>NC_140492.1:47500-647500 GCF_964271855.1 Acomys minous
GACTGAAAAAAAGTCTAATTTTGTAGAATTTCCCAAATATGCAAGGAATGGATGTTTTCTTTTTGTATACCCATTTCTACTCTTTAGTGAAGTATTTGCAAATAAACTGTACAACCACTTTTCTTCTTATCCAATATATGTGCCTTGCTAAAATTATACAAAGTACCTGTTTTATTTTTTGATTCAGTTTAATTCACTCTGTGTCCCAGGTATGTTCATTTATTACTTGAAAGAACTTTAGTGCTACCCAATTTCTTTATGGCATCTTTCATCTGAGCATTTCTCAAGGTGTAGATTAAGGGGTTTAACATGGGAGTTATCATAGTATAGAACATAGCAACTGCTTTATCAATGGGTAAGGTAGCTACAGGTCTCATATACACAAATATGCAAGGCACAAAGAATAAGATAACCACTGTGATGTGTGAAATACAGGTAGAGAGAGCTTTGCGCCTTCCTTCTGCACTATGGTTCTTTAGGGAGCGCAGAATGGCCACATAGGAGACCAACAGAAGAAGGAAATTTAGCAAACAAATGAAGCCACTGTTGGCAGCAACAAAGAGCCCAAGAGTGTGAGTATCAGTGCAGACAAGGTTGAGCAAAGGATTAAGATCACACATAAAGTGATCTATGACATTAGGGCCACAGAAGGGTAATTTGAAAATGAACAGGATCTGTATGGTGGCATGGAGAAAACCTCCTAACCATGACACTGCTATTAGCAGGCTGCATAGTCGTCGACTCATGATGGTTGCATAATGAAGTGGTTTGCAGATGGCCACATAGCGGTCATAGGCCATTACTGTCAGCAGGATGATCTCAGTACCTCCAAACAAATGTTCCCCAAAGATTTGAGTCATGCATTCATTGAATAGAATTATCTTCTTCTCAGAGAGTGAATCTACCATCAGTTTAGGGGTACTAACAGAGGAATAGCAGGCATCAATAAAAGACAGATAAGCCAGAAAAAAGTACATGGGTGACTCTAATAATGATGTAGAAGTTATGGTGATGACAATGAGCACATTTCCTGCTATGGAAATGATGTAGATAAGAAAAAACACAACAAATATAATTTTCTGCATTTTTGGGTTCTCTGTGAGCCCCAGGAGGATAAACTCTGTCACATTGTTTTGGTTCTCCATTTAGTTCATCTGATGGGTGCTTATCAACCTGAAAATAAATAATGCAACCATGAATCTATTAAAATCCCCCAACTTAATAAGTTTCAAACCTATGTATTCTGTTTATCTATGAATTTTCATGAGACTTTTGAGTTCTGAGAAAGATTCTGATTTTTTCCAATTGCTTCTCAGATGACAACTGTCTTAAGAGCATCAATATGAGGAGTTTTATGAGTATACAGGACAGAAGGCAACTGAATATACTACTTGTAGTAAATTCTATGGTAGTGGAAGCTAAGCTTTAACAATGAGGTAGATGAAGTGTACAAAGGTCATGAGTGAAAATCCAAATTATTTTATCTATGTCCATATGAAGTAAGGAAACTTGTAGGTATATGACTATGAATGAGAAGGTAAAGAGGAAACTTACAAAGGGAGAATATTGTGTCCTAACATAGTAAAGTTGTATATGTGAGTTGACTGAGCACCAGAATGGAAGCTAGAGACAGGAGTTCAGGCCCTATTTAGAGTAGGTGACATAGGTGTTCTAAGGTATAATTGCTGGGGATGTAAAGGATGAAAGGGCTACGGTGGAAGATGAAGAGCAGGGGCAGAGGAGTGAGGGAGAAGAGGGGAGGAGATCCAGAAAAACACATTTTTGCTAGAAAATGATATAAGGAAGGATGACACTTTGCATTCTAATAAAAATGTGAACATTAAAAATCATAACACTTATGAAATCTAATAACTCCACATAAAATTGTATGCTTTCCTGTGGTTGAGTTTTTATAAGGCATGACAATCAGTTTCCTGTGCACATCTTCCTTCCTTAATGTTTATAGGAAATTGTGTGGCTGACATTGTTTTATCCATTTTTCAGATAAAGAAAGAATCATGAAGATCAAATGGTAGTTGGGTCAGCAACAAGAGCTACATTGCTAAAATGACTGCTCTTTTAGTGTATTCTGAATTTGCAGATATTCTCCAATTTAATTCTCATTATACTCTTGTGAGATGGTCACAATAACTGTCTTTACATTATTTAAAATACTAGAAAACAGAATCACAGAAACTAGCAATTTAATTCAAAATCAAGGAACTAATAAAAAGCAGTCAAGTTTGCATTTCAGGTTTTTTGAAAAAAAGGATTTATTATTTTACTTTAATCTCTTAAATCATACTCTATTTTGTTATAATAAGCAAATTTGTTGTTTTTTTCCTTTTTTATTAATTTATTCTTGTTACATCTCAATCGTTATCCCATCCCTTGTATCCTCCCACTCTTCCCTCCCTCCCATTTTCCCCTTATTCCCCTCCCCTATGACTGTTCCTGAGGGGGATTACCTCCCCCTGTATATGCTCATAGGGTATCAAGTCTCTTCTTGGTAACCTGCTGTCCTTCCTCTGAGTGCCACCAGGTCTCCCCCTCCAGGGGACATGGTCAAAGGTGAGGCACCAGAGTATGTGAGAAAGTAATATCCCACTTTCCACTCTACTTTGGAGAGTGTTCTGTCCATTGGCTAGATCTGGGTAGGGGCTTAAGGTTTACCACCTGTATTGCTCTTGGCTGGTGCCTTAGTTTGAGCGGGATCCCTGGGCCCAAATCTGCCTATCATAATGTTCTACTTGTAGGTTTCTAGGACCCTCTGGATCCTTCTACTTTGCCATTCTCCCATGGTTCTCTCATCTAGAGTCCCAATAGGATGTCCTCCCTACTGTCCCAGTTTCCTGGTAAGTTAAGGCTTTCATGGGACATGCCCCTTGGGCTAATATGCAGATATAAGTGAGTATATACCATTTGAGTCTTTCTGCTTCTGGGTTAACTCACTCATTATGATCATTTCTAGCTCAATCCATTTATCCACAAATTTCGGGAATTCCTTGTTTTTAATAGCTGAGTAGTATTCCATAGTGTATATGTACCACAGTTTCTTTATCCATTCTTCTACTGATGGACACTTAGGCTGTTTCCATGTTCTGGCTATTATGAAGAAGGCTGCTATGAACATGGTTGAGCATTAATCTTTTTATTATGGCCAAAATAACACAATTATTTTCATACTGTTTTAGAGTTAAATTCACAAGGAGCATATTGATCAATGTATACAATGTCATCTTTTCACTTTCAAGTGTTAAGAAAACTGTGGCATTACATTTAGTAATAGAGCTTTGGTATTTGTCCTCTTTAACGGTCCAACTTATTCCTTCTTTAATGTAACTTCAAAATGAAGGTTTCAACATTGTGCTTCAGAATGTTGCAAACTCTCCAGCAGTAGCTATAAGGATATTGACTTTAGAACCCAAACTCCAGATTAGAATCTTGGTTCTGCCACATTCAATGTCTTAATCTTATGTGCATTACATTATGTTCTTATTTCCTCACCCATAAAGTGAAAATATTATGAGGCAATTTACAAATTATTATGAGAATTAATGCAAGGATTATATAGGACAATATTATAGAGAAATATGTAAGTACCTGGCAAGGATCTAGTAAGCAGAGAGAATCATTACCAATATTACTCTTTAAGATACCATGAAATCATGTGATCCATAGCTGTAATGCCAAGAAAGACTTTCTATGTGCATGGAACAAACATTAGAAAATTTAAGTCACCTAATATTTGTATTTACATTTTTTGTGCATATGGAATGTACTGAAACTTCCTTTAAAATATGTTTGGATTTTTTTCAGGAGGTATCCCACGGCAAATACATGGTGTTTGGCTTCAGAAAGTTGTGTCCTCTAAAAATCTTTAAAAATTTAAATTTCAATAGTAAAATTATGTGAGTGAAGCCTACATATTACAGACTTAAGATGAGGATAAAATAATATATAAATATATTTGAAAAGCTTTGAAAATAATTATCATCATACATGGAAAGTAAGAATCTTTTACAATTATCAATACTACTATAAAACTTACCTTAGTAATCTTACATATTTCAGATGATATCTGGGATTGTTCAGACACAATATTATCATCACTCCAGCCTTCTATTAGAATAATCAATGGCAATGTGAAACATATGCCACACTTAGAAAAAGAATCACTTAGATAATTTGATATGAACTTAAGAATTGAATCTTTGTGAAGTTATATCTTCTCTTCTAGCCTAAAGCTTCAAAAAATGTTACAGAAAACTTGATATTTGAATTTTAATAGAATTATATAGAGAAATGATATTCCATGTAAAACTGCTGTTCTTGTAGGGCAGAAGGTAGAGAGCATGGAAGAAACAAACCTAGACACATCATTCTACTCATGATAAATCCTGACTTGTAGCTATTAACAGCAGAAGCTGATTTCATCATGGACTGTGCATGTGTTTATAGAGGGCCCTACAAAGGTGCAGAGGCATTGTCCTGTAGCTAGCTGTTGGCTTTTCTTCTGGGACTAATTATCTCTTTTGATGGAAAGGACTTTTCTTGGAAGCAGATATTCTGGAGAGATTTTATTGTCAGAAAAAAACCTTTGTGGAGTGGGGACTTGTAGTCTCTGAGTTGGAATGAACGCTGGTGACATTATTTTCCTTATATTATCTCAGGCTAAGAAATCCAAATGCGATATTGATATCAATGGGCCATAACTTCAAGGTGGAAAACTGTACTTTAATATTTTTTGTTGAGCCATGCCACAGAATACTTAATTTAATATTTAATATTAAATATGAACATTTCTCTGAAAATTTACTTTTTCTTGCTAAAGCAATGAGGGCTTTAATAGGAACTTTTAAGCTTCATTTTTTCAAATCTTAGTTTTCTTCTTAACCATCTTTTGATATATTTTATAAAAATAATATAAATTTAAGATTTATTAATTTTTGTTCTTTTGCATGTATATGTATATTGTATATGTTATACAATATAACATAACAATATCATGCTTAACTCCTTTTTTTATAGTAGGAAAAATAAATTTATGTCAAAATTTCAAGTGTGTAATATAGAATCACCAAGTACACTCAGTTGGCTGTACATTGACACCCAGAATCCATCTATCTTAAATCTCTGGCAATCACCTTTTTATTCTTGATTTCTATGACATCAGCTATTTTTTGTTCCCATATATAGATGAGATTATACGGTATTTGATTTCATATGGTTTCTTTCACATAACATAATGCCTTCCAGGTCCATCAGCATTGCCTCAAATGGCAATGTTTCCTTCACTTTAAAGATGGAGTGGCATTACATTATATATATGTAATCTTCTCTCAGTCTTCCTCTGTGTTATTCTTTATTCATTTGCACTTTGATTAACAATTAGACTTGATTGTATATCTCATCTCTTTTGTATTATAGTGTTGGAAAAATCATTTTACTGATAGTTAAACATGTTGGACACTCTTTCCAAATATTTATTTCTATTTATAATTATTTTGACAACTGTTCATTCAGCTCATTAGTACATTTATTGATTAGGTAACTTTTGTCTTTCATTTTTGCATTTTTGTACATTCTATATATAAATCCTTTGATACATAGTTTGCTGTAGGCTGTGCTGATGGTTTCTGCTGCTTTTCAGAGCATTTTTTTTTTGTATTTTGCAATCACATTAGCCAATCCTTGAAATTATTTCATGTGCTATCAGAATCCTTTTCAAAAGTTTTTATATGTCTATATCATAAAATATTTTTCCCAACAGCTTCAAAGTTTCTAGTCTTACACTAGCATCTTTGATGTAGTAAAATTTTATAAATTATTTTAGGTCAATGTCAGATTTAAGTTAATGAGATAAACAAGGTGTCAGAAGAGGGAAAAATAGAAAAGCAAGTTTAAGCAAATGAAAAGAAGGTGTCAAATAGAGAAGAACTTGTGGAACCTCTAGAAAAGAGCAAGAGTTAGAAACGTCAAAAAGAAAAGAAAGAAAAAAAAAGAAAGAAAAAAGATAAAACCTAAAGAGAAAATTTCCAATAAGAAAAAAAAGAAAACAAAATTCTATAAATGTCCGAAAGTAAACAATAAATTGAGTAAGGAGGACAGTCACAGAATAGGGGGATAATCTTTGACAGCTATACAACTGACAGTGGATTAATATTCAGAATATACAAAGATACCAAAAGAAACAACAAAGATCTAAGAAAAAAAACAACTCAATTAAAACTAGGATATAGATTTGAACAGAGAGTTTTCAAGAGGAGACAAACAGTGAGGAAATACCTTTAAAAATGTTCAACATAATTTGCAATTAGGAAGACAAAAAGAAATACTACCTTGAGCATTGTGCACACACTTTTAACCTCAAGGAGGCAGAGGCACACAGATCTCTGTGAGTTTGAGGCCATCCTGGTCTGCAAGTGAATTCCAGGACAGCCAGGATTGTTACACATAGAAACCCTCTCTTGCTCCACCCCCAAAATTAGATCCAATATGGAGGTGCCCAGTGTGCATTGTTTCTGGGTAGCAGTACCATAGTGACTGCAGAGTGAGTGAGAGGCTGTGCTTCAGACTCCAAAACGCCAGTGCTTGTGTTTCTCAGGTGAGAGAAGAAACAAGCAGTTTCAGCCACTGCCCATCTGGTTGTTGCCACTGTCCAGAGGAATGCTCCCAGGCTTCCAGCCTCTGGCCACCTGACTCTCTGGATCTAGGGATCCCAGGATCCAGCCTCTAGTCCTCAGGTCTACCAGTCTCCCTTGAAGAGACCATCCATATCACAGGAATATACAGGATCTTGCTCCAAAATGGCAGTGCCCATCACACACTCTATCTGGGCTGCTTGAGCACAGAGACCACTGAGCAAGCAGGTGAGTGGCCAGGATGCTGACTCAGGAAGTTTCTATGACAAGAGGAGGGCTCCTGGCTTTCTGAGGAGACCTGCTTATTCTCAGGATCATACAGCTAGCCATCCTCAGCTCAGTCCTCTGCCTGAGGGACACAGCCACCTGAGGAGAAAGGCAGGCTATTCCTGAAGATCCAGCAGCCAGTCTACAACCATACCCACAATCCCAAGAAGGGCTGCTCTATGAACAACCAATCAATACCAGAGACAACTAATGGCTAAAGGCCAGCATAAGAACACACACACACACACACACACACACACACACACACACACACACACACACACACACGCACACAGAGCCAGGGAAATATGGCTCCTCCAGAAGCCAGTTATCCCATGGCAAGCAGCCCAGGATATGCTAACACAACGGAAACATAAGAAAATGACCATAAATGTATGATTTGAAGATGATAGATGCCTTCAAAGAGGAATTAAATAACCCCCTTAAAGAAATACAGGAAAATCCAAACAGATAGAGGCCTAAAAGAGGAAACAAATAAATGACTTAAAGAAATATAGGAAAAAACAAACAGGTGAAGGAAATGAGTAAAGTGGTTCAAGACCTGAAAATGGAGATAGAAACAACAAACAAACAAACTAGCAAAATCTCCAAAACCTGAGGAAATCTTGGAGATGGAAAACTTAGTGAGGAAATCAGGAACTACAGAGGTAAGCAGTATCAATAGAATACAAGACATGGAGGAAATAATCTCAGGTGTAAAAGATACAATCAAAGAAATCGATATATCTATCAAAGAAAATGCTAAATTTAAATAATGTCTAATACAAATAACATCCAAGAAATGAAGGATAATATGAAAAGAGGAAACCTAAGAATAATAGGAATAGAAGATTGCCAGCTCCAAGACCCAGAAAATATTTCCAACAAAATCATACAAGAAAATTTCTCTAAAGAAAGATGCTTTTAAACATATAAGAGACCTACAGAACACTAAATAGACTAGACATGAAAAGAAAATCCTTTCACCACATATTCAAAACATTAAGTGTACAGAGAAAAGAAAAAATATTAATGCTTAAATCATGAATCTATCCTTATATATTAATAGTGGGAAATTTAAACACTCCTCTCTAACCAAAGACAGGTCACTGAGACAGAAACTAAACAGCAAAATAGTTAAACAAACAGATGCCATGAATCAAATGGACCTAACAGATATCTACAGAACATTTCACCTTAACATAAAGGAATATACATTTTTCTGAGCATTTCATGGAACCTTTGCCAAAACTGACCATACACTTGATCAGAAAGCAGATCTCAGTGGATATAAGAGAATTGAAATAGTCTCTTGTATCTTTTTTTTTCTTCTTCATTTTTTTTCTTTTGGTTTCATTGTGTATCCCTGGCTGTCCTGGAACTCGCTCTGTAGACCAGGCTGGCCTTGAAATCACAGAGATCCTCTTGCCTCTACTTCCTGAGTGCTGGGATTAAAGGTGTGTGCCACCACTGCTTGGTAGCTTCTTGTATTTTATCAGACCACCATGGATTAAAGCTA
Source organism: Acomys minous (assembly GCF_964271855.1). Classification (NCBI taxonomy): domain Eukaryota; kingdom Metazoa; phylum Chordata; class Mammalia; order Rodentia; family Muridae; genus Acomys; species Acomys minous. The sequence goes on from NC_140492.1 coordinate 55,931, forward strand.
GATTTCAACAACAGAAACAAGAGAAAACCTAGTAACTCATGGAAACTTAACAACTTTCTGTTTAATGACCACCAAGGCAGGGAACAAAGAAAGAAATTAAAGACTTTCTAAGATTCAATGAAATCTTAGAGTTCTACAGAATATGGTATTTAAAGATATTTATATTGTTTTAATGATTCGTTGACAGCAAGACAGGTTAACTGCTGGCAGCACCCAACCTACCTCAAAGATGATGATGAGCATCATTGAACCTCCTTATGGAGATGGCTTCAAATATGTTAAAACAGCCATTGGGTAAAATGGATTCATTTTGACCACTGACAGAATTCTGCCTACAACTAGGCAAGCTTGGATGCAGGCAGAGTTGATGGCCAAACTCTGCCAAGACAAGGAAAGTATGTTTTCAATAGTTCCTGCCTCACAAATATGTTGGTCAGATACACTGGGCCAGAAAGCCAAAGGTGATGCTCCAATGTTTTAGAGAGTTATGGGTGACTCTCCACGCAGCAATCTATCTGTCACTTTTTAAATTTAGAAGCTGCTAACCTACACTTCCTGTTTACTCAAGTAATTAGTTTTACTCCTTCTCAAGTCTCTGATAGGTTGAAGACTAGATAGTTTAGTTTCACAATTAAGCTTAGTTGTTTAGGGGTTAAGATATTTTTAGGTCTAGATAAGTGTTTTAAGTTTATAGAGATGAGATATTGAGTTACATTCAGAATTTTAGACTCACCGAGATAGAAAAGTATTTTCTTTAAGATTGCCAAATACAAACAGCAAAAACACTATGAATGTAACATGAATATAATTCCTGATTGTTCTGTGGTTCTTCTTGCTGTATGTAGTTTATTTTATATATGTGTAATAACATAAATGTATATGTAAAAAGAAGTAAATAATAAAAAATTTAAAAAGGAAAATGAAGAGACATCATATTCAAATGTGGGACACAGTGAAAGAAGTGCCTTCATTAAGCAATTGGAGAGTTTTTCATACTAGCAAATTAAAAGCACACCTAAAAGCTATAGAACAAAAAGAAGCAAACACACCCAGATGAGTAGACAGAAGGAAGCAGTCAAACTCAGAGCTGAAGACAATAACTTAGAAATAAGGAGAACAATACAAAGAATCAATGAAACCAGAAACTGATTCTTTGAAAAAATCAACAAGATAACCAAACCTGTTGCCAAATTAACTAAAATGCAGAGAGACAGTATCCAAATTAACAAAACCAGAAATGAAAAGAGGGAAATACACTCAGAAGCAAAAAGAGTCAAATGGTATATACTCACTTATATCTGGACACTAGCCCAAAGGGCATGTCTCATGAAAGTCTTCATGTACCAGGAAAGTGGGACAGAAGGGAGGACATCCTATTGGGACTTTAGGTGAGAGAAGCATGGGAGAATGGGGAAATAGAAGGATCCAGAGGCTCTTAGAAACCTACAGGAAGAGCATTATGATGGGCAGATCTGGGCCCAGGGGTCCTGCTCAAACTATGGCACCAGCCAAGGACAATACGGGTAGTAAACTTCAAACCTCTACTCAGATCTAGCCAATGGACAGGACATTTTCCACTGTAGAGTGGAGAGTGGAGTCTGACTTTCATGTGAACTCTGGTGCCCCATTTTTGGCCATGCCCCCTGGATGGGGAGGTCTGGTGGCACTCAGAGGAAGGATAGCAGGCTACCAAGAAGAGACTTGATACCCTATGAGCATATATAGGAAGAGGAGGTCCTCCTCAAGCACAGACATAGGGGAGGGGAATAGGGAGAAAGCGGGAGGGAGGGAGGAATGGGAGGATACAAGAGATGGGCTAACAATTGAGATGTAATATGAATAAATTAATAAAATATTTTTAAAAAAGAAAAGAGGGAAATAACAACAGGCACTGAGAAAATCTCAAGAATCATTAGGTCTTACTTTAAAAGCCTGTATTTCACAAAATTGGAAAATCTATAGAAAGTGAATTATTTTCTTGATAAATTTCACCTACTAAAGTTAAATAGAGATCAGGTAAACAGTTTAAACAGTCTAAGGAAGTAGAAGCAGTTATCAAAAGCATCCCAATCCTCCCAAAAGCCCACAGCCAGATAGTTTTAGTGCCGAATTCTACAACTTTCTAAGTAGAAGTAATATCAATTCTCCTCAAATTAGTCCACAAAATAGAGACAGAAGGAAGATTGCCAAACTGATTCTATAAAGCTACAGTTACTCGGATACTCAAACCACACAAATATTCAATAAAGAAAAAAATTTCAGACTACTCTCCCTTATGAACATTGATGCAAAAGTACTCAATAAAATACTCACAAACCAAGTCCAAGAATACATCAAATACATCATCCACCATGATCAAGTAGGCTTCATTCCAGGGATGCAGAGATGGTTCAACATACAAAAATCCATCAATGTAATCCACCATATAAACAAACTGAAATAAAAAATTACATGATCATTTCATTAGATGCATAAAAAGCCTTTGGAAAAATCCAGCACCCCTTTTGACAAAAGTCTTGGAGAGATCAGGGATGCAAAGCCCATACCTAAGAATAATAAAGAGTGTATATATCAAGCGGGTAGCCAACATTAAATGGAGAGAAACTCAAAGCAATTTTATTAAAATAAGGGACAAGACAAGGCTTCCAACTCTCTTCATATCTCTCCAACATAGTACTTGAAAATCTAGGTAGAGCAATAAGACAGCTAAAAGAGATACAATTTGGAAAGGAAGAAGTCAAAGTATTGGCATTTGCAGATAATAATGTAGTATATATAAATGACTTCCAAAACTCTACCAAAGAACTCCTGCAGCTGATAAACAGCAAAGTATCAGGATACAACATAAAAAAACAAAAATACATTAGTAGTCCTCCTGTACAGCAATGATAAAGTGGCTGAGAACATAATTAGAGAAGCAACACCCTTAACCATAACCACAAATAATATAAAGTGTCTTGGTATAACTATACCCTAGCAACTAATAGATCTGCTTGACAAAATCTTCAGGTTTCTGAAAAAAGAAATTGAAGAAGGTATCAGAAGATGGAAAGATCTCCCTTGCTTATGGATTGGTAGGATTAATGAAGTAAAAATGACATCTTACCAAAAACAATTTATATATTCAATGCAATTCCCATCAAAATTCAAACACAGTTCTTCACAGAACTTGAAGGAACAATTGTCAACTTCATATGGAAAAAACAACAAACAAACCAAAAAAACCAAAAAAATCAAAAATAGAGAATTGCTAAAACAATCATATACAAAAAACCCCCAAAAACCTCTGGAGGTATAACAATCCCTGACTTTAAGCTGTACTATACAGCAATAGTAATAAAAACCACATAGTATTGGTATAGAAATAGACTGGTTGATCAAAGGTATTCAATTAAAAACACAGAAACAGACCTACATACTATGGCCACTGGATTTTTGACAAATAAGTAAAATCATACAATGGAAAAAAGAAAGCATCTTCAACAAATGGTGTTGGTCCAACTGATGTCTACATGTAGAAAAATGCAAGCAGATCCATAATTATCACCCTGTACAAAAGTCAAGTCCAAGTATATCAAAGACCTCAAGATAAAACCAGAAACACTTAATCTAATAGAAGAGAAAGTGGGAACCAGAATTGAACTCATTAGTCCAGGAGACAGCTTCTTGAATGGAACACCAATAACCTAGGCTCTAAGATCAAAATTAATAAAGGGGACCTCATGAAACTGAAAAGCTTCTGTTAGGTAAAGGATACTGTCAACAGAACAAAACCTTAGCCTGAAGATTGGGAAAAGATCTTCACCAACTCTACATCTGACAAAGGGCTAATATCCAAAATATATAAAGAATTCAAGAAATTAAACACCACCAAACCAAATACTCCAATTAAAAATGAGGTGCAGAGCCAAACAGGGAATTCTCAGCAAAGGAATCTCTAATGGCTGAGAAATACTTAAAGAAATGCTCAGTGTCCTTCATTGTTAGGGAAATACAAATAAAAATGATTTTGAAATTCCATCTTATAAAACATGAGAATGGCTAAGACAAAAAAAAAATCAAGTGACAGCATATATTAGAGGATCTGGAGAAAGGGGAATACTCTTCCATTACTGGTGGGAGTGCAAACTTGTACAACCACTTTGGAAATCAATCTTGTGCTTTCTCAGAAAATTGGAAAGAGTACTATCTCTAGACCCAGCTATACCACTACTGGCCATATACCCAAAAGATGTTTCACTATTCAACAAGGACATTTGTTCAACCATGTTCATAGCAGCTTTATTCATAATAGCCAGAATCTGGAAACAACCTAGATGTCCCTCAACTGAAGAATGGATAAAGAAACTGTGCTACATTTACACAATGGAATACTACTCAGCTATTAAAAACAAGGACATCTTGAAATTTGTAGGCAAATGGATGGAACTAGAGAGGATCATCCTGAGTGTGGTAATGCAGACCCATAAGGAAATGCATTGTATATATTTACTTATAAGCAGATAGTAGCCATATTATAGGGTAACCAGACTACACATCACGGATCCAAAGGAGGCCCTCCTTGAATCTTACTCAGATGGGGAAATAGAATAGGCAGTGGAAGAGGAAGAGGAGAGGGAACTGGATAGGAGACAGTGCATGGGGGTGTGAAAGGAAGGGGGGATTAGATGTGGAGAGAGTAGGAAGTGAATATTTGAGGGCCTGGAGAAAAAAGGAAACTGAAGGCATGGGGCATCATTGAGACAAGCTGGAGATCTGCTACAGGTAGGGCATGGATATGTCTCTAGCTGAGCCTCCAAGCAGCAGGGGACATGGAGACTGAGGAGGCCACCTTCTAGCCAGAAAGGACCTATAGTGGTGGGAGGGAAACACCAATTCACCTACAAATCCTTTGCACCAAAATTTACCCTGTTTATAAGATGTGCAGAGATAAAGAAAGAGTGAAGACTGAAGGAATGACCAACCAATGACTGGCCCAACCTGAGTCCCTTCCCATGGGAGATCACAAAGCCCTGACACCATTAGTGATACTCTGCTATGTTTACAGACAGGAGCCTAACTTAACCATTCTTTGAGAGGCCTCACTCAGCAGCTGGTCAAATCAGATGCTGAGTCTCACAGCCAAGCATTAGAAGGATCCTGGGGAGTCCTGTGGAAGAATGGGAGGGGAAAACAGAAGGACCTGGAGGGAGGGAACAAAAACTCTCCAAGAAGACCAACAGAGTCAACTAACATAGACCTGTGGGGCCTTACAGAAGCGGAAGCACCAGCCAAAGAGCATGCATGGACTGGACCTAGGCCCCTACACACATGTAACCAATGGGTGGTTTGATCTTTATGTGGGATCTCTAGTAAGTTGAGAGTGTCCTGTCTAAGATGTGGACTCTGTTGCCTGCTTTCAATCACTTCACTCTAACCAGTCTGCCTTGCCTGGCCTTAGTGGATGAGGAGGAGCTCAGTGCTGATGTGACTTGATGTGTTGGGGTGGGCGCTCCTCTTTTCTGAGGACAGTGGGAAGAGGTATAGGGGGAAGAGGGTGGGAGGGAGGGACTTATCAGGAGGAAAGGAGAGAGGTGGTTACAATCAGGATGTATAGTGAATATAAGTTTAAAAAGTGAAGGAAAACCACTTTGAGATTTAATTTAGCCATAGTCAGAAAAGCCAAGATCAAGAAAATATCTGAGGTTAGGTATAGAGTAAGAGATTAGTGGAGAGGGAAGGATTTCTCAAGAAGGGGAAATAGAATATATAGTTAGAGAAACCACAGGGAAGACTGGAACAGGAGGATTAAATGGGGGAGGTGGAGGGAAGTGGGGATAAGCTAGGGTGTATGGGTGAGGAAATACTAATAGTAAAGACCATTTGAAAGGCCATAAGGAAACTTACTACAATAGAAGCTTTAAACCTATATACATAAATGATAGAATTCTAAATTGAATCACCAAATAACAAGAGAGACAAATTCCTGACTAGACAGCTCTTGCTACCAAATGAATTCCCCAGTGCTGGAAATGAGTTATATCTAATTGGGTTTTTGGCCATGGAAACCCAGAAACAACCCAGGGTATTTCCAAGGCTATTAGATAGTATCAAATAAAACAACACAAAAACCCTGATGGTAGGCTTTATTATTGAAAACAATACCTACATAGCTGATTGAACACAGAAAAGTTGAGCTGGTGCCTAACTAGAGGCTTCGCCCCTACTGAATAGTGTTCATGTTACTGGGAGGTACTCTGCATGCTCCCAGAGGAGAAAGGTAAACACCAACCCTGCTACAAACCTATGGTATGCCACAGGCCTGTGTATTACACTGGTACAATAGTAGCACAAATTTGTGAGTAACTAATCCCTCTCTGACTGGATTTAAGGCCCACTCTGTGAGATAAAGCCCATGCTTGATGCTGCTTATGCAGCCAAGAATCTGAGACTAGGTACAACATAGATACAAGGGAAAACCATCTACTGTTATTCTGCTAAAGGAAAGTGGAAACGAAATGACGTCCAGTGACACTCATCTATTTCCATAGAGCAGCGTTTCACTCAGCTATCATCAGAGAAGCCTTTTCCTTTTGAGATCAATGCAGAGGCCACTACTGGACAATGGGTAGAGAGTGAAAAACCTTGGAATACTTAGTCTTTCTTTCTTCTCTTCTGTGGAACATTTTAATTTTTTCTTTTTTAAAAAAATATTATACATATACATTTACATTATTACACATACTGTATTTTTCAGACCACAAGACACACCTGACCATAAGATGCACCCAGTTTTCAAAGCAGTAACACAAGAAAAAATATTCTGAACCAAATTAGTACTGGTATAATAAAATAGTTATTAAAATATAACAAAATACAGCAATATTAAACAGTGTTAGCTCAACAGGAGGAAAGACTTAGAGACTCAAGCACATTTTCAGTTTTCTGGAAACCCCAAAATGTGGTCCCACTGGAGTCAAGGAGGGACAAATGGTAGCTAGAACTTCCTTATTGTTACACATTTTAGGACACTCCCCCTCCCCACTCCCTGCAGCAAGCTGACACACACCTGCTCAGACACACACATTCAGCTCAGAACCCAAGCTCTGTGAAAAGGGGGCTGGAAAGATGGCTCAGTGGTTAAGAGCACCACCTGCTTTTCCAAAGGTCCTGAGTTCAATTCCCAGCAACCACATGATGGCTCACAACCATCGATAATGTAACCTGATGCCCTCTTCTGGCCTGCCGTGACCAAGCAGACAACACTGTATACATAATAATAAATAAATCTTAAAAAAAAAAAAAAGGATTTCGGCAGTACTGCCCATAGCTCTTCCTGTTCCCGTGGACAAATTGAATCCTGTGCACATTCCCTAGCTGGCACACTGAAGACATCGTAGGTAAGTGACCTCTTTGTTGCAGCAATCAGACCATAAGGCACACACTAATTCCATCACCCCCATTTTTGGGGGGGGGAAGTGCATCTTATGGTATGAAACATATGGTATATACAATAAACTACCTACATCAATAAGAACGATGAAACAATCAGGAATTATGTAACTGTTACATTCTTAGTGTTTTGGTTATTTGTGTTTGGCAGCCTTGAAGAAAACATCTTTCCTATCTTGGTGCATCTAAAATTCTGAATGTAAACCAATATCTATCATGTCTTGTCATTATCAACTTAAAACATCTATGTAGACCTAAGACATCTCAACCCTTAAACAATTAAGCTTAATTGTAAAACTAAACTATCTGGTCTTCAATCCCATCAGAAACTTGAGAAGGAATAAAATTAATTACCTGAGTAGACAGAAGTGCAGGTTAGCAGCCTCCAAAATGAAAAGGTGACAGAGACAGTTTGTTGCCTGATCAGTCACCCAATACTCTCTATAATGTTGGAGCATCATCTTCAGCCTTCTGGCCCAATATATCTGACAGACATATTTGTGCGACAGCTCCCAGGACAGCTTTGAAGAAAGCTGCCAATCCCAATTGGTCCTGCATCTCAGACTGTCTCACACAGGACTATAATTAAACCTGGAATTTTTCAACATTTAGAAACTGGGCCACAAATGCTATTCCTAGCTTGTTTAACCATTTCACCAATTTTATTTGGGCCCCTTCAAAAGTACTATTGATAGCAAATCAGGCACAAGAAACCTTAAAAGAATGACACCTCATTTCCCTTAAGGAGGGTTGGTCAGGTTTTTGGTTGCTTTCTTGGGTAGTAGATATTTATTTTCATTGGGAGTGGGTTATAAGTTATTATTGGTCTTATTTAGAGAGAAAACAAGGTTGGACTCAGGGATGTTTCTCTTTTCTTTTACCTTTAATTCTTAGGTTTGGAGATAGGGGTTGAAAACAAAGAAGGGGGAATATAGAAATATATAGGGATGATAAGACAAAAAGTAAATTAGTGAATCTACTCAGCTTAACACCTTAATTGTTACTCACATGGTTATTTTTAATTCACTGGTATATAATTTTGTATATAGATTCAAAATAAGTTTAAATTTTGATACGTTGGCATAGGATTCAAATTTAAGATTATTCTTCACATATATCATATGTATTTCTACTCTAATATGCATTATTTTACCTATACAACTCAATTATAATACAAGGCTTACTTCTAATATTCGAAAGTGCTATTGGAGGCTGTTTAGGATAAGTAAGTTATACAAGTTAATTATTAGTTGGTCAAATCATGGTCATATCAATTACTAGTCTATTTTTATCCTACGAATATACATCCTAGGTGTAACAGACAGATATGATTGTATAGAAAGATAAGGTAACATAGTTAAGGTCTTCTAAAACCTCAGAGACACACAGAATATGACATTGCCAAAACTTTTTGTTTGTTCAAATTTTTTTTCTCCTTTATTAGAAACAGATTTTCCCTCACATAATATACTCTGCTTAATGTTTTCTTTTCCTGTACTCCTTCCAGTTCCTTCCTACCTTCACTCCTATCTGGATCTATTCCCTTCCTGTCTTATTATAAACCAGATTTATGAGATAATTATAAAATAAAATAAAATAGATAAAATAAAAATATAATGTGATGAAAAAAAAAAGCAGGTTTGAACAAAACAAACAAACAAAGAGAAGGCAAAAAAAAAAAAAAAGAGAGAAGGTGCAAAAACCAGATAGTAAGTTGTTTGCACATTCACTAACCTGGAAGCCATGATGTATACACAGAGGACCTGGTGTAGATCCATGCAGGCCCTGTGCATGCTGCTTCTGTCTCTATGAGTTCATCAGACCTTTGCTCATGTTGATTTGGAGGGGCTTGTTTTCTTGCTGTCCTCTATTGCCTTTGGTTCTCACACTCCTTCTGACTCTGCAACTGACTGTGCAAGTCCACATAAATCGGCCAAGACTATAGGTTTCTTTCCACAAACTGACATCAAGGCTCCATTGCTGAAGACAACACAAAGCACTCACCATATATGAAAATATTGATCTGGTGCCTACATAGAGCCTTCATTCCTATGTTCCAGCATCTTTGGTGCAGGAATGTATTCTGCATGCAATAAAAAGTGAATGTAAACACCAGCACATCCACAAATCCTTTGATCTACAATGCTGTTCTGCATCCAAGATACACTAGGGAAATGGTAGCATGAAGCCTATGGGAGTAAACAACCAATAACTTATTTGACTTAAGGCCCACTTCACAAGATGAAACCCATATCTGACACTGTTTGACACCTAATCATCCAGAGACCTAGGCTAAATAGAAATAACACTGCTCTAAAGCATACGTAATGATAAAATAACTCCTGATGATATTCTGTTTTATTCACTGATCAGTGCCTTGTTCAGCAATCATCAGAGAAGCCTCCTCCTCAAGCATCTGGGAACACATATAGACTCACAAAAAGACAGGCAGAGAGAGAGAGAGAGAGAGAGAGAGAGAGAGAGAGAGAGAGAGAGAGAGAGAGAGAGACACCTTGGAACACTTTGTCCTAAGTGGGATGTGTCCAATTAGTATATCTGCTTCCTTAAATAATGGGTGCTCCTAGGATGATAAAGTTTTAAAGGGCTTCCCTTTCCAAGCAACATTTCATAGAGATGTTTGATTTCTTGCAGTTCTGTGTGCTTGCTGCACTTTTATGTACAGCATTCATTTATATTTACTGCTTTACTTGGCCAAAAATTGAGTAGGTTAAAGCTTTGAACATATGCATAGCAACAAGGTGCTCACCACATGTCTTGCCGCCTAGGTATTACGTGCCAATGGCTATATGGATTTAAACTCATTGGAAAAGAATTTCATCAAGTACATATATGAAGAAAGTATAGTGACTACATCCTTTTACAGGTTATTTTATACTTGTATAGAATTCAGTTATTTTTTGATTTTTTGAAGGATTTTCTCATTCTGCCACACAGGCACATCCTGTTTGGTCTCAGTTATTCATTTCCTACATCACCTGCTATTTTAAAGTAATTGTAAGGGTTTGTGTACTTTAATGGAGGCATGTGGTTTCAACTTTAGTTTTCTAAGGACAAATCCATGTCTTTTCTGCCTGATCTGATTCTGAAGGTATCATATATCAATATTTCAATATCTTTGCTAAAAAGTGTCAAGTGCCATTTCTCAGTGTCATATGTATATTTTTCTGTAACACTATGAAATTTTGTCAGAAATATTAGCAACCTACAGACTGTACATCAAGTAAAAATACAGCATTATTCTCCAAATAGAAAGAACATTTTGTCCTTCACCATTCCCTGGAAATAGGGTAGTGACTGAAACCACTGCTTAGTAAGTTCTGGATTCCTCCCTTTACATAAAAACATTTTATTACTTGAAAACTTCATACCTGTATATGTTTTGATCAAATTCAACCACATTTCTTCCTGTCCTTGACTATTTACCACACCAGGTTTCCTCTCAACTTCATATGCTCTTTATATAAGCCTACTGAATCCACCTAGTGCTAACTGTGTGTCTATGAATGTGTGTCCATTTACTGGAGCACAGTAGCCTCTCAGTAACCACATCCCTGAAGAAAGCTGTCTCCTTTCCCTAACAAGCCATCAGTTCCCAATAACTCCTCATTAGCCCCACTCCATCCCCACCTCATCTGCTCTGGGATTTTGGCTAGCTTGGTCTTGTGCTAGTCAAGTTCATGCAGTCAGAGGTGCTGTGATAACACATGTGCAACGACCCTTACATGTCCTGCACACTCTGTTTTATTCTTAATGAATAAGAAGTACAGAGGTAATTCTATATGAGCTACTTCTATTTCATACACTTCTTCAGATGTGATTCCTGCACCTTGTGGGTAGTATACATGATACAGTTGTCTGATTTAGAGCTAAGCATCCCATAGCCTCTCATTCTTTGCATGGTTGCCTGTTGTGGATTTGTATGCAAACTACCATATGCTTAAAAGTTATTTTTTGACAAATGAACTAATGAGTGAAATGAAACATTAATTTGTATTAAAACTATGGATTCATTTTCACAATAATGATCCTGACAATCACTGAGCACAGGAGGACTTTCCATCTTCTGGTAGCTTCTTCAATTTCTTTCTCGAGTGTCTTAGCTTTCATTGGATAAGTCTTTCAATTTCTTAGTTGTATTTATTTTAAGATTTTTCTGAGGCTATTGTGAATGGGATTTTTTCTCAGATTTCTTCCTTGGGATGTTTGTTATTGGAAAGTCAGAAAGCTGATGGTTTTCTTTAGTTGATTTTGTATCCTTATACTTTGCTGAATGGCTTTATCAGCTGTACAAGTTCCTGATGGAGCCTTGAAGGTCTTTTACATAGAAAATCATATCAAATGCGAATAAATATAATTTGACATTTTATTTTCTGTTTGTGTCTGCTTTCTATGCCTCTTTTTTTTGCTCTAGCTTAGACTTCAAGTACTATATTGTACAAGAGTGGATAGTGTGGGGATCTCTGACTAGTTCATGAATTAGTGAAAATGCTCTGTGCACAACCCTCCCTGCCTGTTACCTGTGGGCTGAACGCATTTGCTGTGGGCTTATTGTGTATTACCTCCCTGCCATGACAGACTCTACTCCTCTGGAACTAACTGTATGCCAAAATTAATTATTTCCCCCAAAAGTGTATTTTGGTTATAGTGGGTTTTTTTGTTTTCTTTATAATATCAATGGAAAAATAATAAATACACCAAGTATTCACCTTGAGTCCTCACTCACTAGCGTTATCACCTGCTAAGGTAAACTGTAGCAGAGAAAGCTAGATCACATGCTTTACAGTAGAGCAGTGGTTCTCAAGCTGTGCCTCAAGCCCCCATCGGGGGACGTGTTGAGTGATTGCTCATAGGAGTCACCTAATGCCATCAGAAAGCAGAGATATTTATGTTACAACTCATAAAAGTAACAAAATTATAATTATGAAGTAACAACAAAAATAATTTTATGGCTGGGGTCACCACAACATGAAGAACTGTATTAAAGTGCTGTGAACTGTATTAGGGATGTTGAGAACCACGTTAGTAAAGGAATGCTGTGTAGCAGTTTCCTCCAAGATTGAAACATTCCAACAGGCATGAATGTTCTTTAATACAGAAGATAAATATCTCAACGTAGATTCAGAAAGTCCTTGAAACTGGTGAGATTCACTCTTTTCCAGAAGTAAACATAACCACAGATTAGAGTGAAAAACCAAGCTGCAAAGAAGACCTTCAGACAACCTATGTTGCAAAGGAAATCTTAAGAAAAGCCAAGCTGCCTGGAAGAAGAAGAGTCAGCCCATCTGATTGGAAGAGGTTTAGACTGACTGAGCCTCATGGAAAGGACACACTCCATCCTGCTGAGATGCTGCCAGCTGTGCTGTGATCTTTGGGTTACAGAAGTTGTTATCTCTCATCCATGCTAGGGTGATGAAGGGACTCTATACAACATAAGTATGGCAAACATGTCTCCTGCAGGTCTTTCCCTTCTCCCTAATTCCCCCTGCCTTGCTAGAAACTGTAGATTACATTCCTGAAGCTAGCCCCTAAGGTCTTCCCTTATTGGGCTGCATCCTTCTCCTGAGGCTGGCTACCAAGGTCCAGCAGTCACAAGCCCTCTTTGGCTCACCTAATTAACATGCCAAATTAAAACTAAACACCTCATCCTAACACGAAGTTTCCTCTTTTATCTTTATAAGCTGCCATTTGCCTAGGGCATGTCTGTCTTCCCTTCTATCCAGAGACAGTCCTTTTTCCTCCTGGGCAAATGGAAAATACCCTTCTCCCCTCTCCCTTCTTCATCTCTTCTTCTTCCTCATTCTTTATCCCTTCTTTTTGTCTCTTATTCATTGCCACCTGTTCTTCTGGGGCAAATACACCTCCTTTGTTTTGAGAACTTGGGCTTGTTGTGTATTGAACTGATACAAATCTCTTACAGGTGATGCGACTGTCTGTGAGTCATTTCTACTCCTGCAAGTAACCCTTCCTCTGTATTGGTGTGAATTACCTCAATAAAACTCATTGGTTCACCACACTGGACTTTTCTGCTATCCACTCTTTGATCTGTCATAGGCTCCTCCCCCTCAGGTGGATAGATGTGTGTGTTATGATTCCCTAGGAGAAGTCTTATATATCTAGTCTCCTAGTAATTACAGAAGAAGTCTTGAATTTGAGAGGGAGTATGGACAGGGGGAGAGTTGAAAGGAGGGAAATACTGTGTTCATGTTTGAAATCCTGAGCTTTAAATGGAGGAATTTGACATAGATTTCTCATTTTGACTTGAGAATTCCAAAGTCTCTTATTATCTGCATGTTGGCCAGTTGTAGGTTTCTTAATTACTTTGTTCTAGTACAAAAATAAGCTTCTCTGATGAGGGTTGAGTGATGTGTTGATTTATAGTTACAGCCATATGTTATTGAGAATAATTTTAATTGCTACATCAATATAACAGAATAATAGTAGCATATTTCCCTTGGGGCTTATGATACATCCAGCCTTAAGTTCTTGGCTTCATCAACAGTGCCAGGTATAGGTTCCATCTCATGGAACCTTAAATACAATTAGAATATGGTTGGTTGCTTTCATAACAATCATGACACTATTTTATCAGTGGGTATATCTTACCAAGTAGCTCATGATTATAGCTTGCAGGGTTCATTGCTGGGTGAAATGGTTACGTTTCTTCCCTAGTAGTGATCATGTACAACACCTCTCAGCACTGAGATTGTGTCCTTTAAAGATGAAGCTTCCAGTTGTGTACAGTTTAATTTTTCCATGTTTTTTCCACTTAAGTATGAGGTGTGTTCAAATATAGGATCTTAGTGCCAAGCTCTGGAGGGTAACCAGTAGTATTGACAATATTTGTAATACTTGGAGTGTGTTATAGGACCCAATTGACAGGAAACTAAAAAAAAAAAAAAAAAAAAAGGCATTCCATTCCTGTTGCTGGAGGTGGGTATTTGGTAGCATATGATATGTCTCTCAATACAGAAAAACTCCATTTAAACTATTTTAAAGTATGTATACATATATATTTAAGGAAGCACTAGTAGATTTCCATCTGGCTTTTCCAAAAGGCTTTCAGTATTTGTTATCTATTGCTGTATACCATCCTCTACCTTGTTTTCCCATCCCCCACCCTATTTAATCATTCCTGTTCCACTTTCCTCCTTTATTCCTCTATAACACTATAGGCTATTTCCAAGGCTTTGAAAGAGTCCCCTTTATCCATCTGTCTCTTATTAGCTACCTAAATTAAACTCACATATCTGTGTGTAAGAAGGAGTGGAAAGATTGTAAAAGTCAGAGGTGGCAGCCGATGATTTCAAGGAGGGGGTGTTTTCCAGGCACAGCAGGGCAGAGGACATATGAAGTCACAAAGATTATGACAGCATGCCTAACACCTGCACAGGGTCATGCCGACAAAATCCCAGCCTGGGGAGTGGAGATGGGTATGAAATCTAAGCTAAGGAGCTATTGGTATTTGATTGCTGTGGGGTAAGGGAAAGTCAGTTTTCTTCAACTGAGGGGCACCTGCTATATGGACCACACTCTAGGAAAGGCCCTACTTCAGGGGTCAATACAAATCAAACTCCATTGAGAGAGAGAGAGAGAGAGAGAGAGAGAGAGAGAGAGAGAGAGAGAGAGAGAGGGAGGGAGAGAGAGAGACAGAGAGATTGAGAATATGAATTGGGTGGGTAAAGAAGTAGGGAAGATCTGGGAGAAGTTGGGGGAGGGGAATGGATATAATCAAAATATACTGTATGAAATTGTCAAAGAATGAATAAAGGCTTAGCATTGAAGATATGGATCCTAGGTTAAGAGTAGTGTCTTGCTCTTGCAGATGATCCCAGTTTAGTTTGTGACTTCCAAACCAACTTATATTTGCCTGTAACTCTAGGGCCTTGAGAATCCTCTCCATCTGGCCTCCATAGGCATCTATGTGTGTGAGATCACAAATAAACTAGGCACCCACACACATAAATAAAATAAATAACTATTTAAAAAGTAAAGTTTGTGCCTTTCCCTTTCTTGACTGTTGTTAGGGATAGCCTTTGTGGGCCCAGTCCAGGAGCTGCATTGAGTGTGAGATAGTAATTGCAACTGTGTGGGTTCTAGAAAATAGCATTCTGTTGCTCTCCACCCTATCTCCCAACTCTCAGAAACTTCAACTCTTCTGCAATGTTTCCTGAGCCTTATAGGGGTGATATTAATACCTTATTTAACATCACATTTGTCATTTTTTCTGTATCTTGAACAGCCATATACCACCAATCATTGTAAGAAAAATCTCCTTTGATTATGACCAGGAACCACTTTTGTCTATGAATATGAGTATCATTGTTTAGATACTTTGCTGCTGTGTCTTTTTAATTTTGTTTTATTTATCCTTTATTTATAAGTTCTTTACGTGGGCCTACTACCTCTCCAGACCTGGCTTGTCAATCATGCTCACTGTATGAATCATTAATCCCCTTTCTCCCATGTGAAGCAAGCCTGAGTTTTAACCAAAGAGCAGTTGGTTACTCACACCAGTCACATTTTAGCTATTTAAATAACATTTATTGAAGAAAAACCAGAGCTATAAACCATCCAGCTTCTGACTGCAGGTTGATGATCAGCTTAGTTCTGTAGATGAATTCCTAACCTGTCTTACTCACTTTCAGAGGGACAGTAAGTGGTTGATATTTTGGCAATGGCACTTAAAATTAATTGCTCTTCCCCTGTGGAAATGGCACAGGGTGGAGTCACCTCTAGCATAAAGTTCATGTGTTTATATTCCAAGAGTTTAAGCAACTGAGAATGAAGGCTGCTAGGATTTCTGGGTAGAGTCCATATCAAAGGCAGTGCCTTTCTCTCAGTCACTCTCTGCAGTTACAGCTGGAAACCTGAGAGGAGGCAGTCTGGCTCTCAAGAACAACTGTGCTCCCCATCAGTGCTCTGAGAGTCTACGTGAATGCCTAGACGCCTTGGCTGCAGAAGTATCTCACCCAGGGAACTCCATTAGTTACTTTTCCACCTTTGAAAATGACAACCAAGTTCCTAATGTCCAAATGAAGACTATTGGGCAAAGCACTGGATGAAAATTAGGTAAATTTTGTGATTTCTCTGAGTCTCACAAAGAACTAGGTGATTTAGTGCTGCTGGAAGCATCCCTATCGTCAAAATCAGAGGCAATGAGTTTGAAGGTGGGTGGAGTGGGGGTTTATGGGAGGACTTGGAGGGATGAAAGAGAGGAGAAAATATAATAAATTACATTACTGTCTGAAAGTGTTTTACAGCTTCTAGGCCATCTCTGTAGCTACAAACACAAACTAAGCATTTATCTACATAATGAACTTTGTTTAACGTAATCATCTTCACCTTTAGCTATAGTAGCCAAGATGGAAGAAATGCATTTTTTAATGGATTGGCATATGGCTTTAACAAATGGATTCAGAAATGCATAACTTCAACATAAGAAAGAAAAGCAAATCAAATTTATGTTGTAAATGATGCTTTTCCTTCTTTTAAAATCATGCAGTTTATTTTTGACATTCGTTCTTTTCTGTCTTGTTCATGTCCCTTGACTAGACTATGTTTTCATGTTATTTCTCTTTTAGACATGTTCAGAGACTTTTTAAAAAAGAAAATATGCTTTATTAATACTTCCATAAAAACAGAAAATTATACAGCAAATAATAGTAAATTAAACACAATTTTAATTTTTACAACAATCCTAAATTTAGGTATATTTGTCCTTACATTGATAGGTTTAAAACTGAAATATAACATTTTATGTAGTTAATAATCAAATCTGGACTCTATAATACACATCTGGAGATTTGAATCCACTGATCATTCTTTTTCTTAAATACATTTAAATTTTTATATTTCCTTTTCTCCTTCCTACTTTATGTCTCTTTTGTCCATTTTCTTGCCCTTCATTTCAATGAATTCTTTGAGTATTTATGTTTTAGCCACTACTAAGATGATAGTAAAAATAGGTGTGACTAGAATGCAGTAAGGAAAACCATATTGCTGAATGCTGACAGATGAGCATGCCACCCTGTGACAATTTCAAAAATGGATAGTTCAATAGTGGATATTTATCATGACCTCTGATGGAAGATACCAGGAAGCTTCCAGACAAATAAGGCAGGAAAAAGGATGGCTCATGAAAGAATCTCTGAGTGTCCTTGAGTCTTTTATAGGACATAAAACTAGAAAAAAATTGGGCTTTTCTTTGGGATAGTCACAATCTTTCAGGTAAAATGCATGGAGTTTTGTGTAGCTCTTATCTGCTACATATATGGACACACCATGGATTGGCTCCTAAAACTTCATGAATGATAGTGTTCTCTTTTGACTTTAAAAATAACACTTTTAAAACATAAACATAAAATTAAAACACATGAAGAAATTATAAATAAAATAAACACATTCTCACTGTTACATGTGTAATGTAAAAATGAAATAGTTAATATAACATTGTACTTGTTTTAAATTTTGTTCTTGAGAATTTTAACATGGATACAATGAAATACGACCACATACCTTTTTCTCCCTCTCTGATGATGCCTACACTCTCCTCAACAGGTCTTTCCTCCAACTCTATGCCTTTGTTTTTTTTTTTTAATTATCCACTAAGTCCAGTTAGTGGTGTCCAAATATGCGCGGTGTGTATGTGGTCTCTTTATTTCCTTTATTCGTCTTTATTTCCTGTAAAGGGAAAAGAAATGAGGCATCCAGAGTTTAAGTCTTGTGAGTGTGTCATTTATTTTTAGGACATTCACCTGTCAGATGAGCTCAATCAATAGAGGAGATGAATAATATCACCGAATTCATCCTTATGGGCTTGACGCAAAATATGGAGCTTCAGATGTTTTCATTTGTCGTGTTTTTCATTATCTATCTGCTCACCTTGACTGGAAACCTCCTTATCATGGTCACCATCAGCAGCAGCAGGACCCTGGGATCCCCAATGTACTTCTTCCTTTCTTTCCTGTCTCTGATAGATGGCTGCTGCTCCTCATCCATGACTCCGAAGATGTTGGCTGACTCTCTCTCTGTGAGGAAAACCATTTCTTTCAGTGGTTGCATGACTCAAGTCTTTGCTGAGCATTTTTTTGGTGCTGCTGAGATTATTCTTCTCACGGTGATGGCCTATGATCGCTATGTGGCCATCTGTAAACCCCTGCACTACACGATCATCATGAACAGATTTGTGTGTGGCCTCTTGGTGGGAGTGGCCTGGGTTGGAGGTTTAATCCATGCAACCATTCAGATCCTCTTCACAGTCTGGCTGCCCTTCTGTGGCCCCAATGTCATAGACCACTTTATGTGTGACCTGACCCCTTTGTTGAAACTTGTCTGCATGGACACACATACCCTAGGTCTCTTTGTTGCTGCCAACAGTGGCTTTATTTGTCTGTTAAACTTTCTACTTCTGATGATTTCCTATATAGTCATCCTAGATGCTCTGAAGTTTCACAGCAAGGAGGGAAGGCACAAAGCACTCTCCACTTGTGTCTCGCATATCACCGTGGTCATCTTATTCTTTGTGCCTTGCATATTTGTGTATCTGCGCCCAGTAATGACCTTCTCTATTGATAAAGCTGTGGCTGTATTTTATACCATGATAACTCCTATGTTAAACCCCTTAATATATACCCTCAGAAATACTGAGGTGAAAAATGCTATGAAGAAACTCTGGATCAAAAGTTGACTTAAACGGAGAAAGAATCACATATACATCAACTATCTTTTAAATGCTTTAGAGAAAAAAAGCAGCCATAAGATTCTGAGCTAAGTGAAGAGTTTATGCTAAAGTGTTTTACTATGTTAAGCTCTCTAAAAATGATATGCTTTAAATTATGATTATAAAAATATCCTCTTAGATTTATTCATTATTCATTTGCATGCCAAACCTCAGTGTGCTATCAGAGTTAGTTAGGGTTCCTACTGAAGTGTGTACTCCAAGACACAGCTCTAATAGCCTAAGGCTGGAGAGCTATTGTTCACAGACATATATTCATTTGTGGCAGATTTTACAAATGTACCTAAGCAAATGCACTGCACATACACTTTGATAAATAATATACTTGTACATTAAAATATTGTGTTATTAAATTATTTCTTGGGCTACACCTTTCACAGCAAATCTGATGACAATTGCAAAACCTTAATTCTTCATGAAATGTGAAATAAAAGTCTGTTCCTTAATGCTACTTATTCTGTAATTAGGCTCCTACTCCTAGAGGTGTCCTTAAATGCTCATATAAAGCAATTTTTCATTATTTAAGTTACCACACACAACTTTACTATTTCTTCCATAAAATTTCACCATTCTGTGAAAGTGGAGGCATTGGCTGTTTCATACACCACCACTTTCCTAACACCTAGATGTAGTATAGCCAAAATATTTACTAAATAAATGACTATCATGTCCATCTGAAACTAAAGAATAATTTAATTTTAAAACGGGATGTTTGGTAACTGGACAGCTTACAACATTTGTCATTTTTAATTCTTGCTAATAAATTGAAATAGGGACATTAAGATCAGTTTAGTTCACCAGCCAGGGTTCTTAATTAGTAACACAGGGCCATATGTATTTATTTTAAGTGCAATGTATTCAAATGTAATATTCATGTGCACTGTATTTGCATACATAGCTACTGGGAGGGCTATAATCACAGAGTGAATGAACTGCCAGGAGTTGCTGAGATGCACATGGTAGAACAGGGTTTCTGGAGGACGTGTTGCTAATGCTGAGACAATGAATGTGTGCTCATAGGTATGTCTCTGGAGGTATGTCACTTTTCTGATTTAAGAACTACTCATCTCTACAGATACAAGTAGAACCCAACCATAGGCAATCACCTTCCAAATGACTCACATAAAAAAATAGACAACCCCCCCCAAAATCAAAATCCAAACCAACCAACCAAAAAAGATTTTGTGTATCTGTCATAATATAAAAAGAGTTCATGCATATTATATTGTGTTATCATAGTGCCTTGTGTTATACATTCTTTATTGCTTTATTAGGAACCTACTCACAGTGCAATTTTAGGTATCAGAGCATTCATTCATTCATTCATTCATTCACTGATTCCTAACACTCTCACTCATCAACTGCGTCACAGTTTCTCATGCATGAAATTTAGGGGACACATTCAAATCATAGTATCCAATGTCAATATCCTACACCACAATGGTTAGATTTAAAAATAATTGATGGGTTCATAATAAATTTATTATCATTCAGGATTCATAGATTACATTGGAACTCACTTGTGTTGGTGTATTTTTTGTGGCCTTGGAAAAATGTACCATGATATACACCTGCTATCACAGGTAGCATCCTACAGAGTAGTTTCACTAAGTGAATACCTTCTGTGCCACAACAACTGTCTTTCTCCTAAACCAGTGGTTCTCAGTATACCTAATGCTCCAACACTTTAATATAGTTACTAATGTGGCTACTTCAAAACTGCAATTTTGCTACTGTTTTGAGTTGTCATGTAAATATTTGATATTTTTGATGGTCTTAGGCAACTCCTGTGACAGGGACATTTGACTCTTCAAAGGGTTTGCAACCTACAGGTTGACAATCATTGTCCTAAGCTGATTACATCTGTTGATATTTACTTCCTTAAGAGTTTTTCCTTTTAAAAAATAACAAAGGAACGGAATCAGCTCAGACGTTCATCAATGGATGAATGCATAGTAAAAGTATGGTTTATACACATAATGAATTTTTATTTACTCAAAAAGAAAAATGAAATTATTAAACTTGGAGGAAACTGGATAGAGCTGGAAAATACATTGATGTGATCCAGGCTCTGGAAAACAAGTATCACATGTTCTTTCCCATAGGCATGTCTTCACATTTAATCTTTATATGTGTGTGTACATGGGAGTGTGTGGGAGCAGATTACAGAGAAGCAGAAAGTGGCCATGAGAGGGTGCTGAAACAGGCTTCCAGGGAGGGGAAAGAAATACATGTGATAAGAAAGTCAAAAGGGGCAAAATGGTTTAAGCAGGGTCAGGGGTTAGGGGAAGGGAGATGGGGAGAGAAAGGGGTAGAAGGAAGACCAACAGCAACTAATATTATTTAGAATTGTCACCAAGAAACTTCATAGTTTATAAACCAATTAAAAATACTAAATAAGGGTCGAAGCATTTCTCTTCTCTTCTCATCTCCCTTCCACCCTTCCTTCCCTCCACTTCCTTCCTCTTCTTCCTTCTAATTATATTCTTCATCTCTGTCTTCTAATTTTCTCCCTTTATTGTTCTTTCAGTGTTGAAGATTTAATCCAAGGCTTTGTACTGTTTTGCCTAATGCTCTACTGAGATGTATACTAAGCCCTTAGCCTTTTACAATCTTGGATCTGCCTACATATAAGGACAGCTCTCATCTTGACTATGGATTTCAGCTTAAGTATCACCTTTAAAATGATCTTTTATAATTACCTTAGTCACAATTTATCTCACTATTTTTGGTCATCATGATTGTTTTATTAACACTAATCATGGATCATAATTATATTTAAAAGTTACTCTCATTTTTATTTTAAGAGGCCATGAACTTGAAAGATAAAGGAAAAGCATATGGGAGAATATTTAAAGGGATGAAATGGAGGGAAGAGATGTTTAAATTGTACCAATAAAAAGAAAATCCCCTAAATTTGGGAAAGAAGAATGAAAAAAATATAAATCCAATGCAGGTAAGACTATACTCTGGTATTTTTGTTTGCTATGGTAACTATTATATAACCAGCTAACTGTATAGAACTTGAAACAAAATAAAGCCTTATAGTAGATCAAATAATAAATATCCAAAAGTATGTACTTCTATAAACCAACAAATGGAGAAAAATCATGTTGCTAAGTAAAAAAGAAAAAATAATTAGTGTTGCCAAACAAGAACAGTAAGGAAAAAATATGTCTCCAATAGAAACAGTGAACTGGGCTGATATTTTAAACTTGACTGGCAATTGTCCTGCAATATGTTATGAAATGACTTCCCCCTTTTATATACCTTGTATATAATCATCTGATTAATAGGATGAAATCTTTATACATAGATATTCTTTCAAATATTAGTGGGAAGTGAAAGAGAATTTCAGTACATTCAGTCTTGGACACACTCCAGATGCTACATCTCATGATGAGTGTAGCTGTCAGCTACAAAACCTCCAGGATCTTTGCTCCTGCCAAGCAGAATACACATCACTCTTTCTAACTGATACAATTGCTTTAAAGTTGCTATAAAAGCTCAGAAATTCTTTCTTTGGTCTAAAACATGCTTTCAAAAAGGTACAAGAATGATTTCTCCAAGTTTCAAGTGTACATATTTGCCTGTATCAACACAGCAGAGGAGGTAGGTTACAAAACCTAGAGGCCAATTCTTTCTGAAATTACTAAAAATAACTTAAGAGAGAAAATTCTTTCTTGTTATAATTCCTTATTATTTAGACATAGGATTTAGTTGATTTTCTGTTGTTATGTTAACATCAAAATATTAATTTTTGCTTGCAATATGTAACTTCTTTGAAGTACTTCCACAGTGTAGATGGTGATTTTCTGAAATATTCAGAACACCAGAAAATAAGCCACACGGCTTTAAAAATTTCAAGAAATAATGTAGCTTTTTTCTTTTTATGTGTATACTGAATGGAAGAAGATAATTTAATGTGAAGCAAAATTTCCCTCTTCAAACCTCACAGAAGCTCTCAAAAGGTAAGCCTTTAGCAAATAGTACTGGAAAGCTGACTTTATGCGTGGGTAAACTTTTAATCACACAATTATACCAATTGAGTTTACTACAATTAATATGTTGAGGAAACTTCTGCATGCACATGGTTACTAGACAGATTGCATGTGACATAATCAATATAATTTTGGAAAACTGAAGGAAATTGTTAGCACTTATTTTATGTCCTTAAAGTTGTAGTTCCAGCGTTTATAGTAGAAGACTCACACTGAAAAATGATTCCTCAGCGAATCCTAGGGCTTTTGGCATTAGCTATGAGAGGCTGGATAAACCTTGAACTTATGTAAGACAGTGACTCTGTGATGTCTGGAAGTCTGTTTGTACTTACAGCCATGTTGTGCAATACAGGTTGTACAGCATTCGCCATTATTTTAGATTGTGTGCCATGTCTCCAGTCTCTGAAATTAGCCTATAGAAAAGAACTGATGAAATTAGAAAGACAGAAAAATGTTTGGACAAGGACAGTCCGCGGGACTTCTCAAGCTGATGAATAAGTAACATGTAAGCAACAAGGGAGTGGAGGACTCTTTTAAAATTTGTACTGACATGGAACAAAGATAGGCATCATTTCAGTAGAGAAAACTTAGAAAGAATGGATTCATCCCGAAAATTTTTAATTTACTTTTGCAAATGCTCCATGGATATACAATTAGAAATATAGACACCAGTTTGAAAATGAGGAGAGGGAGAATAGTGAAGACATACTATTTTGGAGTGCTTTACACATTCATAGGTTGGCAACAGAGAGATACCCAAGACAATAATAGAGTTGTCAGTGACACTGTTGGACATCTAAGTTGTTAGTTCTAGGTCACATATTGTATCACACAAAACATTACAGTTTCACTGTTATTCATTCCATACATTTATACATTGAAGTCTGAATCTCCATAAGTACAGAATGTGACTTTATTTTGTGATAGTGTTGGTACAGATAATCAAACTAAATTCTTTATGGAATGTAAACAATCCCTTTATGATTTGATGTCTTTATTATAAAGGGAAATTAGACTAAGCATGGTGGCACGTATTCATAACCCTAGGACTTGAGAAGTGGATGGAGGAGGACCTGGATTGAAGGTCATCCTTATATACAGTGCAAGTGTGATGCCAACCTGGGTTACATGAGATTTGACTTAAAAAAAAAAGTAAGACATTTTGGTACAAGGAGAGTACTGTAAGAATGCAAAAGTGATGATGCCAGGAAGAGGACTAGAACAGACGGTTGCCTCATGGTCTGCTGAAGGACTCACTGCCGTCTCTACTTCTGGCATGTAGAACTCATAGACAACATATCCTAGTTTGTGCTGCTTTTTATTTTTATTTTTAGCAGATGCTGTAGCAAAAGAATGATGATTTTAGTACTAAAAAGTGTTGCAACGATGTATATCTAAAGCTGCAAAGATAGCTTTAAGATTGGGGAGTGGGCAGATGTTGAAGAGTTTTAGGAGTCATAGTTTTAAAGAAAAGCCCAAATTCCCTTGAAGAAAGAGACTACTTGCTTTAGAAGTATACTCACAGAAAGGTGATTTTGCTGAGTATTTAGAAATGAAAAAAGACTGCTGCTTCAGAACACACACACACACATACACACACACACACACACACACACATACACACACACAGAGAGAGAGAGAGAGAGAGAGAGAGAGAGAGAGAGAGAGAGAGAGAGAGAGAGAGAGAGAGAGAGAGAGGTGCACATATACCCTGAACAGAATATTACCAGAACCATGGATGTTAAGGTAGGTGTGGTTGAGGTCACAAATAAAAATGAAGAACATATTATTAGAACCTGGAAGGAAGACATTCATTGTCTTAAAGCCACAGAGCTAGTAACTAATACAGAGATTTTATTGTCTTATACTCATAGTTTATTCTGATTTGAATATGTAAGTAACCTTAAGCATCAGAAGTAAGTTTTGTGACTTCACATAAGATGCATCTACTCGTGGAATCCTCTTTCTGCTCTCTATTGCTCTCTAGTTCTTCAAACTCATGTAAACTTGCTTGCTTTGAGAAGTGTTCCTAGATCCTGACTAATTTAGAAATTCCAATAGTGTGAATCTGTAGCATGGTATAAGTAAATGTTTGTGATGATGCTGATGAAACTGGTATTAAGTGGCCAAACTTATTATTATGTATGGAACCACTTAGGGCAGGGAATCTTGCCTTAAGTGACTTGGAAATCTACATATTTATAGCAGGAATCTCAGCACAAGTATCTCTCTCTATACCTCAACCTCTGTATCTATCTCTATTTATATATTTAAGTAGATGAGTAAGAAAGTTCTAATATCATGATACTCTAAGGATATTTGAATTGTTTTGTAGGTAAGATCTTTTCATATCTTAAATCAGAACCAATAAAAGAATAAATGGAACCCAGAGACAATGTAACATACTTTGTATTCTTGGGCCTTTCAGAGAATCCAAAGGTGCAGAAAGGACTTTTTGTTCTGTTCTTGCTCTCCTAGATTTTGACCATGGTGGGAAATATGCTCATTGTTATGACTAACTATTAGTAACAGCCTGGGCTCACCAATGTATTTCTTTCTTGCTAGCTTGTCATTCGTAGATATCATTTATTCATCAGCCATTTCTCCCAAATTGATTTCAGATTTGTTCTTTGGTCAAAATACATAAATTTTGTATGACTCAGCTATTCACAGAATACTTTCTTGGTGGATCAGAGGTGTTTCTTTTGCTGCTGATGGTCTATGACCATTACGTGGCCATATGTAAGCCCCTGCATTATTCAACTGTCGTGAAGCAATGGGTTTGTTGTGCTAGTGATGTTACCTTGGGTTGGAGGATTTTTGTACTCTGTAATTCAGCTCAGTACTATATATGGACTCCCATTCTGTGGTACTCATATCATTGATCATTTTATGTGTGACATGTACCCTTTATTGAAACTTGCTTGTATTGATACCTATGTCATTGGCCTCTTAGTGATGGCCAATGGAGGTCTGATGTGCATGCACCGTGGTGTTTCTACTCTCACTCATCTCTTATGGTGTCATTTTGTACTCTCTGAATAACCTTAATCAGGAAGGGAAGTGGAAAGCTCTCTCCACCTGTGGCTCCCACATCACCATAGTTGTCTCCTCCTTTGTTCCCTGTATTTTCGTGTATGCACAACCTGCTGATACATTTCTCATTGACAAACTGTTGAGTGTGTTTTATACAGTCATTACTCCCATGATGAACCCCTTGTATATGCTTTGAGAAATTCAGAGATGACAAATGCTATGAAGAAGCTCTAGAGAAAAAAAGTTTTTCCAGAACAGAAATAAGTCTTCCACAATGAAGGAAGTCATCTGACTGTGATGTGTCTACTCATGATGCATATCTTTTTAATGCTGATGTTAACTTCCTTTATTTTTAAGCATTTCTTAAAAATACAAATGAATTCAGTGGTTGCACTATTAATTAATAAATTTTCATGCTATAACGTTTGCGATATCTTTATCACCATACCTGGACAGGGATAATGCAAATATAGTTGGGCACCAATGAATAAGAAGTAATGATTCAGTGAATGAAATCTTTATAATATTGCACTGATTTTATCTGTATGTATAGTTTGCATTGCCATATCTTGTTTCATTTTTTGTATTCTTTTTATGTTGATTTATTTTATAGTAGTTAAATATATAAGTACTATTAAACTCTTGTTAATTTGATCTCATTTATATTATGTATAGACTTCTGGCTGTCATAATTTTGAAAAACAAAATTAAAGAGAATAATAGAAAAATAGTAGAGATAGAACCCACAAAAGTGGTTAAAACATATTATCAGTTTACCTATCCCTCACCTGGATGTTATCACTCTCAGATTCCAAGACTGTAAAGATTAAGGAAGAGCAGTGGGTGAGAGATGAGAGGGCTGGGACAGAGAAGGGAACCCAATGCAGAGGCATTGCTGAGACAAGCTGGAGACCTGAGGCAACGTAGGCTCCTGGGAGGGTATAGGCATGACTCTAGCAGAGGGAGACATGGAGATGAAAGTGGCCACATCCTAGTCTGGCAGGACTTCCAGTGGAGGGAGAAGGACACCAACCCATCCACAAAACTGTCAACCCAAAATTTACCCAGCCTATAATATGTACAGGGATAAAAATGGAGCAGAGATTGAGGGAATGACCAAACAATGACTAGCCCAACTTGAGACCCATTTCATGAGAGAGGGCCAACCATTGACACTAGTAACTGTACTCTGCTATGCTTGCAGACAGAAGCCTTACACAACTGCCCTCTGAGGGGAGCTACCCAGTAGTAGATCAAAATAGATGTTGAGTCCCATAGCTAAACATTAGGCAGAGCTCAGGAAATATTTGAGAGGAGTGGGTGGAAGAATAGAGGGACCTCTATGGGACAAGAAATCCACAAGAATGCCCACAGAGTCAGCTAACATAGACCCATGGAGCTTACAGAGATGGAAGCACCAACCAAAGAACATGCATGGATTGGATCTAGGCCCCTTGCACACATGTAACCAATGGGCAGTTTGCTCTTCATGTGGGTACCTTAATAAGGTGAGAGGGTGCTGTCTACGACATGGACTCTGTTGACTGCTTTGATTACTTTGACCTGATACAACTTGATGTGCTGGGGTGGGTTGGGGGCTTTCTGTTTGAGGACAAGGGGAGGGAGGATGAGGGAAGAGGATTGGAGGCAGGGAAGAGGAGGGGAGGAGGGAGGAGCCTAAGATCAGGGTGTAAAGTGAATATATAAATTAAAAATTAATTTTTTAAAAGAAGCATCTTTAGTTGGATGACAGAAAAAGTAGACATCAGATTAGGAGCGAGTGCCATGAACTTTAGGGCCAGTTGGTGTCTAGCGGAAGGGCGTGATGCTGTTATGTAAAGGCATGCTTAAACTATTGGAAAGTCAGTGAAAGTAGTTGTAGTTTGTGATGATAATAATAATATGGATGAAACTCATGAGCTTTGATAATGTCCTGTATAATAAAAATGGATTTTCCTTTAAAAATAAAATAAAAAAGATTCCTCAGGGAGAAACTCTTACCATGCATGAGAAGGATGGGCCTGGAGGGCACTAGCTAAGTGATATAAGCCAGAAACAGGAAGACAAATAATGCGCAAGTAATTTATATGAAAGCAGTCACGCTTACAGGAGCAGAGACAGAATGATGGATGCTGTGAGTTGGGAATATGGAAGTTTGTTATGAAAGACTAATAGTTCCCAAAATCTAATGCATAACATGGCATATGCAGCTGATCATAATGTACATTTTGTAAGAGAAAAGATGTTAACTTTTTGGATAACAACAAAATTAAGGAAAAAAACTAATCATGTAAGGGGATGAACCTGTTAATCAGCTTAATATTAGTAAATTTTAAATATTGAACATGAACTGATAACCCTCTAGCAGTTCACCCTCTCATGTTTTAAATTTCCCAGACACATATAATGATATCCTTTTCCTCAGCTAAAATGCTAAATAGTTTGCTTGAACTGCTTTTATTGACTATTTTTTCTTTTGAACAGAAGATTCCTGTTAGAGTGTTAGAATCTATTAGTGATATTAAATATATTAGTGATATGTTTATAAATCATGTGAATGATTGTTTTATAGAAATAATTAACTGCAGTTTTAAAGCAACTTATTTTCTAATGCACTTTAAGTATAATTTTGACAATATTTTTGAAGCTTTATGTGTATGTTATACATAAATTTTATAAAATGTGTATAATTTTTCAGAAATTATGTTAAGCCTATTATTTGTGTTTTCTTACTTATTCTGAACACTGAAGCCCTGGGACTCACATGGTGGAAAGAGAGGACTGTCATAGGCTGTCCTCTGACATCCACACCTGCACCAGAGCACCTGAACGCATGCACATACACATACATAAATAAATAGATAAAGTATTTTATGCCTGATATAATTTAAGAATCAAATACAAATGCAGGAATTATTTTGGATAGTCTTACTATGGCTCCCACAGAATTACATTTTTGCATATTTGCCTTTTGTTTTCTTTTTGTTTACCTATACATAGAATACATGCACAGTCAAACAACAAATTAAATAATTAAAAAGAAATAGCATTAAAATAAGTCACAAACTTATTTATCTTTTACCAACTGTCCCAATAAAATCTCTTTGTAGCTAAAGGGCACTCAAGGTGTTAGAGCACTTCTGATCATGTGCACAGCACAGTACGCATTCCTTTACATAAAGCCATTTCTGAATCTTTCTTTGTATTTTATCAGATGGACGCTTGTGTAGAGTATGGATAAGTTATTTTGTAGAATACACTGTGTATGTATATTATTACTCAGATTTGTCTCTTGTTCCCTATGTTAAGCTCACTTTGTGAATAGTAGGGATATCTAACAATGGAGGATGAATTTTTTCAGGTACCATATTAAGTGTCCCTGGAGGTTGATTATTTATTAGGTTAAATTTCATCATTTGGTGATGGTGGTGTTTTCTTATTCCCTTTCATCACTCAGAACTTTGATATTACCTACAAAACAATTTTTCAGAAGCTTTTGAGATTTGGTACTATTAGCCCTCTCTTTTTTCTGATTATTGGAGCCTCTGTAAACCTTGACTGGTAGCCCTTACAAAACACTTTGTAGTTTACACTATTTGTTGGTGAATAAAAATTTCCTGTTCAGGAACAGTTACTCTGGAGAGGGGGATATAGGCATGTGTAGCCATCTTTACTCCAAATTCTGTTTAATAAAAGTTTAACAGATCACAGGCTACCTATATTGGAACATACAGGGTTTCCTGTTGCTCTTTGTCTTCGGTTGGTTCTTATCTCTGAAAACTTCTAGCATGAAATAGAAGCCCATGGAGCTAGTTTGTAATGAGCTGCTGTAAGTGATGAGATATATAGACAGAAATGCTTGTCAGACTGCAAACTGAAGGCATTCATTATGCCATCCCACTGCTTCACCTCACTTTGTGCAAACCTGTGAATATCCTTAAGTGATTTCACGTGGGTAGAATACTCTTTGTGATAGAATTCTAATGCTGTCATTACATAAAGACTCACATGAAGAGAGGAACATTCTGATCTTAAAATGACTCTGATATGTTATGGGTATAGCCTTGGACATTACTATGAGACACAGTCTCACAGAAGACTAGGAAATACCACAAGGCATCATCCGTATGAAAAAATACAGGCAGCTAAAGATTGTTGAGAATGAGAGAAATAGTCTTTCCCAGAAAAGAACACACCAATAGGTTATCCAATACCAAATGGTCCATCCTGAAAACATACACACAAGAAACATATAGAATGAACACATATATGTGTATATACATACCCATATATGCATGTAACAACAATTTATGAAAAAAGAGGCCATGAATATGAAGGAGAATAAAGAGAGTTGTATGTAAAAGTTCAGAGGGAGAAATGGAAAAGGGGAAAATGATATCATTATATTATAATCTCAAAAAATAAGGATAATAATAAAGAATCATCCTGGGAAAATAAAGAGAAGTTTTAGTGTTTCACTGTTAAACATGATACTGCTTTGGACTCAATATTTATATACTCATATTATGTTGGATCGATGCTTTCTCTTAAATGACAATACAGTTCTAGAATACGATGTTTTTGGTCAAGTATAAGGATGCTTTGAGGATATGGATATAGTTTATCAAATTTGATCACTACATTTTCTTTCTTTCATGAAAACCAATTATCACTCATGCTTTCAGTGGACAAGCTGTTGCCAGCTAATAAGTGGGCTGTTACTGACATTAGTCATTTCAAG
The DNA here is from genome assembly GCF_964271855.1 of Acomys minous. Classification (NCBI taxonomy): domain Eukaryota; kingdom Metazoa; phylum Chordata; class Mammalia; order Rodentia; family Muridae; genus Acomys; species Acomys minous. The sequence goes on from NC_140492.1 coordinate 86,898, forward strand.
TCTATAAATGTAAGCACAAGGGAAATAGGACCATTAACCCATGCAATAGAGGTGGATGTGTCAATGACAGTCTCTCATTGTCTTCATGCACAGCCTCACCCAATACCATTGTTTACAGGCTAAAAGGTGTGTGTATTTAGAATGGAATTAAGAAAATACATGCACATTAATAGAAATTAAAAATACACAGAATTCCATATATATATTTCAAATAAAATCTATTTGAAAACAAAACTGTAAAGAGACACATATAGCATCATTATATAGAGATAAAACTATTAATCCTACAAGAGGCTATAGTACTTGAAAATATATATGCACTCAACATCAGGCTACCAAATATGTAGAACAAGTTTTTATGCGAAGTGAAAGACTCCAAACTAATACTAGGCAAGGAGCTTAACAGCATATGTCCATCACTGGCCAGGTTACATAAGTAAAAAGCAAAAAAAGAAATACCACAATTAAGATACAACACAGACCAAATAGACTTAACACACATTTGCAGAATATTTCCTCCCACAGTTGCAGAATCAATATTCTTATCAGTACATAGAACATTTTTTAGGATAGAAATTATTTTAGTCTATGACTGAAGTCTCAAAAAATTAACAAGATCAAGATCAACCCATGTATCATCTCTGATCACAGACGATAAGCTATATAAACAAACTACAAATGAACTTTGAATATTGCAGAAATAGATGAAAATCAAGAAGTATTCTATGGAACAATAAATGTATAAATGAAGAAAATGAATGGAGTAATTTAAAATGTAAATATAAAAATTGAAACACAGAAGTCAGGTTTGATGGCACCTGCCTTTAATCTTAGCAGTTGGGATGAAGAAGCAGGTGTATCTATGAGTTTGAGGCCAGCCGATCGACATAATGACTTCCATATCAGCTAAGGCTATGTAGAGAGAACCTACCTCAAAAAATTGAAAGAACATAGAAAAATTACAGACATAGAAAAAATACTGGAAGGAAAGTTTATATCAATAAGCATCTTTGTTCCCAAACTAGAGATATTTCAAATGAGTAATATAATAATATAATTCAAGAAACTAAGAAAGCAACAATAAAATAGAAGAATAGTGAATGAGGGCATGAATCAATAAAACGAACAATAAAACTTGTGAAACCTTTATTATACATAAAATTTAGGGAGACAAAGAAAGGACAATGATATTTAAATACACATTATCAGTGATGAAAATGAGGGGAGCACAACTAATACCCAAGAAATAAATAGAAACATCCTTCAAGGATTTTAATAAACAAAATACAACAACAGCTTACAAAATATAGGGTAAATGAATTTCTCCCCATATTAAAAATGCTAAGATTTGAGTATTTTCCTTCTAAGGTCTGAAAAAAACTGTGTTGGATTTTTTGTGGGGATTGCACTGAATTTGTGGATTGATTTTGGTAGCATGGCCACTTTTTTTTTTACTTTATTAATTTATTCTTGTTACATCTCAATGGTTATCCCATCCCTTGTATCCTCCCATTCTTCCCTCCCTCCCATTTTCCCCTTACTCCCCTCCCCTATGACTGTTCCTGAGGGGGATTACCTCCCCCTGTATATGCTCATAGGGTATCAAGTCTCTTCTTGATAACCTGCTGTCGTTCCTCTAAGTGCCACCAGGCTTCCCCCTCCAGGGCACATGGCCAAAGTTGAGGCACCAGAGTATGTGAGAAAGCATGGCCACTTTTAGAATGTTAATTCTACAAATCCATCAGCCTAGGCGATCTTTCCATCTTTAAATATCTTCTTCATGTTTTTTCTCTCAAAGGCTTGAAGTTTTTGTCACACAAGTCTTTCATTTGTTTGTGTAGAGTTACCTCAAGATATTTTATATTATTTTAGACTATTATGAGAGACGTTTCCATGATTTCTTTCTCCGTCTGTTTGTCATTTGTATATAGCAGGGCTACTGACTTTTTTTTTAAGCGAATTTTATATTCAAGTACTCAGCTATAGGAGTTCCCTGATGGAATTTTAGGGACTCTTACATATACTAGTATATATTCTGCAAATTAAAATACTTTGACATTTTCCTTTCCAATTCATATCTCGTTGCTCTCCTTTGTTGTCTTATTGCTCTAGCTAAGCCTTAAGTGCTGAATTGAATATGTAATGTGTGAAGAGAGTGGACATCCTTGTCTTGTTCGTGATTTTAGTGGAATTTATTTGAGTTTCTCATTTTAATTTGATGTTGGCTATGGGCTTGCTGTAAACTGCCTTTATTATGTTGAGGTATGCTCTTTGTATCTTTAAGCTCTCTAGGACTTATATCATAAAGAGATGTTGAACTTTGTCAAAGGCCTTTTCTTCATCTAATGCGATGATCATGTGATCATTTTCTTTCTCTTTATAAAGAGACTGCATTCATTGATTCCCATATATGTATCCATTCTTGCATCTCTGACTATGTCAGACCCCACTGGAGGGGAGGTGGAAGAAGTGTGGGAGCCAGAGTGGACGGAGCATACCAGGAGGACAAGGCCCTCCAAATCAATTGAACAAAGCTCATGTGAACTCACAGAGACGGAAACAGCGAGCACAGGGCCTACATGGGTCTCCATCAGGTCCTCTGCAAATATTTTATGACTTTCACTTTAATACTTTTATAAAACTCCTGAATGTTAAAGTAAGTGGTCTCAGATTCCTGTGCCTTTTCTTAAGCTCTTTTACTTCTGTTGGTTTGTCTTGTCCAACTTCAACATTGTGGGTTTTGTTGTATATTATTATATTTTACTTAGTTAAAAACACTATTGAGACAAAAAGAATTTGATCTCAGAATAATAAAATAATATATTTAAAATTTCAAAGAAAACACCCATAAGTCCCCCCCAAAACAAACCTAAAAACTTTTTAAAATACATGTATATATGAACACAATAAGTAACAAAGTTCAAATTATAATGTCTCCTAATAAATAAAATGCAAAGAATAGATGACTTAGCTTCAGAATCACACCAAATTTTCAAAGCATTAATTCCTGTGTGCTTAGTAGAAAACACACGGCAGAAGGTACATCTAATACCAGTACTACACCGATCCAATACCAGTATATAAATAAAAAGACAAAAGAAAACAATAGAGGTATACAACAGACCCACAGCCTGAAGCAAAAATAGCAGAGCCATTGTGGGGACCAGATCTGACGCAGTGTGAAGCCCATAGGGGCATGGAAGTGAACAACTTCCGGGAATCCAGTGTCATCAGCACCAGTGATATATGTGTTTATTTGTCTTTAATCATCTTTATGCAATGTATACATGCCTCAAATTGTTACATTTTGAATTTATAAAACAATTGCCATTTAGCTGTTTAAAAATAAAATTAAAATCGAAAATCAGAAAGTAAAATGAGAAACGGCAGAAGATGGACAAAGAAACCATGGTACATTTACACTATGGTATACTACTCAGCTATTAAAAACAAGGAATTTATGAAATTTGTGGACAAATGGATTGAACCGGAAATAATCATAATGAGTGAGCTAACCCAGAAGCAGAGAGACTCAAATAGTTTATACTCACTTATAACTGGACACTAGCCCAAGGGTCATGTCCCATGAAAATCTTCACTTACCAAGAAAGTGGGTCAGAAGGGAGGACATCCTATTGGGACTTTAGGTGAGAGAAGCATGGGAGAATGGGGAAATAGAAGGATCCAAAGGGTTCTAGAAACCTACAAGAAGAACACAATGATGGGCAGATCTGGGCCCAGGGGTTCTGCTCAAACTATGGCACCAACCAAGGACAATACATGCTGTCAGCATCAAACTCCTACCCGGATCTAGCCAAGGGACAGGACATTCTCCACAGTTAAGTGGAGAGTGGGGACTGACTTTCACATGAACTCTGGTGCCTCATATTTGGCCATATCCCCTTGATGGGGAGGCCTGATGGTACTCAGAAAAAGGATAGCAGACTACCAAGAAGAGACTTGATACCCTAGCATCATATTCAAGGGGAGGAGGTCCCTCAAGGGGAAAGGGAATGGGGTGAAAGTGGGAGGGAGGGAGGAATGGGAGGATGCTCGGGATGGGATAGCAATTGAAATGTAATATGAATGATTTTATTTTTCGAGAAAAAAATTAAAAAAATAAAGAAAGAAACATGTCTCCCTGCTTAGTTCAACATGCAAGATGTTTTATAAGATCAAAATTAAAAGTGTCATTGATTCTGAATTTTAGTACAGATTTACATTCATTGTTGAAAGTATACACATCCCTCTCATAAATAGAAGTTTTAAAGCATTAATCTTTTTTTCAATATCCCAGGCTTAATTTTTTCTTTTTTCCAGTTAAGTTGTTACATAACCGTCCCTTGCTTTACTGAACCTATAGATACATCTCAGGCATCTTCTTCCTTCTTTTTTGAGTAATAAGCCAGAAGACTCCTATGCCATATACAGTTTTTATTGAATAATGTGTTATTGCATTTTCTTTTCACATGTCTCTGACATTTGGTATCTCTGGCGAACCCAGTGATGAATGAAGAAAAAGCTGCACCCATTGTTTTCCAACTCAGTGACCATCACAAAAATGTAAAGCATTAATCTTTTGATATTAGCTTCAGGATTGAAAGAGTTCCTTTGAAAAGGAGTTCTTCCTTCCACTCTGACCTGTCCTCATGGAAGTAAAGGCCATACCTCTGTCACAGCTCTTCTTCCAATGAGCATTTTAAAATTCTCAGTTGTATCCTCTGTCTGCTTCTGCTTATATAAGGAAGTATTTTCATTGTTTTTATCCTGAGAATTACTAATTTATTTTCTCAAGAATATGTGTGTTTTTTTATAAACTAATAAATTACAATACTATCATGCACAGATCACATGCCATACATAGGAAGAAGGGGTCTGTCACCCACTAGATACTTCATTTTTTCTGCACCCTATTTGTAAAACCTATGTTCTATAAATTACATATACATATTTATAGTTAGAAGTTTAAATATTTGTACATGATCTGGAACATTTGAAGGTGTTCAAATGTAATGTTTTAATTACTTTAATTGCACACTGCTTGCAGGAAAAGGATAAAAATATGATAAACTTAGTTAAAAACTGTAATTATTGGTAACCTACCTTGGATGCTGATGCAGTTGAGAATTATCAGAGTAATCATTTCATACCACTGCTTAGACAGAATTTCAAGTATGTTACAAATCTACAGTGCACAATAATACCTCAGGAAGCAGAGATTGTCAAATGGCATAAATGTCTTCAGATATGTTTAGCAAGTAATTTCAAAGCTTTGATGTCTTTGAAATTCTTTTAAAAATGAAAAGAAAAAAGAAAGGAAGAAAAACATTACATTGGATTTGAAACAGAAAATCTTTTGATACATTCTGTTTTTATAAAAACAATTATAGAACAAGAGGCCCAAATATTTCTAACCCTTAATTTGGTTAATAAAATAAAAATGAACAAGCAGCTTCTTCTGGAACCACTGTGTAGAAAGGCTACTGAGTGCATCATTATTAATAGGTGAATTGTTGTCACCTTTGTTCTCCAGGGAATTAATTATTTATGGTTTTTGAAGATTTTACTTTAGAAACAGGTATTTTGATGTATTTATTTATACAAAACTTACTGATTAGTTTTCTTCCTCTGTCATTGGAACTAACTCATCAAATGTCCGAATTTCTGGTCTTGGATATTTGGCATGAAATACCATGTCATAAACCCTTGAGGACCATGAAAGACTCTCATTACTTTATAGCTAACAAGCTGGGGTTCTGTTCAGGTTGTGTCCCTGGGGAAGTTTTCTCAGTCTTAGGGCATACAGAAGATACAGAAGACAGAGATAGTTAATATTTAGTACTAGAATGTATCAGGACTTGTTCTGCCCATTGGAATGAATTTTGGAAACTACCACACTTTAGACAATGTGCTATTTGGAAAGATATGCTAAATAAAAGGCAAAATCCTGGTGTCAATTTTCCCAGTCTAAAAGCCAAAAATGTTTGCCAATTCTTTGCCTTTCCATTGACAGCATGTTTAGAGATCTAAGTGGCTTCTCCATGGTAGATATCTTTCATACAAAAACCAAAACCAAAACCAAACCAAATGAAAACAATCCTAAAATGTCTTCAATATAACATCTCATGAATATGAAGATTTACTTGTCCAAAATTCCCTGACACCCTGAAAATACATAACTTAGAAGTTACTCTGCATCCTAAAGGATAGGGTATTGTTTAAATAACTTGTCACAAAAATTTAAACAACAGTTTCATTACAAATATGGCTGTAGAAAGAGAAATAGTATTAAAAGCAGAAAAACAAGAGCTGTCATGTCATTACTATAATTACTAATCCCTGTATCCTTTTTATATTAGCAGGGTGCATCAAATTGTCTAATTTTTATATTTAAAAACAACATTCATTTCTGGAATAAATTCTGCTTAGTCATGGCACACAAGAGCCTTTATTAACTACTGAATGCAGTATACTAGTATTTTATTGAATTTTTAAAATTCTATTTTCTAGATTATTGTAGTTTACTTTTCTTTTAGTATCTTTGTTTGATTTAGTTATCAGAACATTTTACCAGTTCAGAATATTGCTTCTATTATATTTTTTGAAAAGGTGATGAAATATAATGATTTCCTTAATAATTTCCACAGTTTATTCATACATTCAATCTGAATTTTATTACTTTCCTATGTCACCACCTGCTTGTTAGACAAAGGAATATCTTCTAATTCATTTATACTATTATGGATCTCATTATACTTGTGGCTGATTATTCAAGGTTAAACAGAAAAGTGCATTTTTGAAGGATATTGGTCTTTATTGTTTAAATTCTTGAACTTACTTAAGAATAATCTTATAATCTTATGTGCCTCTTTGTAAAACCCTCTTTAGCCATTTCTGGAGAAAGAAAAGTCTTCAAACTTTACTCTCTACTAACCCAAAACTGGCAATGAACAGACTTATCTCATTTATAAATTCATCGTCCCGATAAAGTAGGGTTTTAGCACAGTCTGTATCCTGAGTCCCTTCTGTTTAGCCTCTTTTGGGCTTGGCCTATTCCATGCACATTCAGTAGTGTGTACAGTTCCATTATCCTGGGTCTGTTCTTGTACTTTCCTATGATGAGAGTTTTTAATTGGTGATACAGAACCCATTTTCCTTTGTTGAAACATCCTTCGCCAATGGGTGTTTCTTGGATATAAAATATTCAAAGGGATGCATTCTATAAATTACATCCTTTACAAATATTAAATTTCATGCAATTCTATGTGTATTCTGCACTCAAAACATATTGTTAACTTACATTCACTCTTTTATTTGCCCAAAATTTAAAGATCTTAAAGTTTTAACTTGATATGTATAAAAGAGATGTTTAAAGAATCGTTACTTCCCACAATGCTTAGTGCCCAGCAGCAGAATCTGCAATTCAGGGTGTTCACTATATCTGACTCAGGTTAAATCTCACAGGCATTGGATGGTTTCCACAACTCCCAGTGGCAGAAGCTATGGACTCAGGAAAGAAGTCTACATAGTCCTAGAGTAAATCCTACAGGCATAGAGAATTCAGGTTCAAATACTGCAGACCCAGGCAGGAGACATGAATTGACTTAAGCCAGTACCTGATGATCAGAGAAGTACTAAGGATAAAGCCTTCATCTCTTAAAAATCAATTTCACAGAGAAAAAAATGTTGCCTCATCCATATTATGACTAAGTTTTATCTTTAGTATTTTAAATGCCTCCACTGAAAGGAGATTTGAATTAAAATATTAAGAATGTAAAAGAAAACCTCGATCAGCAAACTAACTTCAGATGTACACACCTGACTATACAAATGGACAAACAACAGAGCTCCCACATCCTGAAAAACCAAGACAAATTATTGTTTTCAAAAGTCATGGAGCCATATGGTGGCTCCCATTGAGGAAGATCTGAAGGAACAATAGAGATCAGTGACTTTAAAAAAAGGTCATAGACTCTCCACAAATATTCCCTCTTGAGGCAATCTAAATTCTAAACTCTGTCAATATGGCCTTACAACACAAGGCCCTTGCTAGATATGACCCAGCAATGCCCATACAGCTAATCTTCAGTTTGTCTCCTACACCTGTCGAAGCCCTATATCAGCCCATTGGACAGTGCTGATAAGACTCTAAATGAGGTGGATGCATTCCCTACTGTGGTTAAAATGGCAGTTTGGATCCCTACAAACCTTAGGGAAAGAACCCAATATTCTTGTCACCTAGTTTACTCTTTTTGATATTCAGTGGCTACTTAGAAATCACTCCTGCTTTTCTATTAGCTTAATAGGATCCCAGGACAAATTGATAACCATTGCTCTAATGAAAAATGGCCCTTTCCCCTTCTTCTGTTGCAGTGATGTGCCTCTTGCCCCATTGTTCACAAAGAAGTCCAATACAGGGGTCCTCTCAACATTTGCTGATGGGGGAAAAAGAGGAGCTGCAGAAATAATATACTACTCCCCTGGGTTGTTGTCTTGATTTGATTAATCTGTTTTATGCCAATATCATGTGTTTTTTATTTCTATAGCTCTGGAGTACAGCTTGAAATAGAAAATGGTGATATCTTATGAAGTTCTTTTACTGTTCAGGATTGTTTTAGCTATCCTGAGATTTCTGCTTATTCATATGAAATTGAGAATTAGTCTTTCAAAGTCAATAAAGAATTGTGTTAGAAATTTAATGGGGATTGCATTGAATCTGTAGAATGCTTTTGATAGGATGGCTACTTTTACTGTTTTAATTCTACCAATCTACGAGCATGGAAGATCTTTCCATCTTCTGATACCTCCTTAAATTTCTTTTTTCATATACATGAAGTTTTTGTCCTACAGATCTTTTACTTACTTGGTTAGAGTTACATCAAGATATTTCATATTATTTGTGGCTGTTTTGAAGGGTGTTCTTTCCATTATTTCTTTTTCAGTCTGCTTGTCATTTGTACATAGGAGGGCTACTTATTTTTTGAGTTTCTATTGTATCCAGAAACATTTTGAAGGTGTTTATCAACCCTCAAGTGGGATCACTTATGTATACTATCAAATGAACTGCAAACAGCGATACTTTGACTTCTTCCTTTCCAATCTGTATTACTTTGATCTCCTTAAGTTGTCTTATTGTTCTAGCTAAAGCTTCAAATATCATATTGAATAGATATGAAGAGAAAGGACAGCCTTGTCTCATCCCAGATTTTAATGAAATAGCTTTACATTTTTCTCTGCTTAATTTGGTGTTGGCTATTGGCTTGCTGTAAATTGCCTTTATTACATTTAGGTATGTTTCTTTTATACCTAATCTCTCTAAGACTTTTATCATGAAGGGGTGTTGAGTCTTGTGAAATGCTTTTTTGGCATCTATTGAGATAAATATGTATCTTTTTCAGTTTGTTTATATGATGGATTACAGTGACTAGCTTTTCTATATTAAACCATCTCTGTATCTCTGGGATGATGCCTATTTCACCATGGTAAGTGATATTTTTGACATGTTCTTGGATTTGGTTTGCAAATATCTTGTTGAGTATTTTTGCCTCTATGTCCATGAGGGAAATTGGCCTGTAATTATCTTTCTTTGTTGAATCTTTGTGTGGTTTGGTTATCAGGGTGATTGTGGCCTCATAAAATGAATTTGGAAATCTTTCTTCTGTTTTTATTTTGTGAAATAATTTGAGGAGTATTGGTGTCAACTGTTCTTTTAAAGTCTAGAATTCTATGAAAATACTGTCTGGCCCTGGGATTTCTGTTGTTGTTTTGTTGGGAGATTTTAAATGAATGCTTCTATTTCCTTAGATGTTATAGGTCTATTTAAATTGTTTATCTGGTCTTGATTTAATTTTGATAAGTGTTATCTACCAGGAAAATAATAAATTTCTTCTAGATTTTTTAATTTTGTAAAATACAGGCTTTTATAAAGTATTACCTAATGATTCTTTGGATTTCCTCAGTGTCTGTTGTTAATGAACCCTTTTCACTTCTGATTCTGTTAATTTAGATATTCCCTATTCCTCTTTTATTTTAATAAGGGTTTGCCTGTCTAGTTAATTTTCTCAATGATCCAATTCTTAATTTCATTGATTTTTTTGTATTATTCTCTTCATTCAATTTTATTGATTTCCACCCTCAGTTTGATTATTTACTGCCATCTACACCTCCTGGATATGCTTACTTCTTTTCATCATAGAGCTTTCACATGTGCTGCTAGAATTAAATCTCTCTGCTTTTTAAAAATGTGAGCACTTAGTTCTATAAACTTTCGTTAGTACTGCTTTAATTGTGTCCCATGAGTTTTGTTATGCTATGCAATCATTTTCATTGAACTCTAGAAAAAATCCTTAATTTCTTTGTCATTTATATTTTGACCCAGTAGTTATTCAGCAGAGAACTTTCCAGCTTCCATGAGTCTATAAGCTTTGTTGTTTCTGTTGTGGTTGATATCCATCTTGATCTAGTAGGATGTTGGTGGTTATTTCCACTTTCTTTTATCTGTTGAGCCTTGCTTTGTGATCAATTATGTGGTCAATTTTAGAGAAAGTTACATGAGGTGCTGAGAAGAAGTTATATTCTTTTGTGCTTGGGTAAAATGCTCTATAGGATCTGTTTGGTCCTTTTGTTTATAATGTCATTTAGCTCCAATGTTTCTCTTTAGTTTTTATGTGTCCTGTCCATTGATGAGAGTTGGGTATTGAAGTCTCCCATTGTCAACGAGTGTGGGTCAGTGTGTGATTTAAGCTTTACTAATGTTTCTTTTAAAAACATGAGTGCCTTGTGTTCAGAGCATACATGTTAAGAATTGACAAGTCATCTTAATATTTTTTCCTTTGGTGAGTATGAAGTGTCCTTCTTCAACTTTTTTTTTCTGTATGTTTAGTATTTTTTATGTGCTGAGTGAACTTTCTTTTTTGATACAATCTTTTTTTATGCTTCTTTTATCTTTATAGACATGTGTTTAGGTTAGAAAAATTTTCTTCTGTGATTTTGTTAAAAATGTCTTCTGGGTTTTTGAGCTGGAATTCTCCTTTTTCTCTTTTTATTATTCTTAGGTATGGTCTTTTCATTGTTACAGAATTTCCTGGACATTTTGTATCAGAATTTTTTTTTTACATTTAACATTTTCTTTGACCAATATGTCTATTTCTTCTAGGATATTTTCAATGCCTGAGATTCTTCCATCTCTTGTATTCTGTTGATGATGCTTGGGTCTGTAGTTCTTGTTTACTTATCTACATTTTCCATTTCTAGAATTCTCTGTTTGTGTTTCTTTATTCTTTCTATTTCCATTTCCAAGTCTTTAAAATTTGTATTCATGTCCTTCAACTGTCTGCTTTTCTTGGCTTTCTTTAAGGGATTTATTCATTTCCTCCAATTCAATATTTTCTTTATTTCTTTAAGTGATTTATTCACTTCTTCATTAAGGACCTGTTTCATCTTTATAAAGTTTGTTTTAAGTCTTTTTATTGTGCTTCAGCTGTGTTGTAATATTCAGAGCTTGCTGTAGCATGACGGCTGGGCTCTAAAGGTGACATATTATCCTAATTGTTGTTGTCCTTGTTCTTACACTGGCTTTTAGCCATCTGAATTTGGAGTCATTGTATACCTAGTGACAATTTCTGGTTTTGTCATTGTTGGATTTATATTTAGTTCCTTGGTCTCTGTTTCCTCTCTGTCTTATATGGCCTGTGGTTGAGCATTCGTTCTCCACTTCAGTTAGGAGCTAGACTTCTGGTGGCCAGTATCATTTCTTATCTCTCAGGGTGTCTATGACTGATTTGAGGGTAGGAGTTCTGGAAGCCTGCTTGGCCTGTAATCTAGCAGAGAGTCTCCACTTGAATTGGAAACTGGAATCCTGGTGACTAGTGCCAGCAACGGCATGAATTGTGGATTTTAACAAAGATGCTTCTTTGTTGAGGGGTGAGAGCCACATTTATCTGTCGAATAACTAAGGCTGTTTAGAATGCAGTAAGACAAAACACTGGCTTAGAAAAGTGGTAAAGCAGATCATCCTCTCAGATCTAGGATCTTTCCAGCCTCTTTTGGCTGTCTAGGTTTTATGTATCAGGCGTAATTTTAAGTGTATAGGGATAAAGTCAATGTAGGCAGCTGTTTACTGATCAACAAGATATAAGTGCCTATACTGAATCTTTAGGGATATCGTGCAATGCTGGTCATTGTTGTGGTTCATAGGTACCACTTCTGGGTAGTACTACTAAATACTGTCCTCCTTTAGCAGCATGAAAGCACCTTCTAGTAGTATGAAAGCTTTTCCTCAGAAAGAAGGTTTTTTATCTGATCCAACTGAATTCAGCCATGTCTTGTATTTCTGAGTGTGTGGTATTTTCAGCAGTGCAGACCCATCTTCAACTTATTGGAGGAAACCAAGGGTAATATCAGTAATCTACATTGCTTTAGAAGTCTCTTGGACTCCCCTGACCAACAATTCAATTGGAGCTTTCTTCTGCCTGGTACTGGGATTTTGTTAGGAAGCATTATTATGCCAAGTGGAATGACTTCATTTAAATGATATACATGTACAAACATACTTCTATGATTCTCTCTTCTCTCTCTCTCCCTCCCTCCTTCCCCCCCCCTCTCTCTCTCTCTCTCTCTCTCCCTCTCTCTCTCTTTCTCTCCCTCTCCCTCCCTCCCCCTCCCTCCTTCCCTCCCTCCCTCCCTCTCCTCTCTCTCTCTCTCTCTCTCTCTCTCTCTCTCTCTCTCTCTCTCTCCCTCCCTGTCTCTCTCTCCATACACATCATATAGGAATTCCACTAGTGCTATATAGCAAAAGGTATTGAAGTGTGTATTTCAAGGGGACATTATTTAGGTGTTTAATGCAGTAATATTCACAATAGTTAAGCACAGAAGTAATCTAGGCCTCCATTAACATCTAGTTGAGGGAAACTGCATGGAATATACAGACAATAGCCCACCATTAAAAAATCAAAGGTAATTTGCAGCAACGTTAATGGCATAATTGTATATTATATTAAATAAAACAACACAGTGAAAAATGATCTGGTCTCTTTTACATGTGAAGGCTAAAATTTTGTTCTTGGAAAAGTAGACAGTAAAGCAACTGTTATTATAACTTTGAAAGAATATAGGGCAGAAGAGAAAGGAGAGGGCACAGCTCGTGGGCACAGCAATGCAGTTACACAAGAACAGCTTCTGCTATAAATCATGCCAATCTAACTATACCTGACAGTAAGCACTCAAAATCTCAAAACAGTAAGTGCAGTGGACTTTGAATGTCCCAAGGCAAAGAAGTGAGAAGTGTTTGAGAAGGTCGAACACAAGTGACAATGACATGATCTTCATGTAGTATTAAGATATTAACTATGTTCTATGAACATATACAGATATGTGTCAGTTAGATAACAAGAAATGTGGAATTGTCATGTATGTGTCACAGGCATTTCATAAAAGCCACATTCACTCATCATTTTAAATATGGCCCTTTCTCAGGTTTAGAGGCACAGACGATGTGCATGGAATTGAACCTTAAGGTTTCTGGAAACAATTTTGTCTGGAAATAAATGTGTCTGTTATGAATTTGTGAGATACACACTTTTATCTTTCTAAAATCTTGACAGTGTCATATAGTCAAAATTTGAGATAATCATTTGAAGGACCTTTCTTACTTTCAGAGTCTTGTTGAAGATGATAGGGAGACAACCTGGGTTTAAAATTGAAACTTGATAATACTTTTTATTTTCTTCTATGGTTTTCTTTAAAACTTAACATTATATCATTTCAATCATTTTAATCAGTGTCCTATGAAGCCACACTCATTATTCTATCTGGAAATTATAGAAGAAAAGTTAAGTACATTTTCTATTTCACAGTAGGTGGCAGCATTATCATGCTTTTTTTTTTCAGTAAAAGCAATTTTTTCCTTCTCCAAGAACATTTTATCCCATTTAGTAATTACTTGTCCTAGAGTGCCTTCTAGTGGCCATTTTTGTTCTGTTGCTAAAACCATTGCTCTATGCTATAAATATTTATTATTGAGCATCATACTTTCAGACATCACCTTTTATGCTAATAATTTTCTCTTCCTATATGACCTAAGATTTCACACTTTCTTTTCTGTTATAAAAATCCCCCATTTTGTTTTATTTTAAAAAATATTAGTTGAGAATTCAGTGAGGCTTTGACTGTGCACTTTTCCTGTGGCATTTGGCTTGGGTTGAACAAGTTATGTTCTACTGAGTTTGCACCTGTATATTCTGTAGGTTCTCCAACATTTATTATTGCTTCTCATTTATGACATGATAAAAGTACAAACTCTAAGGGATCTATTGAATCCATTTGTTGTCAATGTAGACCCAGGATGACAAGTATTTTAGTAGGACAGTCACACTCTTCAGGGTGCTCAAGGATCCTAAGGCTAGAAATCTGTTAATAAGTCAATAAAAGGTTTATCCAGAGGTGAGGAAATGTCACTTCTATAACCTTCTTAAGGACAAGGCAGTATCATGGCTGCACATTTTTCTTGTAACATTGGTTTGATTATACTTGTACTTTTAATATTCTTTGCTATTTGGTCCAAACATTTGCATATTTCAGTTACAAATTATTCTCTGCTTCATGGCTTCTTGAAATATTGTTGTAACATTTGATCATAATACCTTCTTTAGATATCGGTATTATATTTTATATACACCTTTTTTTTCTGTTTTACACCATTGAGTCCAAGTTCTGCTACCCATAGGTATTAGTTAAATCTCTATTGCCATGATAAAACACCATGACCAAGGCAACTTATAGAAGAATGTGTATAGATGGGCTTACAGTTTCATAAGTTTAGAGTCTACAAAGGCAAAGTAAAGGCATGGTGGCAGGAAAAACTGAGAGTTCATATATCTGAAAGCAGGAGTAAAAGATGGCACACTGAATGTATTAGTCAGGGTTCTCTAGAGTCACAGAACTTACAGAATGAACCTATTCTGTATGTATGTATTTTTGTATATTTGTATGTATCTATGCATCATCTATCAATCAGCCATCTGTCTCCCTCTATCATCTATCTATCTATCATCTATCTATCTACCTATCTATCTATCTATCTATCTATCTATCTATCATCTATCTGTCATTATCTATCATCTATCTATGTACCTATTTATCTGTCTGTCTGTCTATCTAGAAAGAGAATTTATTGAAATGACCTACAGGCTGAAGTTCAGCTAATCCAATAATAGATAGCTTTGAATGAACATTTCAAGAATCTTGCAGTTGCTCAGTCCCATAAGACTGGTCTTCTGTATATGCTGGAATTCCAAAGAAGTAAGCTCCAATGCCAGTGAAGTGCCAATGCAAGGCCAAGTAGGTAAAGAAGAAAAAAAAATCACTTCATTTTCTCATTGTCTTTATATAGGCTTTAGCAGAAGGTGTGACCCAGACTAACGGTGTGTCTTTCTGCCTCAAGCTCTGGATTAAAGGCATGTAACTCTCCAACTCAAGTTCCAGATAAAAATCCTATTTCTTCCAGTCTTAAGATGACGATCAAAGGCACACTGTCTTTCTGCCTCAAGATGCGGATCCCAGGTGTGTCTTCCTCCTCTGGATTGTAGTTCATCACATATATAGTCAAGTTGGCAACCAAGATTAGGCATCGCAATGAGAATGGTGTTAGGTTTTTTTTTCTTTTTTCTTTTTTTATTAATTTATTCATATTAAATCTCAATGGTTATCTCATCCTTTGTATCCTCCCATTCCTCCCTCCCTCCCATTTTTCCCTTACTCCCCTCCCCTGTGACTGTTCCTGAGAGGGATTTCCTCCCCCTGTATATGCTCATAGGGTATCAAGTCTCTTCTTGGTAGCCTGCTGTCCTTCTTCTGAGTGCCACCAGGCTTCCCCCTCCAGGGGACATGGTCAAATATGGGGGGTGTCAGGGTTTTGAAACCTGAAAGCCTTTGCCCAGTGATATACCTTTGCCAGCAAGACCACATCTTCTAATCTTTCTCAAATAGTTCTAGCAACTCGGGACCAAATATTGAACCAAATGAGCCAATTGGGCCACTCTCATACAAACCATCACACCATATATTCTTCAGCGTGTGACTTTTCACTAGAATGTGGTTGATTTTGATGGTTATTATTAGCTATAAACTTGAGAACTTCTGGAATTAAACAAAATCTAAGGGGCTATGTTTACAGGCCAGAGATTTTCTTAATTCAATTATTTGAAGTATAAAGACCTACCATTAATTTGGATCTTTTGAAGTAGGATTCATCTTTAATCTGAGAAACCCCTTCTTGATGCAGTCTATATAAATGACATGGAGAAAGATGCTTTTGTTCTTTGTCTGCTTACCTTAATTCTTGCTGGCAAATCCACTAGCTCACTGGCATCAGAAGCTACTTCCTTAGAAGTCTGGTGTACACTTAAGAACGGGTCAAAGACTGAACAGCAACTGGATTTTTTAACTTTCTGTTTGTAGACAGGCATTGCTGGACTTTCTGTACCCCAGTATTTAAGACACTCTAATAAATACCACACGCACGCGCGCACACACACACACACACACACACACACACACACTCTCTCTCTCTCTCTCTCTCTCTCTCTCTCTCTCTCTCTCTATTCTATTTCTTTGTAGACCTCTGACTAATAATGTATTCACTTAGCAGATGATACAAGCTTAAAGAAAACTGACTTCTTCCTCAACTGCAAATAAGTCATTTGGTAAAGGTGAGGCTTGGGCTCATCTCCTTCATCTCCTCTTATCATGTAGGCACGGCCTGCTTGAGCTTGCACAATTCTTGCTGTGTTATAACAACTGAGTTCACATGTGCAGCCGCCCTGCCGTGTCCCAGAGATACTACATACCTGTAGTCATTCACCACCTCTGGGTCCCACACTCTTTCCATTTCCTTTTCTGCAGTGATACCAGAGCCTTTGGAGGAGTGGATGATGCAGAGGTCCCGTTTAGTGCTAAGTATTCTGTAGTATCCCTTTCTCTGCATTTTGACTAGCTATGGGTCTCTGTGTTAATTAGGATCTAGTGTGAGTAGATGCTTCTTTGATGAGTGTATTAGTTTATGAACATAACAACCAACCATTAGGAGCTAGTTTAATACTCTGTCCATTGTGTGGAATAATAGTAGTAGATATCAGTGGCCAACTGAGTGAAGGTCTATGTCCAGAGACGAACCTGCTGTCAGTTATACAACCTTCTTAGATCTATCTTACAAAACAAATCTGGGCATTAATTAGCAGGTGCCTCTGCTTCTGAGTCTCCAATAAATCTTTAATGAAAGTGTTGCTTGGCTCTGTATTCTTATCATAAGGCATATTTCCCAATTGACTTTTTCAATAATTCATCTTAGTAGTATAAATTAAAATATCTTGAAACTATAATTATTCATCCCATATAAATTTTAAATTATTTTGCATTTTATTGCTACATTCATTATAACTACTTAACCTATTGCTCTTAATTTTGTCTTAAACATTTAAATAATGTTGAATTAAAGAAAAATCATTTATTTAAATCAGAGGCATTATTTACCTTTATTTTTCATTGTTTGTCAATAAAAATTTACATGAGATATTGTTCCTGTTTTCCTTAAGAAGTATTTTTGCATTCTTTTTAATGGTGATACTTTGGCTATCACTTTATACAACCCTCATATACGTAACTGATTACTAAATCACCTATAGGCAGACTGAGATGATAGTCTTTACCACCAAGAAACAAAAGTGAAAAACAGATGCCAGGATTAAAAGATTGAGTAGAAAATTCAGCAACATCTTTGAGCAGAATTGTTTTCAAAGAGGTTGAAGTTCCAGTTTTTCTTTTTTTCCCTCAGGTTCTATTTTTATTTTTAATTTATTAACTTTATATCCTAATTGGAGACACCTCCCTCATCACTGGTCCCACCCTCCCTTTCTCAGACCCTTTATATCCTCCCCTAGTCCTCAGAAAGAGGAACCCTATTTCCCTAACATCTGACCTCAGCCTATAAAGTCTCATCTGGACTGCCTGTATCCTTGCCGGGTAAGGCCTCCCTGCTAGGGGGAAGTGATCAATGTGTGGGGCCAGAGTCCATGTCAGAAGTAGTCCCTACTTCCCAGTGTTTCTTGGTAGGAACACACATTAAGTGCTTCAATTTTCAATTGAAATTATAGCTGTACAAAAATTATAATTCAATGATGAGTGCTTACCCAACATCCTCAATGTCCTGTGTTTAATTTTTGGCACAGTAGACAAGATAAACTCAAAAAAGTGCGTGTCATGGTCAAAATACCTACATTTTATAATGAATTATCTCAGGAATTTTGGGATTTCTTGATTAGTTAAACTTCTCAATCCATTATTTGTTTCATCCCAATCTCATCATAGTTATTTAACTAATATTATATAGAAATTAAATAATTAAATTAAAAGAATGAACATCATTATGATTCCATCTCACATTTATCCAGGCCACTAGCAGAAGCATCCATATATGCTTAGGGGCAATTATGCTTGCTCATCTCTTAAAAAATTAGAGCATCAATCAAACTTGACTAGACTCTTCACTTCCCAGTTTTGCACTCACTTCTGCATCTAAAGCTTCTCTGGCAAATTGTCTCTCATAGTCAGTGGATGACTGTGATTCTCTGGGGTGTGGATGGGTGCCTGAACCAAGACTGCTCTTTTCCTTTGGATGACCTAAATCTAAATATTATTTACTTAGATGTTTTATGAAGTGTAACTGATAGTTTCCAAGACATTACACTTTGGCAATTTTCTTTTCAAATTACAGGTTTTCCAACTTCTAGTTAGCTACTCATTCTTGGCAAGATTCAAGTTTATTGCCTCTAGAGATTGGTCAGAGAAGAAATCTGTTCAAGAGAGATTATTTCATTTGAATTTGTTCCAAATATTATAACAAGTTTATTTATTAAAACAGTGATGGTGCATACAAGTCATCAACTGTATCATAAATATAAATTCGACCCCAAAATTCTCTGAAAACAAATTCTGCTCAAGCTAGGGTATGCCTGATGTTGGTATTTAGACCTTAAGGTAAACATTTTTTTGTTGCTGCATATTAGAATTCATGGATGGTCTCAATTCCTGGAACTTCCATACAGAGGGATACATTTTATTAGAAAGAAGGAGGCTTTAGAAAGGGTCTACTTGAATTCTTTAAGGACTGAGGACATCTTTTATTTATGAAGACTTATTAGTTTCTAAGACCTGAGACCATAGTCTTCACTTCTTGTTTACCTGGCATATTATTGAGGAACAGAGGTGCTCTTGGACCCCCTTAAACAAAGTCCTTTTGGAGGGTTTCTCTGATAAAAATGATAAAAGATTGCTAAAAATTTAATCAATATGTGTTATTATTAAAAATGAAGCAGGACACATTAATTTCCATTTAACATTTTACATTAGCATGTAAGCTTAATGTATTTGTTTTTGTATGAAGACATTTTCCATGAAGGTAAGAATTTTCAAATAACTTTTATGTTAAGTTTTGCAGTGATATTTAAATGCTTTTTATAATTTAAGTATTCATTTAAAAATTTTTATACTGAGATAATGAGAATTCTTGTTGAAACATCTTTTCCACAAACATGGTAAATTTAGCAATTTTTCCTGTGTTTGCTAAACAATCAAACATTATAAGACATTCTACAAAGGCACATAGGTAAATGAAATATTTGTCTTCAACCCAATAAAAATACTTTTGATTTTTTTCCTTGAATAAGAATAAGATCCAAGATGTGAGTTTTGTGAGACCACCATCAAGAGAAATTAACTAAATATGTCTGGGATTCACTGAAATAAATTTGATATATTAATATATAATCTAAAAGTATCTAAACTGGGAAATTTAATGGAAAATATTTAGAGATTAATAAGCTTATACATAATGAATTTTGTCTTTGTTGCAGATTAATTTGGTTTGTTTTCCAGCTTGCCAAAACAGAAGTGAAATTTATTCCATCCATTAAAAACCATCATCAATTTATTACTTTATTTTGAGGGCTATTATAATTTACATAATATGCTAACAAAACACAATTGCACATCTAAATATAGAATATATTATAGTGATATATAATTTAGTATAATATATAATATTTAATTAGGAATTTCTAAATTGTAGTAGGTCATCCTAAGAGCTTACAGTATAACAAGAGCTCTATATGAGCTTTTATATGTATATAACTATATATACATATAATATATATAATTCCTGGACACAGAAGAAGTATCTTATGCAACGTCACCTTGAGATACCGTGCATGGTAGTTAAGGTATTTGATTGTGTCAGATTACAGAGGCCATTTTCCTGTGGTGTAGCATGTAATTTGAGATGATTCTACATCTTTCCTCTACTTCCTTACTCAATGCCTTTCCATCTAGTCCTGCTGATCCCCATACATGCATTTGTTTCTATATTTATGTCATTATGAGGTCCATAATGAAAGAAAATATTCAATTATTATTTTGAAACTGACTTAATGAGCCTAAAATCATCATCTCCAGCCTAAACAGTGTTTTTTAAATGACACAAGTTCATTTCTTTTTAATGCCTGCAAAAATCTTATATTTTAAAATATATTTTAAGATTAGAATATAATTATATAACTGCCATCATCCTTTTTCCTCTCCAACTCCTCCCTTGTCCACCTCACTACCTCTCAAATTGAACAGTTCCCTTTCTTTTTTTATTGTTACATATCAGTCTTTCAAATGTCATTAGAAATTGCATTAGATTATTTCTTGAGACTGTTAATGGTAGTTTAAATTGAAGACATTTATATTATTTAAGTTTTTTGATAGAACAAGATCTTTAGTAATTTCCAGTTTAGTATTTATGCATTTAAGTATGATATAGTTGAATGTCCCTCTTTTTACTCTATTATATAAATGATACACTAGTGTCTAGATTATCCTGCTGATGCAGTACTGATAATTTAAACAATGTAGAAAATAAAGCATCAAAGAGATATTGTCAAACATGTTATTTTAAATTCCTGTGTGCTACAACAGGCATGTCTTTATCAGCCTTGTGTTTTCAAGAAGGACAATTGCATCTCCTGCGTCAGATGGAAGCAATCATGTGGATAAAATATGGAGAAATGCATGTGCAGTTGGCTTCTCAAGAGAGCTCTGACTCTCAACAAATCCTTCTTTACCACCAAGTGCATGTGAACAAGTTTACCTTCTTTATTTAAGTTAAAATAAACTGCTTCCAGGTAAATGCTGTTGGTACCTATGTATACTTAGTGTCTTTTCATACTTAAATAGGTGATTTCCTAGACATGTAGTTTTAGTCTATGTCCTGAAGTATGTTATACTATTTTTGTATCCTATGCTATGTTTATGATCCTTTTTGACAGAGTGCCATGTCTAATTCTGAGCTTACACTCCCAGTAAAACTCAAGGGCATCAGCAAGAGCTACTATCCATTTAGATTTTAGCAGTGCTTCAGTCTTTTTACATGAAAAAAATCTAACCAAATATCCAATAATGTGGATGGTAATGTTTCCATTGTTAAAAAAAATGATTAAATGGAGAAAAAAGGATGACGAGGTTGCCCAGTGTCGCACCGTTAGTGAGTGAACCTGACACAACACTTCCATGCACATGTGTGGCTCCTGAGTCCACAGGGCTCTCCCTTCCTCCAGATGTGTTCTAGGTTATATCTTAATTCTCATTAATAAGTAATTAAAAGTAATTATTTGGTCACAATTATTGCCACATCCCACTTTTCCTTATTAATATTATTCAGGAAACAGTAATACGTTTAGAAATTGTTATTTGATTATACAAATATGAAAAGAGAATAAAAATTACAGAATAATTCATAAGAATATGTCTGGAATACTAATAGAGCTGCATATTTTGGATTAGAAAGTTGTCTAAATTAGCTTATTTAATCCTTTTATATTTTTAAGTGAAAACTGACACATATTTGTAACTACATTTAAAAATGATCTGAATGTAGGCTTTATCACACGGATTATGCATTTTTCAATTCAGTGTTCTGTTTTCATTCTGCCAGATGCTGAATTTCTATTTTAATACTCTCAATACTCAGGAGGCATTATACTTAAAACCATGCCCCATTCTTCAGTATCTTCCTTTATAGTTTCAATTTCTCTTCCCTTATTACCTAGCTTATCCTAAGATTTCTAAGACAAATATACTAGCTAAAGACATTATAACTGGTAACAGTCACAGGTGAGTTAAAATCAGATTAAAAATGTTTGCAAAAATCCTGATAGTGATAAGAATTGATACATGTAAAAATGGAATGAATAAATATATAGCTCCTGGAAGGTTTGAGGAAGTCAGATGAAATAACTACCATAGGTAGTAATGTGCCAATTCACATTAAGATTAGTTGATACAGTTCAAATTTAAGATTTAGTCATCAAATGAGAAATTTGTAAATAATAAAAGTATTTTAAAGTGTGGAGTTTCTGTGTCTAGTAGTGAAATATAATTTTACAAATATGATTGTTTCAGGATGGTTAATATTTTGGATGTAGCACAAATCATATTATGAAGTAGTCTTCAGAAAGATTACCAACTAGAAAGACTAGCTTTCTTAGTCAACATATTTAACCTTTGTTTCCACCACTGTTTCTAGGTTTCTTACAAGGAGAAATATTCCCCTGAATGGTTACTCTCTATACATGAATAGAATTCTGTAGCTACCGTACATAGCTACATTATACACATACCCTTCACCTCAGTGGCTGTGTCATTTCATTTCAGGATATTTGGATGCATATGTGTTTAATTAATTACACTACAGTGAACAATTTTAGGTGGTTTTCAATTGTAGATGAAACCAGAATGAAATGTGTTTTAGTTATTTTAAATATATGAATTACTGAGATACTATTGTTTATGCTTCAATGTAGTATTCCACTGAGATCTTGAGGTAGAACTTAGTTCTTATGACATTATTAATAAGAGTTCTATGATGATATTTTCAAGAGAAACTCAGTAGATGCTTACTAAACATTTGACTCCAGTTAATCCCATAAAATGGTAGTGAAGATGTGTTGTATGACAAAACATATTCATGATCTTGTTCACAATTAATGGCAGGTCCTGTGTTCCTGCTCCGTCTCTGAAAAGACTCATAGAAGAGTAAATGGGAAAGAATAACAGTGTTACAGAATTTATCCTATTGGGTCTCACTCAGGATCCTGTTGGGCAAAAAGCATTATTTATCATGTTTTTACTCATGTACATTGTGACCATGGCAGGCAACTTGCTAATTATGGTGACCATCATTGCCAGCCCCTCCTTGGGCTCCCCAATGTACTTCTTCCTCGCCTCTCTATCAGTCATGGATGCTATTTATTCCACTGCCATCTCTCCCAAGTTGATTATAGACTTACTCTATAATAGAAAGACCATCTCCTTCACAGCTTGCATGGGTCAACTCTTTGTAGAACACTTATTTGGGGCAACTGAGATCTTCCTTCTGGTGGCAATGGCCTTTGATCGCTATGTTGCCATCTGTAAGCCACTGCACTATTTGGCCATCATGAATCATCGGGTTTGTATCCTCCTGTTGGTGGCAACCTGGATTGGAGGGTTTTCACACTCTGTGGCTCAAGTTCTCTTTGTTTATGACCTTCCTTTCTGTGGCCCCAATGTCATTGACCACTTTGCCTGTGACATGTATCCATTGTTGGTGCTTGTGTGCACTGACACCTACTTCCTTGGTCTTACTGTCATTGCCAATGATGGAGCAATCTGTATGGTGGTCTTCATTATTCTCTTAGCTTCCTATGGAATCATTCTAAACTCTCTTAAGACTCACAGCCAGGAAGGGCGGCGCAAAGCCCTGTCCACCTGCAGTTCTCATATCATGGTGGTCATCCTATTTTTTGTTCCTTGCATTTTCATGTATGTGAGACCTATTTCCAATTTTCCTATTGATAAATCAGTAACTATTTTTTATACAGTTGTCACTCCCATGTTGAACCCACTAATATATGCCTTGAGAAATTCAGAGATAAAAAGTTCTATGTTAAAACTCTGTTCTAAAATGTTGCATTCAAATAGAGTAAAGAAGTCAAATTGCTAAAGAAGATAGTCATTCTAAGGCAACAACCAGACAGTAAGTGATTGCAATGATTATGCTTGTTCAATAAATTCACTAGGAAGTTTCTGAGACAGGGTTTCACTGTGTAGCCTTGGCTGTCTTGGACTTACTTTATAGATCAGGCAGGCCTCAAACTCAAACTGATCTGCCTTCCTCTGTCTCCCCAAATGCTGGGATTACAAACGTGGGCAGCCATGACATAATGGTGGCAGGGGTTGGCTTTCTCCCATGGAGCAGGACTCAAGTGGACCAGGAATTGGTTGGACATTCCCTCAATCTCTGCTATATTTTTTATCCCTGCCCATCCTGCAGGGCAAATTTTGGGTCAAAGATTTTGTGGGTGTACTAGTGTTCCCTGCCCTCTGCTAAGAGTTCTGTATTGTTAGAGGGTGTCCTTTTCAGTCTCCGTGACCTCTGATACTAGGATTCTCATCTAGGGGTACCCCCATATCCCCTCAGGAGCCTAGCATGTTGTAGGTCTCCAGCTTGCCACAGAGATGCCCCCACCAACTGTTTCTCTTCTCTCTGCCAGCCCTCTGTATTCTGCCCCTGCTCTCCCCAGGTCTGATCTCCACCCTCATTTCTACACACATAAATGCAGAAGAAGTTTTTATTATGACAAGGATCAGTCCAATAAAGAATTTCTTCAAGAGAAATAAATTCACAGGGTTTAGTTACTGTTACAATAGATTTTTGTCCCGATTATGATAAGAAATAAAAAAAAAAATAAGCTGTTCTTGGACATTATTTTTCTCAGTTAAAACTGAAGCTAGACTTAGAAGAAATAATTTTTTTTAATGAAGAAACTGATAATATTGGAAATGTTTAATTACATAATTCATTAGAAATATGCTATTACTCAATTTTCTGGGACTGAGTGAGGTTTGTTGATGAAGTTGGTTATTATTATGTCTGTACATAACGGCCTTTGTATATAGCTACGTTAGGATCATTGTCTTAGAGCTACCTCCATTCTGCACCAGAGAGCTCTGCACTCCATTCTACATCCTTTTACTTCAGGGTGTTTGGGTAGCAGATGTGATTATCCAACAATGGTCTCAATGAACATTCCATTATACAACTTTCAGTTAATGAAACCAGATTTTAGTTCTTGAAGACCACACTAAGCTCAACTAGAAATATAATTAATATTTATTACTAGTTAATTATCAATTTTACTATTTTTAAAATATTAGTCATTTTCATGTTGTCTCTTTGGATGAAGAATTGGAAAAGAAACACTTTGGATAATCATTACGTTTCCTAGCATTTGTGTTCAATGTCAACCTTCCACTTGTTGAATTTAAATAATTTATGTTAATATAATAAAAATTGTGTTTTGATTCATGTCACGTGAAATTTTTGTTAATTGGCATCCATGTTGGAATATCACAAAGCAGAAGATAAATTTACTGTCATTTTAATATGGAAACTATATATTTTGTACAGTTCTGGTTTTGCTTTGTATCTTTGTTTTATAGTAAATCTTACTAGACATATTTAAGACATACAATGAGATAATGTGGATATAAAGAATAAAAAGGCTCAAATGAAGACAATAAACTATTCATAGTTTTACGTGTATATATATATATTTTGTTGAAAGAGCAGACACTTTACATACTTAACATTAATTCCAATAGAATACAATATCATTATTTTTACAGATGTCCATTAGTGAGAGTATACAAAGTAGCTGATTTAGATATGAAGAGTGAATAAGTATTAGGATCCAGTGTAAAGTATCTTTACTTTTCTAAGTGAGGGCATATATTATAGCTTTTATTTAAAATTGTTGTATCATAATTTTGTGCATACCTAATAGTATATGTAGGTGACTCATATTTTTTAGTTTTTAGATTATTATTAAAATAATTGAATGACTTTTTGCATGACTTCATGAACCCTTTTTGATATCCTTGCCCAAATTTAATCCCAATGTTAATTTTGTCATTGTAGTTTGGTTGTTCAATGCCCTGACACCATATATATACAAAAAGCAAAAGAAGACTTAATACAGTATATTTATATATTTGTATACACACACACATACACACATGCAACAATACTAGAAAGAAAAAGAAGTTATTTGTATATTCCAAGGAGTGGAATAGCTGGGTCTTGAGGAAGCCCTATTCCCAGTTTTCTGAGATAGCTCCAGATAGATTTCCAAAGTGGGTGCACTAGTCTGCATTCCCACCAGCAATGAAGGAGTGTTCCTCTCTCCCCACATCCTTGCCAGCATGTGGTGTTGCTTGAATTTTTGATCTTAGCCATTCTGATGGGTGTAAGATGGAATCTCAGAGTTGTTTTGATTTGCATTTCCCTGATGACTAAGGAGGTTGAGCATTTCTTTAAGTGTTTCTCAGCCATTTGATATTCCTTTGTTGAGAATTCTCTGTTTAGTTCCACAGCAACAGGCTGGTTGATCAGTGGAATCGAATCGAAGACCCAGATATGAATCCACACACATATGTTCACTTGATTTTTGACAAAGAAGCTAATCAATTCAATGGAAAAAGGATAGCATCTTCAACAAATGGTGCTGGTCTAACTGGATGTCTATGTGTAAAAAAAATGCAACTGGACCCATATTTGTCACCTTGCACAAAACTCAAATCCAAGTGGATTAAAACCTCAACATAAAACTAGTTTCTTCTTTTGCCTACTTCCTCTCAGCTTCTCCCAAGTACCTTCCTTCTAAGTTCTTTCACATCCCTCTAACTCTCAAATGAGTAGCTTCTTCTTCCTCAATTATTATTGTTTACACACACACACACACACACACACACACACCATGCATTTTTCATTTTTATTATTTTTTGAGAATTTAACATAATGTAGTTTGATCACATCTACCTCTTTGTCATTCTTCCAAAATCCATTCCTCCTTCCCTATCCATCCAATTACATGTTAAAAAAAATCAAGTAGAGTCTATGATGCTCATATGCTTCTATTTCCCACCTTTTCAAAGGTTTGTTTGTTTACATTACTTTATTGGGCTGTTTAATTTCTTCAATTTTTTTCTATATTTTATTTTATTACACCACTTAACTCTTTTCCTTCACTTAGTCCTTTTCATGCACCTATTGTTGTCTCTTAAGCCTATGGACCTTTTTTCATTAATTTTGTTACACACACACACACACACACACACACACACACACACACACAGAGGCAGTCAGACAGACAGACAGACAGACACACACACACACACACACACTTCTAAAATACATAAATACTACTTGCCTATATATTTTTGGATGTGTGGCCCTTTTTAACTGGGAGGTATCAACATAGCAGGGGCCACACCAATTTGATTTTTCTCCTGGTTTCTACCTACTGTCAAAAGAAAACTGTTTAGCCTAGGTGTAGAACATTTTGCCAAACTCTACTCTCCATGCTGAAACTTTTGTTCAGCTTTAGCCTAGGGAGGTATTACACATCCTGTTTCAACTGCTCCAGAGCAGTTCTTATACATATCTGTGTGTGCTAGTGTAAGCACTTAGCTCTGGATACATGTAGAGGTCAGAGGACAACCCATGGGGATAGATCCTCTTCCAATGTATAGGCACTGGGGATGAAATGCTAGTTTTTAACCTTCTGACACAACTCACTTGTTCTCTTTACAAGATTCTTAAAAGGAAGATTCTTTCTTGTGTTTGTGTTCATTGTTATCTATACCAAGATGTAATTAGTTATAAAGAACTAGCTTCAAGTACATGAAGACCAGAGATACCTTTGTCTGCTCTTCTGTCTAGAATTCCACTGAATCTTGAGATGCAATCTGATGCTTTAAAGTATTCAGATACCCAAACACAATAGTTTAAGTCTATAGAGATACTTAAAAGACAAACTCACTGGATTCTGGCTGAACATTGGCTGCTGGTTCACAACTGTGGAGCACAGTGATGAAGATGAGCTTCATGACAGAAATGATTCAAGTTTAAAAAAAATTCATGGAAGTCTTTTTTTCTACTGAGTTTCTGTTCCTGAAGCAAGAATTTTGGAGAGAAAATGTGACAGAATAACAGTGTTTCAGAGTTTATATTCTTGGAATTTACTGTGGATCCTGCTGGACAAAAGAAACATTTGTCACATTTTTACTCATCTATGTTGTAACAATGGTGGTCAACCCACCTGTCATGGAGACTGTAATTACCAGCCCCTCTTTAGGCACTCCAATGTACTTCTACCTTGATTATCTGTCCCCTTTATTCCAGTATTATTTTACCCAAGTTAGTTATAGGCCTTTTTTGTGATTAAAAAATACCATTTACTTCACAGCTTGTTTGGTCCAGCTACTTGTAGAGTACTTATTTGGTGGTGTTGAGATTTTCCTTCTGGTATTTATTGCATGTAATCACTATGTGGCCGTTTGTAAGCCACTGCACTATTTGACCACCATGAATCAATGGGTTTGCATCCTTTTGGTGGTGATGTCTTGGGCTAGAGCATTTGCCCATGCGCTGCTCCAAGTTCTCTCTGGGTATAAACTTCCATTCTTTGGCCCTAATGTCATTGACCACTTTTGTTAGGACTTTAATGCACTGACACCTACTTCCTTGGTCTCACAGTAGTTGATAATAGTGGAACAACACATGTGGTCATCTACATTCTCCTTGTCTCCTGTGGAATCATCTTAAGATCTATTATGACTCACAGTCTGGAAGGGAGGCGCAAAGCCCTGTCCACCAGCAGCTCTCACATCATGATGGTTGTACTCTTCTTTGTTCCCTGCATTTTCATGTATGTTAGATCTATTTACAACTTTCCTTTTGATAAATTCATGACTGTGCTTTATACAATATTCACTTCCATGTTGAATCCTTTAATATATACTTTGAAAAAGGTAGAGTTTTAAAAGTCTATTGAAAACCTCTGGGGTAGTTTGCTGAAAACAGAATAAGATTTTTTCTTATTATTACTAATTTTAAAATAAATATCATAAATAGACTTTAGTCATGTTTTTACAAATTTGATATTTTTATAAACTTTACATTGTGTGGTTTGGTGAATCAATACTTTGTGATTTCAATTTTCTTAATTACTGGTATAATTTAGTATATTGTTAGTAATTTGTTGGGTTTCCTAATTTTACAATTTTCTATGAAATGTTTCTTTTTCTTTTTTGAATAAAGCATTTTTTAAGTATCATGGATTGATGTTCTTTAGGTTGTCTTCATCTTTTTTGTATATGTTGCAAAGTAGTCAATTTGTGATCTTTGCTTACACCATTATCACTCATTGATATGTTTTGATAAATATAAACTTCCAATTAAATTTAACATTATTTAAAAACATTTTTCTAAGTATTTAACAAAGCTCTTCCCTCTACTCCATCCACTTTTTTCTCTTTAAGAAAACAAAACAGACATCTAAGAAATAATAATAAAACAAACTAAAATATAACAATATAAAAGAATAATAAACAAACAGAAGGAAAAGAACCCAGAAAAGGCAAAAGAAACAGATATCGACACAGATATCAACTCATTTAGACATTCAGGAGTCTCATAAAAACACAAAACCAAAGCCATAATATATATACAAGGACCTGCAGGGTAAAAAATGATAACAAATAAAATCACTGACATTTCATTATAAGAAAGAGACCTTCACAAACGATGCTGTTTGTTTTCTGTTGGCCATCCAGTGATTAGAATGGGGCCTAGTCTTAAGACAAGTGTGTTTTCTTTGTGAGACTCCCTTGGAGAAAACTGAATTTTCATTTGCAAGTGGTTATCAGTTGGAGATAACACCTGGATTAGGGAACTATGCTTTCAACTGTAGGACCCCATCTGGTCTAAGCTTATGTAGGCCCTGCACATATTACTTCAAACTTTGAATTCTATGTACTTCAGTACTGTTGTGTTTAAAAGACCTTATTCCCTTGGAGTTCTCTATCCCTCCTGGCTTGTACAGCCTTTCTGCCTCCTCTTAGGCAGGGTTCCCTGAGCTTTGAGGAGAGGGATTTGATGGAGACATCCTATTTTAGAATGAGTATTCCAAAGTCTCTCATTCTCTGCATATTTTCCAGTTCTACATTTCTGTATTTGTTCTATCTGCTGCAGGAGGAAGCCTCTCTACTAATGGCTGAGCATCAGTAGAACAGAATGTCATTAGGAGTAATTTTATTGCTACATACCTTTAGTAGAACAGTAGTATTTGATTTTTCTCTAGGTTCCTAGGCAATCTAGTCTCAGGTTCTTGGCTACTCAAGCAATGCTGGGCATGTGTTTTATCATGTGGAGTGTGCCTTAAGACAAATCAGATATAGGTTGTAGCACCACTAGGATATCATGCAGGCAAAAGACAACTGTAAGTTGAAGGGTTTGTAGGAAAGTTGGTGTTTACATTTTTCCTTTTATAGTATCCAGAGTACCTTAAGATACTAAGCACACTATCCTGTAAGTGTGAGGACTCTATGTAGATACCAGATCAACTTCTCCCTATGTTCAATTATTTGTGTAGGTGTTGTGTTCAGCAATAAAGCACTTCTATTAGTTTGTGGTGAGAAACATATAGTCTTGGTAACAGTCTGGGTTCTTTTTAGGTTCTCATGAAAATCCTTTTGCCAACAACTCAATTAGATGTTACTCTGATACTGGAAGCATCATATAGTTAAAACAGAAGTCCAGTTGAGGCTCTGTTTCCCCTATTATTTTGGTGATTTACTTAGATGGCCTTCATATACACATCTGTTTTAAGAAGCTCTTACTGTATTAGCTTCCTGTAACACTCCTCAAATGGCCCTTAATTGCAGCTGCCTCTCCCCAAATTTGTCCCTCATCTCCAGAGTTTCTACATCATCCATGAGTGTTTAGCCTGGTAAGTATATTCGAGAAAGCCATTCTCATTTTTCTGCAGCCTGTCAGAGCCAGCACTCGTTCCACTGCCAGCGCACTATCATGTTTTGATCACCATTGCCTGATCAGCAGCCAACCTCCAGGCACCTGGCAGGGTGTTCCTTATCTGCAAAGACACACAGATCTCTCTGAACCATCTTTAGCTCCCAGCTTCATTCCAAGAACTCTCACATCACACTCCAGAATCTGGCCTGGTGGGAACCACACATCCTCATCTACTCCTTTTTCTTCAGCCTACCAGATTTAGCCTTGGTTCACAGCCTGTGTACAAGCTAGTCTGGCCTTCCTTACCTCCATGGCCAAGGATCTCCAGGCTTTGACCAGGATCCTCCCCATCTATCAACCAAACCAAAGGGGGTTCTAATGGGAAATCACTCAAAGATATCCCCCTCCTTCAACACCAGTTTGTAACAGGAAGCATATCTTGTATACTATACCAATACTCTCTGTCTACTTTACTTCATTCCACTTAAGACATATTCACACCCTAGACCAAAATTCTCCTTACATCTTCCCTTCTCCAACCTGATTTATGCATAACAAATTCAGCACTAACAAAGGAAACAAACATACCCAGACTATATCATAAGAATACCAACAATGTGAAAGATCAAGCCAATATTTTTTCTTTGAAACCTTGCCTTGCTTAATTGACCATTTGTAGATGTTTTTAAAATTTATTCATATTACATCTCGATTGTTAGCCCTTCCTCTGTTTCCTTCCATTCTTCCCTCCCCCCCCACTTCCCCCTTCTCCCCTCTCCTATGTCTGTGATTGAGGGAGACCTCCTCCCCCTATATATGCTCTTAGAATATCGAGTCTCTTCTTGGTAACTTGCTATCCTTCCTCTGAATGCCTCCAGGCCTCCCCATCCAGGGGACATGGTCAGAAAAGGGGCACCAGAGTTCATGTGAGAGCCAGATCTCACTCTCCACTCAACGGTAGAGAATATCATGTTCGTCAGCTAGGTCTTGGTAGGGGTTCGAAGTTTAATGCCTATATTCTTCTTGGCTGGTGCCTTAGTTTGAGGAGGACCCCAGGACCCAGATCTGCCTGTCATAAAGTTCTTCTTGTAGGTTTCCAGGACCCTGTGGGTCCTACTATTTCCCCATTCTTCCATGCTACTCTCACCTAAAGTCTCAATAGGATGTCCTCTCCTCTGACCCACTTTCTTGGTAAGTAAAGTTTTTCATGGTACGAATACCTTGGACTAGTGTTTTGATATAAGTGAGTATGTACCATTTGTCTCTTTTTGCTTCTGGGTGAACTCACTCATTATGATAATTTCTAGATCAATTGATTTGTCCACAAATTTCTGGAATTCCTTGTTTTTAATAGCTGAGTAGTATTCCATAGTGTAAATGTACCACAGTTTCTTAGTCCATTCTTCTACTGAGGGACACTTAGGCTGTTTCCATGTTCTGGCTACTATGTATAAAGCAGCTATGAATATGGTTGAGCATATGTCCCTGTTGTGTGGTAGGGAATTTTCTGGGTATATCTCAAGGAGTGGGATAGCTGGGTCTTGAGGAAGCCCTATTCCCATTTTTCTGAGAAAATGCCAGATAGCTTTCCAAAGTGGTTGTACTAGTTTGTATTCCCACCAGCAATGAAGGAGTGCTCCTCTCTCTCCACATCCTCGCCAACATGTGGTGTCATTTGAGTTTTAACAAAACCAAGAGCTGGTTCTTTGAGAAAATTAACAAGATAGACAAACTATTAGCCAATCTAACTAAAAGAAACACTATCCAAATTAACAAAGTCAGAAATGAAAAGGGAGACATAACAACAGACACAGAAGAAATACAAAGAATCATAAGAACCTACTTTAAAGGCATTTATGCCACAAAATTAAAAAATTTAAGGGAAATGGACAAATTTCTCAACGGATTCCATTTGCCAAAATTGAACCAAGACCAGATAAACAAATTAAATAGCCCTATTTCGCCTATAGAAATAGAAGCAACCATTGATAGTCTCCCAACCAAAAAAAGTCCAGGGCCAGATGGTTTCAGCACAGAATTCTACCTGTCCTTGTAGAAGTTTTTTGATAGAATTTTTGGGATCACTAATGATAGTATATTGCCATCTGCAAACAAAGGTATTTTAATTCTTCGTCCCATGTTTATAACTCTTTAAATTCATTTTCTTGTCCTATTGTTCTAGCTTATATTTCAAGCACAATATTAAAAGGAGTGGGGATAGTGTACATATTTGTCTTCTTCCTGATAAAGTGGTGTGATTCAAACTTTTCTCTAGTTAGGATGATGGTGGCAGTGAGTTTCTCATACATAGCTTTTATTTTGTTGAGGTTATGTTCCTTCTAATCCTATATTCTCTAGGACTTTTTATCATGAAGACTTGGAATTTCTTCAAAAGCTTTTTCTACATATATTGAGATATGCATGTAATTTTGTCTTTAAGTACATTTATGTTTTATTAAATTTATTGACTTGTGTATGTGAATCATCCCTGAATTTTAGGGATAAGACTAATTTAGTCATGGTGTATAATTCTTTTGATGTATGTCTGCATTCTGTTTGTAAGTGTTTTATTGAGTATTTTTAAGTCTATGCTCATTATGGATACTAGCCTTTTCTTTCTTTGTTTTGTCTTTAACTGGGTTAGGTATTAGGATATTGGTTTTGTAGAAGGGATTTGAGAGTTTTGCTTCTGGTTCAATTTCTTTGAATGGTAGAGAAGGACTGTAGATATTATTTTAATGCTGGGTAGAATACTATTGTGAAGCTGTTATTGAACACCTCCTACCCCACCACCTCAATGGCAGGAGTTTAATTAATATTTCTATCTTATCATTTATTGTGGGTGTATTTGTGTTTTGTCTTCTTGCTTTAATATTTTGTTTTAGATGAATGTAGAAAATCATATATTTCCTTTATATTTCCAGCTTCATGGAGTACAGATTTTTTAAATACTCCCTTATAATATTCTGAATTTCTTTGGTGAGTGTTATAATATTTTCTCATTTATTTCTAATTTTGTTAATTTTGGTTCTCTCTGTCTTCCTTTTGGCTAGTTTGGCCAAGATTCTGTCAAACATGTTTATTTTCTCAAGGAGCCAGCTTTTAGATTTGTTAATTCTTCATACTGTTTGATTTTTTTGCTGTTTTGTTGATTTCTGCTCTGAAATTTATTATTTCCTGCTGTTGTCTGGGTTTGTATTTCATTTAGTCTTGTTTATTTAACTTGTTGAATTCCATTATTGTGCCATTTATTTGTGTTCCTTTTAATTGTTTTATGTAGGCACTTAGAGCTATAAATTTCCCTCATAAGGCTGCTTTCAATGAGTCCCAGAGGGATTCTTTTCTCTCTGTGAGTATTGTGTGCTTATCTTCATTTTATTAAATGAAATATTTTTATTTTGCTTGATTTATTTATTGACCTCTTCATCACTTAATAATAAATTATTTCTGTGTACTTGTATATTTACCAGAGTGGTTTTTTGCTGTCACTATTGTTTTTTATATATATCCACTACATACATTATACCCTGAATAATCAGTAGGTTAAGCCCAGGAAGGGCCACGGAAGGTGGAGAGGAAGGATTCTAAAAGGAGGCAGAGGGGTCAAGGTCACCATGAGTACATGGTGAATATCAAGTTGTATTGAATTATAGTTAGATGAGATACAGGGAGTGATTTCAACTTTTTGGATTTGTAAATATTTGTTTTTTGCCCCAGGATGAGGTTTGTTTTAGAAAAATTTCCATATACTACTGAGAAGAATAATCTTTGGTGTTTGGAAATTTTATAACTACCTCTTCTTAATTTATGTTGTTACTTCTGATTTTTTGTTATTTTTTATTCAGATTATATGTATACTACAGAAAATGGGGTTTTGAAATCATACAATGCTATATGGATTGATGTTAACCTGTGTCTTTCAAGCCAGTAGTTGATTTTTAAAAAAAGAAATTCCACATCCCAGATTTTGGTGCATATATATTTAGTATTGTAATGTTTTCTTGGCTTCTTTCTTTTTCTTTTTGTCTTTGTTTGCTTGTTTTGCTTTTTTCGAGATAGGGTTTCTATGTGTAGCCTTGGCTGTCCTGGACTCATTTTGTAGTTCAGGTTGGTCTTGAACTCAAAGAGATCTGCCTGCCTCTGCCTCCTGAATGCTGGGGTTAAAGGTGTGTGCCACCATGCCCGGCTGTATCCTTGGTTATAATGAAGTGTTTCTCCTTACTTGTTCTGTTTAGTTATAGTTTGAATCTATTTTGTCAGATATTAGAATTGATGAGCCCGTTTGCTTCTTGGTTCCATTTATCAGAGTACCTAAGTTTATCCTTTTACTGTCAGTCAGTGCCTATCTTTAAATAAGACATGTGTATGTAGGCATCAGATAGATGAATTTTGTTTCTTGATACATTAGTCAGCTTATGCCTTTTGACTGGAGAGTTGAAGCCATTGATATGTAAAGTTATTAAAGTGTGTGCTAGTTGTGGTCATCCTTTTGATTTTTGGAGTTGTTTGTGTTGTCATTAGTATTTTGTGCTTTAATAAGTATGGTTTTTGTATTTATTTTTATAATCTCTCTGTTATGCTGGTTCCTCTCTTCAGCCCCAAATAATGCTTCCTGTATTTTCCTTCAGTTTGGTTTATTGGATGAAACTTAATGACTAAAGTCGGCTTGATGAGGAAAGAGTTTAGAAAGAGGCATGTGGTAATGGCTTCTACTTCCTGTGGTAATGGCTTCTACTTCCTGTGGTAATGGCTTCTACTTCCTGTGGTAATGGCTTGTCCTTCCATGCAGCAGTTCACCAGTGGAAGCAATTCGGACAGAAACTCAAACAGAGCAAGCTTAATATTTCTTTTTAAATTTATTTGCCTTGGAGTTCTTCCAGCTAATTCTCATGGTCAAACATTTTTATAGAACTGATAGGTTTTGGAGAGAAAATGGTTGCTTGATATTTCTTTTGTTTTTGTTTGTTTGTTTGTTTTTGTTTATTTGCTTTTCTTTGATGACTTTTAAAAATTATTATTGAAAAATATTTTTCTATCATATAATTTACCCTGAATACAGTTTCCCCTCCATCCACTCCTCCCATCTCTCCTACCTCTCCTCTTTTCTGGATCAGTACCTTTCCATCTCTTTTCAGAAACTAGAAGGCCTCTAAGAGACAAAACAAAATATAATAAGACAAGAAAAAAGCCTTCACAACAAGGATGAGCAAGGCAATCCAACAGGAGGAAAAGAGTCTCAAGAGCAGGCAAAAGAGTCAAAGACACAGCTGTTATCACAGTTAGAAGTCCCACAAAGACACCAAGCTAACAGCCTTAACATGTATGCATAGGAGCTGGTGCAGACCCCTGCAGGTTCCACACTTGCCAGTTGAGTCTCTGTGCAATCATATTTGGCCTATTTAGTTGATTCGATGTGCCATTTTCTTCTGGTATCTTCTATCCTCTCTGACTCTTCCAATCTTTCTGCTCCCTCTTCCAAGGGATTCCTGAATCCAAGCAAGGGACCCAACAGAGACCTCCAGTTTAGACTCTTTCTCCACATAATGTCTGGCTATGGGACTCTGCAGCCACTCCCATTTGCTGCTTGAGGAAGTCACTCTGATGACTACTGGACAAGGCACTGATCTATGAGTAGAGCAGAATATCATTAGGAATATTTCATTGATTTTTCTTGAACAGTCTTGTTTGGTTCTACCCTAGTTCTTTGGGTTATCAGTCTCCAGTTCCTGACTATCCATAAGTGTATGGCATGGGATCCCTCTAGTGAAGTGTGCCTCAAATTAAATCAGACATTAGTTTGACCCTCCCATAAGTTCTGTGCCACCATAGCCTCAGTGTATCTTGCAGGTGGGACAGATTTTAGGTCAAAGGTTCCGTAGCTGGGTTGATGTCAAGGTTTCTCTTTTGATAGCCTGCAGCATACCTTCCACAGCAAAGAGACTAGAATGTAAGGGCAAAGGCTCCATAGAGGTACCTGTTTGACCTCTTCGTATTTAATGAGCTGTGTGAATGCTGTCCTTAACAATGGGGCCCCACAGTCAGTTTTTAGAGAGTAACCCTCTGTCATAGCACCAGGCTGAGCTTTTTTGGGATCTTCACAGGACCCCTTCAGCCAGCAATTCAACTAAATGCTATTAAGTCCCACCACTGGGAGTCTTGCCTGGCTACTAGAAATTTCCAGGTGAGAGTCTATCTCTTATTACTAGTTCTCACTAGGGTCACTCACACAGATGCCAGAGAGTTTCCACTCCACTGGATTTCCAATTATAGATGTCTCTTTCTGCACTTTCTCCCACTACCCCACCTCTCTCCATACCTGTTCCCATCCACATATACCTCAGTGCACTGGCAAACTCTGTTCTATTTTTTCCCTCCCATGGGAGATCCATATGTTTCCCCTAGAGCCATCTTTTTTACCTAATTTCTTACAGATTATAGTTTGTTTATCTTTTACCAAATGGCTAATATACACTTGTAAGAGAATACCTACATTATTTGTCTTCTAAATCTGGGTTACTGTAGAGAGACTATTTTTTTTGTGTACTATATGGAAGTATCACCTGCCAGTAAAAAGCTGATGGCCTGTTAGCTGAGACAGGAAATAGGAGGTTGGAATTCTTGCAGAAAATTATGAACTCCGGGATAGAATGAGAGGTGGAAAATTTTGCCCTGGATGCTGAGGTAGAAAACACGTGAAACTGAGGAGAGGTAAACACACATATGGTACACATAGAATAGAATTAATGTGTAACTGAAGTTATGAGCTAGTTAGGGAATGAGCTAGAGCTTATGACCTAGGCAATAATTCATAAATGATACATTCTCAGACTCATGATTTTGGTAATTGGGCATGGAAGGAAAACCTACAGTAACAGCTTATCTCACGCAAGACTTTTTTTTTCCTAGTTCCATCCATTTCCCTGCAAATATCATAATGTCATTTAAAAAACTGCTGAGCTGTTTGTTTTGCTTATATATTCTTCAATTGAGTGGTATCTAGACTCTTTCCAATCTGGCTGTTATGAGTAAAGCTGCAATGAACATAATTGAGCAAGTATCCTTGTAGAGGATGGAGGGTCCTTTGGGTGTATGCCCTAGAGTGATATAGCTAGATCTTGAGGTAAATAGATCTCCAATTTTGTAAGAAACTACCATATTGATTTCCAAAATGGCAGTACAAGTTTTGCATTCCCACAAACAACAGAGGAGTGTTTCACTTGCTCCATATCCTCACCAGCTATGTTTTTGGGTTTTTTTTGGTTTGTTTTTTTTTCTCCTTTATTAATTTATTCTTGTTACATCTCAATGGTTATCCCATCCCTTGTATCCTCCCATTCTTCCCTCCCTCCCATTTTCCCCTTATTTCCCTCCCCTATGACTGTTCCTGAGGGGGATTACTTCCCCCTGTATATGTTCATAGGGTATCAAGTCTCTTCTTGGTAACCTGCTGTCCTTCCTCTGAGTGCCACCAGGTCTCCCTCTCCAGGGGACATGGTCAAAGGTGAGGCACCAGAGTATGTGAGAAAGTAATATCCCACTCTCCACTCTACTGTGGAGAGTGTTCTGTGATTGTAGCCATTCTAACAGGTGTAAGATGGATTCTCCAAGTAATTTTGATTTACATTTCCCTAATGGCCAAGGATACTGAACATTTTTAAAGTGTTTCTTAAAAATTTGAGACTCCTCTGTTGAGAATTCTGTTTAAATTTGAACACCTTTTTTAAATTGGAATTTTTGATATCTAGTTTCTTTATATATTTTGGATATTATTCCTGTATTGGATGTGGAGTGAGTAAAAATATTTTCCCATTCTACAGGGTGCCTTTTTGTCTGGTTTACAGTGTCATTTGCATTACATAAGCTTTTCAGTTTCATGAAGACCCAATTATTAATTTTTTTTATCTTAGTGGCTGAACTATCATTTTTCTGCCCCAAAAGGCATCTCCTGTACCAATGCATTCAAAGCTATCTCCCACTTTCTCTACTATCAAGTTCAGTGTATTTAGTTCTATATTTAGGTCTTTGATCCACTTGGACTTGAGTTGTGGGCAGGGTGACAGTTATGGATCTATTTGCATTCTTCTACATGCAAATATCCACCAACATTTGTTGAAGATACTGGTTTTTTTCCATTGTGTATTTTTGGCTTCTCGAATCCATTTTCATTCTTCTACATGTGGACATCCAGTTTAACCAGCACCATTTGTTGAAGACGTTGACTTTTTTCCCAGTGTGTGTTTTTGGAATCCATTTTCATTCTTCCACATGTGGACATCTAGTTTAGCCAGCACCGTTTGTTGTAGATGCTGTCTTTTTTTTACAGGGTGTATTTGTTGGTGAGTGTGTGAATGTGAGTATATAAACCTGAAACATATTCAACCTT
This sequence comes from Acomys minous, assembly GCF_964271855.1. Taxonomy (NCBI): domain Eukaryota; kingdom Metazoa; phylum Chordata; class Mammalia; order Rodentia; family Muridae; genus Acomys; species Acomys minous. Next base: position 126,227 of record NC_140492.1, read on the forward strand.
TGAAAAGAGGGACTAAATAATTAGGACAATAGGATATTCATAATTGCTCTATTTTTAGTTTTTAAATTGTGCACTTATGGAACATGCTAGCTTGACATGATTTGAATGATCCTGGAGAACATTATACTAAAACAAATAACTTATTAAACAGATACATCACAGTAGTTTTTCAGTACTTATAACTTTGAATAGGTATGCATAAAGTTTTGCCTGCTCATAGGATTTCAAATGTTTTTATCATTGTTCAAAATATTTATCGGCTTTACAACAATTTACTTTCTATATAAATTGTGGAGGTATATATCATTTAATTTTAAGATATGCAGGATTGGTGGCAACATCTTTAGTTATTAATGCATATATTTATATATTGTTTCAGATTTAAGTGTGTTGGAATCATCCTATGATAGGAAAAACTTAAAATTTTATTAAAATAGTGGAAAACTTTAATAGGTGCTTTAATTCTGAGTGGAAGGATGCTGAGAATAATATCTTAGTATATTTCAGTTCTTCATATTTGAGTGATAATTTTACCCTTGGACTTTTTTCCCCCATTGTCTATTTCTTCTATTTACTAACAAGAAAAACATCTTGATTAGACATGCTCTTTACTTCACAAATAATACATTTGAGGTTCCTGGGTTTAACCTGGGAAATTTGTTACACCAACTTTACGTTTCCAATTTTAGTGGAACGTTGTCACCTGCTATTGTTGTGGCCTTGTATCTAGGCCTTTGTGACACAGAAGACCTCAAAAAACCTAAGCATATGAAAGCATGTACTCACTGTGTTGATGACTAAAAAAACAAGCTCGGTAATGTAGGGTGTTCTTATTCATTGTCATTTTTAAATAATCAGTTTCAGTAGAATAATTTAATTAATATCATATAGTAATTAAGGGATTGAATAAATACAATGAAGGATATTATAAGCCTATCTCACAAAAATTAAGACTTCTATCACAAGCTTCCATACCTACTAAATGGCAGAATCATTGTCTCTCCCATGGGTAAAACGTAAGTCCCAACTTTATAGACTCCAGTTCCAACTGTGCAGCTCAAAGCAGCTGTGTAAGTTCTCTCTTATTGTCAGGGCAAGGCTGTGGTTTGCTGGGGTGATATTGGGAACTGAAACTAAAGTTTTGTCTTCCTCTTTGGTGTTTTAAATATTACCCACCTTACTTAAATATTTCACATCTCAACTTTAGCTCGTAGTTTCTTGATAATATACTTAGAAATTTATTCTTGTATTATATACTTTTCAGATCAACTTGGATGTTGACAACACATTCTTGGCAAGATTCAAAGCATTTATCTCTAGGGATTATTGAAAAAAGTTTGTCCAAAAGATGATTTCATTTGAATTTGTTCCAAATATTGTAACAAGATTGTCTATTTAAATAGTGATAGTGCAAAAAAAGTAATAGGCAGAATCGTGAATATAAATGGAAGAAATATTTTCCTCATCAAATGACTCAAGAAGTCTCTGGTATTGAAACATTGATGTGTCTTGTCTTTATACTTTATTCATTGTTTATGACAGTCTCAGTTTCTTGGGGCATTGTATATGTGGGGGCAATGTTTTTTTAATAAGAAAGAAAAGTGTTTTTTTACAGAGATTCTATTTCATCATAGAGCATGAGGACTTCTGGCTGTAGTCATGAGAAACCTTCACTATTAATGCTTCAGTAATTTAAACCAGTGATTTGTCTTGTTGAGTGCCTGGATTATTTGTGAGCCACATGGATGCTGCTATACTTCATTAAAGTCAAGACTTTTTTGGTGCCTTAATACAATTGACTCAAAAGAGAAAAATTCATATAGTTAAATTTAGTGCTATGACTTTTATTTAAATATAATCATATAACAAAGACTGGAAATTTCTAATTATTAGGGAGATGCAAATAACAGATCTTGTATTTTATGAAGAAAAATTTTTAGAAGGTGACACTATCCACCTACATTTTCCAGTAATCTTTGAAATTAAATATAAATGTTTTGCATTTAAGTTTGAACTTGGATGCTCTTACATTTCTCTGAAAGACTGTGATAATGTGAAATTTTGTGGAAGTGTGTTTTCTGAAGTCTTTTGGTTCTCTTTCCTGATCTATTGAACAGTCATAGGCTATCATTTGTTTCATAAAGACAAATAGATAAATGAAGTAATTTAAAGTATGCCAGCAAAGAAACGTCAGTTTTTCTCAAACAAAGATAACCATGTTGGGAGTTCATTAGTCCACAAACAAGAATGCTAGGTAAAGATTCCTGTGATACACTGAAATACAGCTGATCTTGATCATCTATGTTACAGAAACTAATTTTGGAAAATTAAGAAGTAATACAAATTAATAATAAAATACAAGTATATTTGATATTAGTTATTGATATTGATAGACTTATTTTTTGGTTGAAGGTTATATTCTATTTGGCAAAAAAGCAATTGAAACATTTTATAAGTTATAAATGACAAAGATTTATAATCTTTATTTTATGGGACATTGTATTTTATTTCTTTCCATAATCACTTTAGATATATTTAAATTAAAAAAATAAAATTTTGTATCATCACAAGTGCTTTAGGTGTACAAGAACAAATGTTTATTATATCTCAGTTGCTTGATGCTGTATTTTATATGTGTATTTCAAAATTGTCCAATATGTACACAGAGAAAACTTTATAGAAACACATCACTTTCTACCACAGAGATGTGTCAGCTTGTTACTGTGTAGTACTTAATAGGGTTTTAAAAACCTTTATTTTATTGGATTATATAAAGATATTTTCATGAAAGCATATCCTGTAATTGGAGCCAACAATGTTCCTACTTTGCTCTTCTTTATCTCTTCTGATCCCTTCAAATCTGATCCCTTTGTTTCCCTGGATGGGTTCCCTTCTACTCTCATGTCTGCTTGAATATGTGATTTTATGTATCTACTAAAAATTTAGAGCTTACAAATGAGAGAAAATGCAATATTTTTCTTTTGATAGTGTGTTAAATTGGCTAATATGTTTATTTCCAGTTGTATCTGTGTTTTGGCAAGAGATACAAATTCACTCCTCTTTAAGGTTTGTAAAAGTTCATTGCTAGGCACAATACTTTTAAAATATATGTATATTTATAAAAAGACATGTACTTGATAATTGGATTAGATTATTATTTTTCCAGGAGTGTGTTAACAAGTTCAAACTGAATGCAGTTATATTATTCCTTAGTGTTTATAGAATCACCACTCTGACAATTTAAATTATACACAAATTCAATACAGTGTAGATTATGTACTTTGTTTTTTCTCTATTATGTAAATGATCAACTGGACAGTAGAAGGTTTGGCATGGTGAAAACCAATGTTGATCAATACTGAACAGTGATGGAAGTAAGATGTAGAAGACAGAATTGACGTGTTATGTGATATCCGTATGTTCTGTGACAGGCATGCACACACCAGCTGGGAACTTCACAGATGACAGTGATGATGTTCTAACTTTGAAGCAAAGATGTAAAGGTGGCTTGTGTAAGATGCATCCCAGCTACTGCTAAAGCAGCTCTGACTCTGCACATGCCCACCTTCGATACCAAGTCCATGCTTGCTGTTTGTCCAAATAGATTTCTTCAAAAGTGAGTATTGGCAGTATTTTATATATAATATGTAAATTATTATACATAATAAAAGAGATAATTCCTAAGATACATCATATTAATCCAAATTTGGAAAGTGGTTCATTAGTTGCATATATGTGATTTATTTTTAGCCCCAATTACATCTACAATCTTGCTAAATGAACAGAAAGTTTTATGACATATTCTCAGCAGATGCTCAGAGTGAAACATCCAAAAATAGTAGTCATTGCCAGGACTAATGTGTCTGAAGTCCTAAGCAGTGTCTAGCACTTCATCTGAAAATAAGAACACCAAAAGATCACTCTAGGAGATGGATATCATGGAAGTTCCTGGGGTACATATGATGAAGCACAGACAGAGGGACATTTGTTAAGGAGGTCGAGATTGGAGTGAAATTCACTCAGTGAACCTTATGCTGTAACAGGTGTGTGTTTTCAGGGTCCCCAGCTTTCATCACTGCTATTTTTCTGTCCAAGTATTTTTTAGATTTTTTTCTTGCTATGCCATGTACAATAAATAGAAAGTTCTTATTTGGTTACAATCAAATTTAATTTGGTTATTAAAATCCACTTTACATTATTAGTATCATCCAAGAAACAGTGATAAGTTTGGAAATATTGTGCAAATGGACAAAGAAAGGAAATGACAGCAGAAGAGAAAGGGAAGAAATCAGAAGTAGTGGTGCTGGAGACTATTAGAGAATGTGAGACTAGGAAAAATTCAGATGTATTGTCTAATCCTCTTGTTTTTCAGGATGCCAACAGAGACATATTTGTAATTATGTTTAGAAAATGAACCCAATCCATGCCTTTGCATACAGGTTATACATTTTCTTTTTTTCTCCTTTATTAATTTATTCTTGTTACAGGTTGTACATATTCTATGTGAGTTCTTCCTTTAGGGAATCTGGACGATGAATTTTTATGTGAGGACTCTCAGAATTTAGGATGCATTAAGATAATACCATGCCCCATGTACTACTAAATCTCCCTTTTTTCTGTTTTCTTTCTCTATGTCGCTCTGCCTAGCTATTCCTGAGATTTCTGAAAAAAAGTATACTGTCTCCTGATGCAGCACTAAGCCACGGGTTAGTTCAGGTGAAGTAATAATATGTTTGAACTACCTGCTGGTGGATGTCAGTGTGTTACTAATTTGTATATACAATCATGAAATAAAGTGTAACTACCAAACTATAACAGACTCAGATGAAGTAATTTCAATAAGCAATGGTGTCTCAATAATGTTGGAGCTATTTGATGCAGTTCAAAATCTCCTTACAGTTTTGGATTAAGTGAGATATATATGACTAAAATTTTCTAGTGAGGTGCAGTGTCTATGTTGAATGTAGCAATATAATAGCATGGACATAGATCCTCAAGGACCAGTGATAATGTGGGAACCACACAAGTTTACATTTTAAAATATTTTTCACAGATGTTACCAGCTCAAAATCTTGCTTTTTGTTAGTTGACATACTTAGGATTTAATGGCTCAACCATTTTTATGTTTCTTAAAGGTGAAACCTTTTCTATGTTCATTTGCTGCTATCCATGGCAAGGTATAATATGTTTTAAATAACTGTTTTTAAATGTATGGATGACAGAGATATTTCTGTCTAGAGACCCACTGTTATTGAGATAAACCTTGTACTTAGAGGTTTATTAAAGAAAATGAATGGAACTTGTCACAAAGCAAAGCCCAGTAGATATTTGCTAAATGCCTACTATTGGTTAACTGCTGTAGAAGACATTATATACATCATGACAGAATGAATTCATGTCTTGTTCACAATTGATGGCAAATCTAATTCTCGTGAGCTCTTTCTCTGAAACCAGCCTGATAGAAGAATAAATGGGCCAGAGTAACAATGTCACAGAATTTGTCCTGCTGGGCTTCACTCAGGATCCTGCTGGGCAAAAAGTATTATTTGTTATGTTTTCACTCACATACATTGTGACAATGGTGGGCAACCTGCTCATTGTGGGGACAGTGATTGCCAGCCCCTCCTTGGGCTCCCCAATGTACTTCTTCCTTGCCTCTCTGTCACTCATGGATGCTGTTTATGCCACTGCTATCTCACCCAAGCTGATTGTCGACTTGCTCCGTGATAAAAAGACCATCTCCTTTGCAGCTTGCATAAGCCAGCTCTTTGTAGAGCATCTATTTGGTGGTTCTGATATTGTGATTCTGGTGGCTATGGCCTATGATCGCTATGTGGCCATCTGTAAGCCACTGCACTATTTGATTATCATGAATCGAAGGGTATGCATCCTCTTCGTGGTGATGGCCTGTGTGGGAGGTTTTACACACCCCTTGTTTCAAGTACTTGTTGTATATAAACTTCCATTTTGTGGTCCCAATGTCATTGACTTTGCCTGTGACATATATCCATTACTGCTACTTGCATGCACTGACACCTACTTTATTGGTCTCTCTGTCATTGGCAATAATGGGGCCATGTGTATAGTGATCTTCACCCTCCTCCTCCTCTCTTATGGAATAATCCTAAGATCTCTCAAGAATCATAGTCAAGAAGGGAGGCGCAAAGCTCTGTCTACCTGCAGTTCCCATATCACTGTTGTTTTTCTATTTTTTGTTCCCTGTATTTTCATGTATGTTAGACCTGTTTCTAATTTTCCTTTTGATAAATCAATTACCGTATTTTATACTATTGCCACTCCAATGTTGAATCCTTTAATATATACATTGAGAAATTCAGAAATGAAAAATTCCATGAGAAAGCTTCTGCAAAAAACATTAAATCCCAAATAGAAGACTTGCTTCTTGCTGTTTATACTACTAAATAGTAGGGAGCAATCATGAATAAAATCTGGTAATGTGAGTTCTATCTTTAACACTCACGGTAACCATACAGATCTTGTAACTATTTGTACTGTAAATGTAATGAGTAAGTATTATTTATTGTGAATTTTAAATACTTAGTTGTATTCTTATAAAATCATTCATTTATTAGCTATCCCTTTTACAATTTTTGATGAATTATATATTATATTTTGTCAAATTTTAATAAATGATTTTCTTTTAAAAATTTCATATATTTTAATATGATTTTTCTCCTTCTCCTTCTAAAATAGTTATCCAGCCATTCAACTTCTTATTCTCTTTCTCCTTTCCTTCTCTACCTTCTAAAAACAAAACAAACATGAAACATCAAAACAAAATGAAAACCCAACAGACAAAAAATTCCAAGTCAAACAAAATGGACCCTCATCACACAAACAAATAATACGAAACCAAACTCATGGTGTTCATTTTCTGCTTGCCAACTACTCTTAGGTTGAGGCCAGTCCTTGAATTTTGTTGATATACCTAGTGACAATCCATTGGAAAATACTCTTCTTCCCTTTTCTACATTCTTGGGTAGGCATAGAACTTTGTGTCTACTTTCTCTTTTCAGAACTGGGATTTTGTTTGGCTTGAATCTGTGCAGGTCATGTGAATCCTGTCACAATCTCTGTGAATAGATCCATGCACCAGTGTCTGGAAAAAAGCTGTTTCTACTTCATCCAAAAACTCTAGCTTCCCCCTCCCTCTCCTTCTTTCTTTCTTTTTTTGTCTTTTGAGACAAGGTTTCTCTGTGTAGCCTTGGTTGTCATGACACTTGCATTGTAGACCAGGCTGGCCTCAAACTCACAGAGTTCTGCCTTTACCTCCCCAAGAGCTGGGATTATAGGTGAGTGCCACTGGGCCAGGCTCTTCTTCTGCATAAGTACTGGAGCCTTGAAGCATTAGATGAAAATATTACATTTAGAACAGATGTAATGAACTTATTCCATAATGGTTTTCTAATAATTAATTAATTAATTTCATTAAAATTTAAACATGTATTTATTTATTCACTTTACATCCAGGTCATAGCTCCCTCCATTCTTCCAGGCCCACCCTCCTTATCCAACCCCCCTCTCCTATTCCTTGGAAAAGGGGAGCCCCCATACCCACCCACTCCTAGCTGCATCAGGACTGAGATTGTCCTCTTTCCTTGTGGTATGGCAAGCCAGTCCTGTCAGGGAAAAGTGATCAAAATGCAGGCAACAAAGTCCATGTCAGAGAGTCCCTGATCCCCTTAATAGTGGAACTGCATGAAGCCTTAGCTGCCCATCAGCTACATGTATGTAGAGTACCTAGGTCCAGTACATGCATGGGCTTTGTTGGTGCTTCAGAGTCCACAGGTCCCTATAGGCCTTGGTTACTTGGCTTTGTTGTCTTCCTGTGGAGCTCTTTTCACCCCCACTTTTCTATTGCACTCCCTATGCTTAATTCAAAATTTGGCTTGAGTCTCAGCATCTATTGCGAACCACTTCAGAGTGCAGCCTCTCAGAGGACAACAGTGCAGCGGCTCATGTTTGCAAGCATAGAAGAGTATGCGAATAGTATCAGGGGTTGTCTCTCTTCCATGGAGTGTATCTTGGGTTAGGCTAGACATTGGTTGGACATTCCATCAATCTTTGCTCTATCTGTTCAATATTTAACTCTGCAAATTTGTAGGCAGGGTAAGTTTGGATCAAAGTTTTTGTGCATGAGTTGGTGTTGTCCTCCCTCCACTAGGAGTCTTGTCTAGTTAGAGGGTGTCCTCTTTAGTCTCTATGGCTAGAGTCCTCATTATATACCTTCAGAAGCTTATACTGACTTAGGTCTCCAGCTTGTCATAGGGATGCTTCCACCCAGTTTCTGTTTTCTCTGCAGGCCTTCTGTCCCCCACCCCTTTGCTGCCCTACATCTGATCTCCACCCTTATTTCCCTCTGTGTTCCCTCTCTTCAACCACTACCTCTGTCTATTCTATTTCCCACTCTGAGTGAGATTTAAGCATCCTCCTTTGGGTCCTCCATGGTACTTATCTTCTTTGAGTCTGTGCATTGTGGTATGTTTATCCTATACAAAATGGCTAAAATCTGTTTGTAAGTAAGTAGATACCATGTGTTTCTTTCTGAGTCTGGGTTACCACAGTCAGCATGATCTTTTGTAGTTCCCATTTCTGGTGGAAGTGCAAACTTGTACAACCACTTTGGAAATCAATCTGTCACTTTCTCATAAAACTGGGACTAGCTGTACCTCAAGACCCAGCTATATCACTCCTGGGATTACATCCAAAAGATGTTCCACTATACAACAAGGACATTTGTTCAACTATGTCCATAGCAGCTTTATTTGTAGTAGCCAGAATCTGGAAACAACCTAGAGGTCCATCAACTGAAGAATGGATAAAGAAACAGCAGTACATATACGCAGTGGAATGCTACTCAGCCATTAAAAACAAGGGAATCATGCAATTTGCAGGCAAATGGATGGAACTAAATGATTTTCTTAATTGTTTTGGTTGACTTCTTCAGGTTTCCTATCTACTCATTCTTTATTTTCATATGTATTATAGAAATCTCTTCTACTTATAGTTTTTATACTTTCATTTTTCAGCATCTAAGGAGATGACGATGTGTTTTTTTCTCTCAACTTGTTTATATGGTGGATTACATTGATGGATTTCCATATATTTAACTATCCCCGCATGCCTGGCATGAAGCCTACTTAGTCATGGTAAATGATATTTTAATGTGTCCTTGGATTTATTTTGCGAGTATTTTATTGAGTATTTTTGCATCAATGTTCATAAGAGAAATTGGTGTGAGGTTCTCTTTCTTTGTTGGATCTTTGTGAGGTTTAGGTATCAAGGTGACTATGGCCTCATAGAATGAGTTTGGTAATGTTCCATCCAATTCTATTTTCTGGAGTAGTTTGAAGAGTATTGATATTAGCTCTTCTTTGACAGTCTGGTAGAATTTTGTGATGAAAACATCTGGCCCATAGCTTTTTTTTTTTTTTTTTTTTGGTTGGGAGGCTTTTGATGTTGGCTTCTATTTCTGTAGGAGAAATAGGACTGCTTAATTTGTTTATCTGATCTTGATTCAACTTTGGCAAATGGAATCTATTGAGAAAGTTGTCTATTTTCTTAATATTTTCAAATTTTCTGGTGTATAAGCTTTTGAAGTAGGACTTAATTATTCTTTGTATTTCTTCAGTGTCTGTTGTTATGTCTCCTTTTCATTTCTGATTTTGTTGATTTGGATAGTGTCTCTCTGCCTTTTATTTAGTTTGCCTAACAGTTTGTTTATCTTGTTGATTTTCTCAAAGAACCAGCTCGTGGTTTCATTGATTCTTTGAATCATTCTCTTTGTTTCTAATTTATTGATTTCAGTCCTGAGTTTGATTATTTTCAGCCATATACTCCTCTTGGATGTTTCTGCTTCTATTTTTCTTTGGCTTCCAGATGTGTAATTAAGTTTCCTACATGAAATATTTCCAATCTCTTTATGAAGGCACTTAGTGCCATGAGCTTTCCTCTTAGCACTGCTTTCAATTTGTCGCATAAATTAGGATATGTTGTACTTTCATTTTCATTGAATTTTAGGAAGTCTTTAATTTCTTTATTTCTTCCCTGACCCAGATGTCATTAAGTAGATAGTTGTTCAGTTTCAATGTGTGTGTGGGTCTTTTGTTTTTTTCTGTTGTTGAAGTCGAGCTTTAGGCCATGGTGATCTGATAGGATACTAGGGAATATTTCAGTCTTCTTGTATCTGTTGAGGTTTTCTCGTGACCTACTATATGGTAAATTTTGGGAAAAGTTCCATGAGGTGATGAGAAGAAGGTATAATCTTTTGTGTTTGGGTGAAAAGTTCTATAGATATCTGTTAGATCCATTTGGTTCATGACATTAGTTGGTGTCATTATTTTTCTGTTTAGCTTCTGTTTCATTGACGTATCCTTTGTTGAAAGTGGGGTGTTGAAGTCTCCTACTATTAATGTGTGGGGATTGATGTATAGTTTAAGATTTATTAATATTTCTTTTACAAATGTGGGTGCCCTTCTATTGGGGGCATAGATGATGAGAATTGTGATGGTATCTTGGTTGAATTTTCCTTTGATGAGTATGAAGTATTCTTCATTATCTTTTGATTAATTTTGGTTGAAAGACTATTTTATTAAATATTAGAATAGCTACCCCAGCTTGCTTATTGTGTCTGTTTGCTTGAGTACTTTTTTCTAGATTTTACTCTTTCATAATGTCTATCATTGTGGTTGTGATGTGTTTCTTGAAGGCAGAAGAATGTTGAGTCTTGATTATGACTTTATGCATCCATTCTATTAGTCTGTGTCTTTTTATTGGAGATTTGAGGCCATTGATGTTGAGAGATATTAATTACCAGTGACTATGAGGTTGGTTGATTGTGATATTTGTTTTGGTAGAGTGTTTTGTTATGTTTTGCTACAATGAAGTTATCTATTTCCTGTGTTATCTTGATTGTAATTTATCCCTTTGCATTGGAGTTTTCCTTCTAGTAATTTCTGTAGGGCTGTATTTGTGGATAGGTACTGTTTGAATTTGTTTTTGTCATGGAATATCTTGTTTTCTCCATCAATGGTTATTGACAGTTTCACTGGATATAGTAGTCTGGACTGGCTGTGTGTTCTCTCAGGGTTTGAAGGACCTCTCCTCAGGACCTTCTGGTTTTTATAGTCTCTGCTGAAAAGTTGGGTGTAATTCTGATAGATTTGCCATTGTATGTTACTTGGCCTTTATTCCTGGCTGATTTTTAATATTTTTCTTTGTTCTATACATTTTTTGTTATGATTATTATGTGGAGGGAGGATTTACTTTTCTGGTCTATTCTATTTGGTGTTCTGTAGGCCTCTTGTATGTTTATATGCATCTCTTCCTTTAAGTTGGGGAAATTTTCTTTATGATTTTGTTGAAAATATTTTCTCAGCCTTGGAGCCAGGCATCTTCTTTTTCCTGATACCTATTATCCTTAGCTTTTGTCTTTTCAAGCTGTCCTTGATTTTCTGGATGGTTTGTGTCAGGAATTTTTCAGATTTAACATTTTTTTGATGGTCGCATCAAATTCTTCTATTGTATCTTCTACATCCAAAGTTCTTTGCTCCATCTCTTGAATTCTGTTAGCAAAGCTTACTTTTGCATTTCCTATTTTCTTCTCTGAGTTCTCTCATTCCAGGCTTTCTTCTGTCTGTTCTTTTATAATTGTTTCCATTTTCATCTTCAGATCTTGAACCATTTTCTTGATTTCCTTCATCTGATTGTATTTTCCTGAAATTCTTCCAATGATTTCTTCATTTCTTCTCTATAGGCTTCTGAGGTTTCTGTCATGGCTTCTCTAATGCCATCAATCTGTTTGCCTGCATCTTCCTGTATTTGTTTATGGATTTTATTTGTTTCACCCATTATCTTCATTACTAAGGATTTAAGGTCATTTTCTTGTGCTTTAATTGTGTTTGAGTTCCAAGGGTTGAATTCTTTGGGATAACTGGGTTGAAGATGCCATATTATTCTGGCTTTTGTTGGCTGTGTTTTTTATGCTGGCCTTTAGTCATCTTGCTGGCGTAGTTTCTAGAATTCTTCACTGGTGGTTGTGAGTAGTTTCCTGGTGTTTATAGGACAAGACTCCTACCCTGTGGGCATCAGGGAACACTTCCATGCATGCAGGTAATGTGACATCAGCTCCAGGGGACTTGCTCCCAACCCTGGGCTCCCCACTGGGCCAGTAGAGGCTGGTGTTTGTGCTCTGCATTACAAGATTCAGTCCAAGATAGTGTAGGTACTATCTGCTTTTGGCTGGGTTTTGGAGACCCAGCCCTCGGCCACAGGGGCCCTCAGACCTCAGTTCAGTCTGCCTGAGAGTGAGGGAGCCACCCACTGGCTTAGGCTTCTGCCAGTTCTGGGTCAGGGTGGTGGACCTTGGTTCCATTCAGGAAGAGAGCAGGAAGCACACCTTAGACCAAGAACTTGTCCAAAGCCAACTGGACCTCTACGTGGGACCTGGTTCTCTCCATGGAGTGGCTGGATGATCTGAAGTCCAATCTATTCCAGATCCACACTCTGGGCTCCTCTCTGGGTCCACAGACACTGACATTGGTGCTCTGTAACCCAGTGTTGAGTCAGAGCATGCAGGTACAGTCCAATAGGCTGAGCTGAGCTTTGGAGACCCTGCCAGCTATCACAGGACCACTGTGGGTTTTCTCTGGACTGACTGGGGTGGTCTGAGAAAAGATCCACCCACAACCCTGTATTCTTCCCTGGGCCAGCAGATCTAGATGCTGTATCTGGTCCCAGATACAGAGATGGAGAAATAGGGCATAGCTGCACCTCTCAGGTAGGTATGTGGCCAATCTCTGGAGACTGGGCATCAGTCCTCTCTGGACCAGTTGGGTGGCCTGAGGACTGATGCACCAGTGTTCTGTACTGTATGGATCCCTCTTACCTAGGGCTCTCCAGGTCTTGTGGTCTGTAGCTCCCAGCCTGGTCCCTATGCTCTGTCTTGCCTCTCAGACACTGTGTATAGTCAGTGCCACCATCTTGGATCCCAAGAGACTCTTATGAGCAGTGCAGGGAGAGAGAAGAGAGTTTAATTTGGTGGAGTTCAGTTGAGTGCAATGGAGTTCTGTTCAGTTCTGTTCACTCTGTGCAGTCAGTGTAGTTCTCTTCATGAAGTTTAGAGACTTTTTTTTTCAAAATAGAGCAATTCAGTGAGAATCCAAGAGAAACCAGTTTTAATCAGTCAGCTCAAAGAAGAGTTTTGAGCCAGAACAGCTGAGTTGTAGCAGCTAGCCAGAGTTCAGAATGAACTAGAAAAGGTGAGCTTATTCAGCAGTAAGTCTTGGAGGCTAAATTAGGCCTAGATTAGATTGTATGGAGTCTAGAAGCTTCCAGGCCCAAGCCTGGGAATAGATAGAACAGAGAAAGAAGCATTCTAGACTCAAGCCAAGCCATATATCTGGAAAGCTTGAGCATGGCTTTCATCTTATTCCTTCTTCTAAGAAAATAAAAACAATTACTGAAATATTTGCAAAATCAACATTAAGAAACAAATGGAATGGGGATAGGAGGTAGAGTAGTTGTTTGACTCTCCTGTTAAGGTTGAAGACTGGCATTACCAGAAAGCCCCTGAGCTTGGTACTGGATGGCTTTCCTCAGCTGGGTTTCCTCCTCTCCTCCTAATCTGGGGAAACCCCAGAGCCTCTAAGGAGTGTCACAAAGCCCTCAGGGAGATTATAGACTCAACCCTTTCCATTAACAAACCCCTTTACTGTGCTTCTTGGAATTCTGGAAATAACCTTGGTACTTTAGCTTTCAAGCAATGACCTTTTTCCATATCTCTAACTGTACTTGGAGTTCTTCCCCCAACCCTGTTGCTCATAGGATAATTAATTCCTGCATTCTTGTTCTTATTATAGGTTTATGCTGCTTTAAATACATGAAGTATCCCTGACAGTCCTTTCCCAGTGAGTCAAACACATTCCCCCGCAAAACCTCTCCAACTGCTCAAGGTTTATAAGTCTGTTTTACATGAAATAAAGGGGGCTACTACCAACTATTTCACCATGATCATCTGAGACTCATTAATTCTGGGGATGACATGGCTCCCCTCCTCCATGAAGCACTCACTGTTGGACCCTGGGCTTGACTGCTGGCTAGGCAGCCACATGCTGCTGCCTGCTGTAAGCTTCTGCCATTCCCTAGTGCTTTCGCCATTCACCAGTGTGTAGATCCAGATCAATGCTGCATCTTTCTCACACATCTCTGCCCACCACAGAGATCATCAGTAAAGGCCAGAAGCTGGCTGTTCTTGAAGTAGTCCTTGTGTCTGCCTGAACCAAACTGGGTTCCTGCCACTGCCTCTCAGTTTGGAGTTCAGAGCCACCATTACCTTCTGTTGTTGAAGAAGCCACCACTCTCACAAATCAGGCCAAGCCCTCATTGCTGTGTGGCTCCTGTTTCAGAGCCCTGAGCTTCTCTTCACTGCCAACTGGCCTGGTGCTAGCAGCCAAGCTAAAAAGGAAATAACACACCTGGCATGGTGGTACACAACTTTAATACCAGCACTCAGAAGGCAGAAAGATCTTTGTGAGTTTGAGGACAGCCTGGTCTACAAGAAAGTTCCAGGACAGCCAAGGCAACACAGAGAAACCCTGTTTTGAAAAAAAAAAACAGCAAACATTGAAAACAAAACAACAACAAATATTATTGAAATCTTTTCTCCCATACCTCCTCTGACTGAGCTAGAGATCTTGCCAAGATCTCATTCTGTGTTTCTGTGTTCCACCCTATGGCTGGATGCCAGCGTTTGTTGGAGAAGCAGAACCTTTTACTCCACTATCACCTTTTTCCACCTGGTCACTTGACTTTCCCATAGGAGAAGCATGTATTTCTTCCCAGGTGGTGTCTGGGCCTCCTGGGAAATAAGAACAACAAGTAGTGAACAGAGTATGGGGAAGAATAACTTCTTCCATTGATATTTAATTGATTAATAAATTGCATCTTGTTGCCTTAAAATATCTCAAGGTTTGGGGAGGAGGAAAAATTATGAAAGACAGAGGTAAAAGGTGGTTTGAAGAAAACTGTATTTTCTAGTCATAAAAACAAGCAATCCAGGAAACTGCAAAATGCTCACATTTTAGAACTAATACCACATGTGCAGAAGAACTACCAAGTAAAATGGTTCAAGTTCACTAATACAACTCTTCTTCTCATACTTGCCATTCACAGTTTATTGTTTTAATTATGTTAACAGCATTTTTACATAATACCTTTTGGAGAAATCATGTAACTATTAGAATGAAAAATAACTATACCTCAGTCATGGTCTCCCAAATATATGAGAAATAATCTAATGACTTTTTCTTGTACCACTGCATCCTGTCAAACATAAGTGAAAAAATTAAGAGTGATTCTTTAGAGGCAGAAAGATTGAAAAAGTCAGAGATTTGGGGAAGATGCCTGTAAAATGCTACCTTCTCAACATGACATCATTTCATTCATGAATCAACAGCAGCTGGGTTTTCCTGCATGAGATAAAGTTAGTTAGCGTTGCACATATGTGGGAGAGGCCATCACAGGGTGCCATCCTTAGCTGAAGAGCTAGGTTGATGGTTTCTGAGTGAGAGAAAGTTTTCTTCAGTGTTTGGCTTCTGGTAGGTTATTAATGCTGAAATGGATGTCCCTACACCAATGTTCATGTATATTAGATCCTCTAATAATTATTTTTAAAAATTGGAAGCAACCTAGATGTCCTCCAATAAAGGAATGGATAAAGAAACTGTGGCACATTTATACAATGGAATGATACTCAGCTATTAAAAATGAGGAGATCTTGAAATTTGCAGGGAAATGGATGGAACCAGAAATGATCATCCTGAGTGAGGTAACCCAGACCCAGAAATATATGCATGGTATATATTCACTTACAAGTGGATATTAGCCCAACTTAGATGTTCTCTGAGAGACTCCACCAATTGGGAGATTGGGACAGATGCTGGAACTCACTATTGGACTCTATGTGAAGTGCTGAGTGTTGTACAGAAGAATTGGTGGATAAAATGACACAGGAACCCCACAAGGAGATGATCAAGGGCAGCCAATCTAGACCCAAGAGGGCCTGTATAGATGTTTACACCAACAAAGGACAATGTATGCAGTAAACATAGACCCTCTGTTCAGATCTAGCCAATAGACATTTCATACCCCATGGTTGTGGGAGAGTGGGGGCTGCCTCTGGTACCACCTATTGGATCATTTCTCCTTCATGGGGAGGCACACAAAGGAAGGGGAAGCTGGCTATCTGGATGAGATCTGATAGGCTGTGGTCATTTGCTGGGGGAGGAAATCCCATTCTGTCAGAGGTCCTGGGGAAGGGAAAAGAGAAGGGATTATGAGAAAAGAAAGATAAAAGTGAAGGGATGACAATTTATAATTAGTGTTAAAAAGTACAAAAGATTAGAGATGTTCTTTATCTTACAAATGATATATTTGCTACTACAGGATGAATTAATTTGTTGCATAAAATTTTAAATGTTAATGTTTAGTAAGTCTGTTACCTAACAGTTGTGAGCCAGTTAGGTCTTTGTGAACCAATATGTAGGTAAATATCTGGAGTATACATGCTCACTAGATTGATGACAAGCCTAAATAAGGAAAAATATGAGAAAAGACCTTTAACACCATCATGTTTAGCAAGACAACAATTTCTTTGTAATGGGAATGATTGTTTAATATTGGACAGAAATTAAAGGGTTAGATAAAGAGAATGAAGATCATTATGATTCCATCTCAATCAGATCCAAGCCTTAATCAAAAGCTTCATTTCTTCAAAAGTTGGAACATGGATTTTCAGCTCCAAGCTATCCTGAAGCCCCAGCTCTCAGTCTGAGCACCTCAAGGCTATTTGGACTGAATGAGACTGCACATTGCTGTGTTATCCTTAACTACAGGGACTGAAGCTGCTGCCTCCTTCAAGCTGGTTTAAACATTACCTGCCTTGATTTGGACACAGGAGTCCCGCTCAAACTAAGGCACCAGCCAAGGACAGTACAGGCGGTAAACTTTAAACCCCTACCCATATCTAGCCAATGGGCAGAACATTCTCCACAGTTGAGTGGAGAGTGGGATATGACTTTCTCATGTACTCTGGTGCCTCACATTTGACCATGTCCCCTGGAGGGGGAGACCTGGTGGCACTCAGAGGAAGGACAGCAGGTTACCAAGAAGAGACTTGATACCCTATGAGCATATACAGGGGGAGTTAATCCCCATCAAGAACAGTCATAGGGGAGGGAAATAAGGGGAAAATAAGAGGGAGGGAAGAATGGGAGGATACAAGGGATGGAATAACCATTGAGATGTAACAAGAATAAATTAATAAAAAAACATTACCTGCCTTATGTAAATGCCTCATGTTGTGCAATTCACAGTTCCTACATATTACACTTTGCAAATGTTCTTTTCACAGCATAGGTTTTCCAAATAATCTTGGGAGTTAGCTATTCATTGTTGGCAAGATCTGAGGCTCTTACCTCTAGAGATTCCAGAAGTGGAGAAGCATATAAAATGACATTGCTTCACTTGAATATGTTCCAAATATTCTACTTAGCTTATCTACTAAAATGGATGTGCCCTCACAGGCACTATAAATGAAATAAGTATTTTCCTAATTAAATGACCTAGAAGCCTTTGAAAACTCACACTGCCAAGCTGCAGCACACTTTCATTGTTATTTAGCCCTTGATATATGTTTTCATGCAGTGTTTCTTTTTTCTCTTTAATAATTTATTAACTCATTTTACATACAGATAAAAGACCCTCCCTCCTCTCCTCCCAGTTCCAGTCTCATCCTCTTCTCTCATCCCCTCTTTTCTTCTTTGCAGAGATGGGATCACATCCCCATCCTCACACCATCCTGCTATGCCATTTCACTGTGCACTGGGACTAAGCATGTCATCTTCCAATGATGGCCGACAACACTGCCCAGCTAGGGGAAAGTGATTCAATAACAGAAAACTGGGCCCATATGGTGACAGCCTTTCCCTCAAGTTTCTGAGGGACCCACATGAAGACTGAGCTGTCCATCAACTCTATAAGGGTAGGGGGCCTGGGACTAATCCATGCATACATTTAGCTTATTGGCTCAGTCTCTAACCCATGAACCTAGGTTAGTTGACTTTCTTAATCTTCTTGCAGAATTCTTTTCCTCCTAGTGTCCCTCTCTCCTTCCCCCAACTCTTCCAGAAGATGCCCACTTCTCCATCTAATGTTCGGCTGTGAGTCTCAGCATATGTTATGATCTGCTGCTGGGTGATGCCTCTCAAAAGGTAGCTTGGATTATGTCTGCAAGCATAGCAGAGTGTCAGTAATAGTGACAGAGTTAGGGTCTCTCCCATGGGGTGGGTCTTAATTTGGGCCAGTCATTGGTTGGCAATTTTTCAAACTCTGCTATATCTTTATCCCTGCCCATCTTGTATGCTGGGTAACTTTTGGGTCAAAAGTTTTGTGGGTGGGTTGATGTCCTCCCTCCATTGGAAGTCCTGCCTTGCTGTAGGGCATGACCACATTAGTCTCCATGTCCCCTGCTTTCAGGAGTCTCAGAGTCAGCCCATGTCCTCCAAGGGCCTGCCCTGCCACGGGTCCCTAGCTTGTCCCAGAGACTCCCACCCACTGGCTTCCATCTCTCCCAGCCCTGTTGTCTCCCACCCTCTGCTTCCTTGCACTTGGTTCCTGTTCTTTTTCCCCTCTCCATCCCCTTTCCCACCCAGTTCTCTCTCTTCATCTACTTCCAATGTCTACTTTATTTCCACTTCTGAGTGAGATTCAAGCGTCCTCCCTTGGGCCCTCCTTCTTACTTAGCTCCTTCAGGCCTGTGGATTGTGGTAAGTGTATCCTGTACTGTGAGGCTAATATCCACTCATAACTGAGTACATACTTTATATGCTTTCCTGGGTCTGGGTTACTTTACTCAGGATGATCATTTCTAGTTCTATATATAGATGCAAATTTCAAGGTTGCCTTTTTAAAAATAGATGAGTAGTTTTCCATTGTGTAAATATACCACCTTTTTAAAATCTATTTTTCAGTGATGGAACATCTAGATTGTTTCCAGTTTCTGGCCTTTATGAATAAAGCTGATATGAACATAGTTAAACAAATGTCTCTGCACTAGGGTTGAACATCTTTTGGGTATATATTCAGGAGTGGTACAGCTGGATGTTGACATAGAACTATTTCCACTTTTCTGAAGAAATGAAAGATTGATTTCCAAAGTGGTTGTATAAGTTTGCACTCCCATCGGCAATGGAGCAATGTTCCTCATTCTTCACATCCTTGACAGCATATTCTGTCACTTGAGGTTTTGATCTTAGCCATCCTGACAAGTGTAATCAGAGCTTTTTTTATTTGCATTTCCCCAGTGACTAAGGGAATTGAACATTTCTTTAAGTTTTCTCAGCCATTAGCTATTCTTCTGTTAAAAAATATTGCTGGGAAGTTGTGGGGCATGCTTTTAATCCCAGGACTTGGGAGGCAGAGGCAGGCTGATCTCTGAGTTCTAGGCTAGCCTGGTCTACAGAGTTAGTTCCAGGACAGCCAAGACTACATAGAGAAACCCTGTCTTACTAACTAACTAACTAACTAACTAACTAACTAACTAACTAACTAACTAACTAACTAACAAACTCAAGCAAACAGAATTCTCTGTTTAGCTGTGCACTCCATTTTTAAATTATATTATTTGTTTTGTTGGTGTTTATTTCTTGAGTTCTTTATATATATATTGGTTGTAGAGTTGGTGAAGATATTTCCCAGTCTGTGGGCTGCCACTTTGTTCTACTGATAGTGTCCTTTGCCTTACAGAAGCATCTCCATTTCATTGTTGGTCTTAGATCTGAGTTGTTGGTGTTCTGTTGAGAAAGTTGTCTCCTGCACGAATTAGTTCAAGGCTCTTCTCCACTTTCTCTTCTACGAGGTTTAGTGTATCTGGTTTTATGTCGAGGTATTTGATCCACTTGGACCTAAGTTTTGTGCAAGAGATAAATATAGATTTATTTGCATTCTTCTACATGTAGACCCTGATTTTAATTATTTATTGCTGGTTATTCCTCTTTGATACAATTGTTCTTTTTGTTCCTTGAGCTTTCAGATGTGGTGTTAAGTTGCTAATAATAGATCTCTCCAATTTCTTTATGAAGGTGCTTGGTGCTATGAACATTACTCTTAGCTCTGCTTTCATTGATTCCCATAAATTTTAGCATGTTGTGCCTCATTTTCATTGACTTCTAAGAAGTTTGTAATTTCTTTTTTTTTCTTCCTAGACCCATTGGTCATTGAGGAGAGAGTTGTTCAGTTTCCACCAGTTTGTAGCCTTTTTTGTTATTGTTGTTCTTGTTCTTGTTTGATGTTGAGGCTGAGCTTTAGTTCATGATGATCTGACAGGATACAAGAGGTTATTTCCATCTTTTTGTATCTGTTGAGGCTTGCTTTGTGACTGAGCATATGGTACTGAGAAGAATGTGTATTCCTTTGTGTTTGGGTAAAATGCTCTGTAGATATCTGTTAGGCCCATTTGATTCATAATGTTGGTTAGTTTTATTATTTCTTTGTTTAGATTTTGTCTCATTGACCTGTCCATTGGTAAGAGCGAGGTGTTAAAGTATCCTACTATTAATTTGTGGAGTTCAGTGTGTGATTTAAGCTTTAGTAATGTTTCTTTTACAAATGTGGGTATTCTTGCATTTGGGGCATAAATTCTCTGAATTCAGAAGTCATCTTGGTAGGTTTTTCCTTTTATGAGTATGAAGTGTCCTTCCCTATCTCTTTTAGTTACTTTTGGTTATAGTCTATATTGCTAGATATTAAAATGGCTATATTACTTATTTCTCGGGTCTGTTTGCTTGGAAATATTTTTTAGCCCTTTAGTCTAAGATAATGCCTATCTTTGTTCCTGATGTTTGTTTCTTGTATGCATCTGATTGATGGATCTTATTTTCAAATCCACTTTGTTAGCCTGTCTTATTTTATTGGAGAATTGAGTACATTGATGTTGAGAGATATTAACAACTAATGATTATTGATTCCTGTCATTTTGATGTTGGTGATGATAGTGTGTTTCCCTTTTGTTTTTGACTGTGTGAAATTCTTTATTTCCCATGTTCTCTTGGATTGTAACTTTCTGTGTGTTGTAGTTTTCCTTCTAATATCCTTTGTTGGGCTGGGTTAGTTGAAAGATATTTTTAAAATTTGGTTTTGTCATAGAATGTCTTGCTTTTTCCATTTATGATGATTGGAGGTTTTGTTTGGTATAGTAGTCTGGGATTGCATCTGTGGTCTCTTAGAGGCTGCATAACATCTGCCCAGGCCCTTCTGGCTTTTAACATCTCTGTTGAGAAATCTGGTGTAATTCTAATTGGACTGCTTTTATAAGCTATGCGGTTCTTATCCCTTGAGGCTTTTGATATTCTTTGTATATTCTATACATTTAGTGCTTTAATTATTATGTGGCAGTAGGATTGTCTTTTTTGGTCCAATCTATTTGGTGTTCTATAAGCTTCTTGTACATTTATAGGTATCTCTTTATGTTAAGGAAATTTTTAAAAAATGATTTTGTTGTAGATGTTTTCTGGGTCTTAGAGCTGGGAATCTTCTTCTATTCCTACTATTCTTGGGTTTGATGTTTTCATAGTGTCCCAAATTTCCTGGATGTTTTGTGTTAGAAACTTTTTATGTTTATCAGTTTCTTTGACAAATGTATCAATTTCTTCTATTGTATTTTCTATTTCTAAGATTATTTTTTCCCTCTCTTGTATTATGTTGGTGATTCCTGTGTCTGCAGGTCTTGTTCTCTTTCCTAGGTTTTAAATCTCCAGGATTGCCTCAGAATGTGTTTTCTTCATTTCTTCTATTTCCACCTTCACATCTTGAACAGTTTTATTCATTTCTTTTTTCCATTTGATTATATTCTCCTGTATTTCTTTAAGGCTTTGTTCAATTCCTTCACCCGTTTTATATATTTCCCTGTGTTATTTTGAGAGATTCATTTTTCTCTTTTAAGGCCTCTATCACCTTCCTAACATCAGATTTAAGATTGTTTTCTTATGTTTCAGGTATAAGAAGTTATCCAGGGCTTACTGTAGTAGGATAGCTGGGTTTGGATGGTGCCGTATGGCCCTGTGCTGTGTTGCTTGTGTTCCTATCCTGACCTCTAGCTAAGTGGATGTCAGCAATCCCAGAGATCAGCAGCCATCAACGACCATCAAAGACAGGCAAGCCATCAAGAACCATTAGAGACAAGCCACTATCAGGGATCATCAGAGATAGGCAGCCATCAGGGAACACCAGGCCTCATCTCTACCTGCAATCCCAGAGACCAGCAGCCATCAGAGACTACCAATTCTCCCTGTATCTCCAGAGGCCTACTGACACCCAGGAAAATCAGAGATCTGCTGCCACTTGGGACCACCAGCTCTACCCGCAGTCCCAGAAGCTTACTACCATTAGTGTGTTTATCTTTGATTATGAGAGTTTATAGAAGGTTTCTGTTTTCCTGGAGCTTCTACATACAAGGTCATGTTTCTAAACAGAAAGGAGTAGGTCTTAGTGAGATTCTACAATAATATCTTTAAAGGTAGAGACTTCTTTTACTCATGAGAACTTTTTGTCATCAGTGTTTCAAGATTGTATTCTTAAGTACTATTGTATTTGTGAGAGATGACAATGTTATCGTACCTCCTTAAAGCAAGGCCTCCTGTGAATGCTTCACTTCAATTGACTGAACATATAAAATTTCACATAATTAATTTAGATGTCAACAAATACATTTCTATTTATTTTATTAGCCATTTACATACCTACACAAAGACAATTCTTTGTTTCTGTCTGAAGATATTTTCTCAGGAGATGGGCCATCCAACTGTTGTTTACAGTAAGTGTTGAATCTATATTTAAAAATTTAAAAATTTTACATATTCACTTGTATATATTTATACTTCCCAAAAAGTTCATGATAAAGGGAAATATTACAGAAATGTGCTAGGTATAGTCACTTGATAATCCTTCTGTAACAGCTGTAAGTTATCATGTGTTCTAAATGGTACACAAGCATATGAAAAATTTATAATCAATACAGTAAAAAATCCTTCATATTCAGAACAAAAATTAGACCTAAGATATATATTATGACACCAGCAATAAAGCATATTAATTAAATGTTCTATTGTTAATTTCTTTAAGATTATGCATTCCTATAGGAAATATGTAAATTGTGAATATTAAACAAAATCACATAAAATCACACACATATGAATCAGAATATACAAATTATTTTTACTATAGCTTGATTTGGTTCATTTTCTATTTTACCAAATAACAAGTGAAATATACTCCATGTACTAAAAAACACCACAAGTTTTATTATTTTATTTAATTGGACATATTACGGGGCATGTATTAACATGGATGTGTAATTATTTTTAGATACATTTAATTTAGAAAATTTAAAATTCCATATTATTCTAAATGCTAAGAATTTAGGAAAACAAATGTCCATCAATTTCTTTCAACGGGGTGTGTGTTTTCATGTGTAGCTTCAAATGATTCAATAGTTTGTATTCAATATATTTATGCAAATGAGAATTGACAGGAAAATAACTTTTTCACAGTCACTTAAATTTTTTATGTTGCTACTTTAAATGATTTTAATTAAAAATTAAATATTTTTAAACTTTGTATTGTACTAGCATACATCCGGTCATATTCTTGTAAGTTTATAATGTGCTTTGAGCTTATTTCCTCCATAAATATCTACTTGCATTCCTTTAACCCCTTTGACTCTCACTTGTTTCCTTTTTTTCAGAGAGCTTCCATTTTACGTTCTTATCATCTATACACATTTGATTTGAGATATCTATGAAAATTTGGGTATCTACAAATTTAAAATAATGTGACAGTACAACATTAGAGTTTCAGATATAAACTTAATTTGTTGAATATAGCTATTGTCAATTTTATCTGTATTCTTGTAAGTGCTGGAGCTTCATGTGCTTTTATCCATCAATAAGTCCATGTGGACATGTTTTCTATTTCTTGTTTCAAGTTGAAACATATTCTTTCACAGGTAAGTGTTGTGAACACTTAAATGTAATGAAACACAATATTCCTAACATCCTTTTCCCCTATGTCCTAAAATGGATCAGGAGACACTCAGAGACTATTCTTTCTACCCAGGGGTATGTTTGTTATTCTTAGGAGCGATTCTCACGTATTCTTGTAACTGATACAGAGACACGAAGAGGAGCATTGCTAATGGATCATATTCATTTAAATGTTGCCACATGTGTTGAGCAGAGCTTGAAAAAAAAATCATCAAACTAAGCAAAGCATCCTGAATACAGATGTTGTGGATCCCTGCAGTAAGATCTTATAGGTAGTAAGTGAATGATCCTGACACTGTACCACAAGCACATGGTGCAGAGTCCACAGAATTCACCACTGTGCTCTTCTCCACCTCTCCCAAAGTATTTCATGGTACACTGTGAATAATAAAATCCAAGTCATTCTTATACCACTTATTCATGATTATTAGCATTATTAAAGAAGTACATATAATCTAAGAGATTGGTTATTCAAATGTGAAAAGAAGAAAACTATGACAGCATCACAGAAACAGGTAGTTTTGACCTAATAGAGCTGTAAAGTACGAAGGCTGGAAAAACTCTTAAACCATGTTGTCTAATTTTTAACTTACGATGTGCAAACTGAGTCATGTTCACGTGTTTAGTAAGTGATCTATGACCAGGCCTATAGATCATGCCACACTAGTTATAAAGTTTTCTTTGAATATTCTGTATTTGAAGATCTGGAGACCAAATTTCTATTTTAGCACCTCAGGCCTAGGAAATATCACCATCACTCTTTCAGTTTCTATTTTTCCTACTCACAAGTGTCATGAAAAACAAAGCCCCACCACTGATTCAGAAGTTAGTAACAGCTGTGGTTTAGTTCAATTAAGGTAAAAGGACCTGGGGCAATTAAATGGGTTTAATAACTGTGAGAGCCACTGCTGAAATGGACAGAATTATAGCAGCTGAGAACCATGGCAATCAGAAGTAATTGATACAGAAGGTACTGTGCAAAAATGTTAAAGCTATTTGATACACTTCAAAGCCAGTCTTTTGGGATTGAATAAAAGAATCTTGAAGAACAGAAGACCTTTGAAATGTACAGTGTCAATGTATAATTAAAACATAATAGCATTAGGAGGGTGTTTCAGGGACAGTGTTGTTTTAGGTACTACACTGACCATATTGCAACATTTTCTCCTAAGATACCAATTGACAATCTTAGGGTTTATTGATATCACTGCTTTTCAGGATTATTAAAAGGACCAATGTTGTGTTTTGTGATGCAATGTCTTTTAAATAATCAGTTTTATAACTGATACCTTTTCTCTTTTGTATATAAATGAACTTAGGTTTTAAAATTTTCTGATATCTACAAAATTATTAGGCAGAACTATGGAGATACTTCAAGATGAGCTAAACAGATGATCACTAGACGACTTCTGAAGTTTGCCACGGAAGAAGATGTTGAAGATATGTTTCCCTGGCCAAAGGGAAATCTAGGTTTTGGTCACAATGAATGACATGTCCTGTTCTTCTGAGCTGTTACTGCTGAAGCAAGCTTCTTGAATAATAAATGGGTCAGAAAAACAATGTTACAGAGTTTATCCTCCTGGGTCTCACTCAGGATCCTGCTGGGCAAAAGGCATTGTTTGTCATGTTTTTACTCATCTACATTGTGACCATAGGAGGCAACCTGCTTGTTGTGGGGACAGTGATTGCCAGCCCCTCCTTGGGCTCCCCGATGTACTTCTTTCTTGCCTTTCTATCACTCATGGATGCTGTTTATTCGACTGCCATCTTGCCCAAGTTGCTTAAAGACTTAATTTGTGATAAAAAGACCATCTCCTTCACAGCCTGTCTGGTTCAGCTGTTTGTGGAGCACTTATTTGGTGGTGCTGAGGTCTTCATTTTGGTGGTGATGGCCTATGATCGCTATGTAGCCATCTGTAAGCCACTGCACTATTTGACTGTCATGAATCGACAGGTTTGCATTCTCTCGTTGGTGATGTCCTGGGCTGGAGGATTTGCTCATGCTTTGCTTCAAGTTATCTCTGTGTATTTACTTCCTTTTTGTGGACCCAATGTCATTGACCACTTTGCTTGTGACATGTACCCATTATTAGGACTTGCATGCACTGACACCTACTTCATTGGCCTCACTGTCATTGCTAATGGTGGAGCCATGTGTATTGTGACATTTATTTTCCTCCTTGTCTCCTATGGAATTATTCTAAACTCTCTTAAGACTCACAATCAGGAAGGGAGGCGTAAAGCCCTGTCCACCTGCAGCTCTCACATCACCGTGGTTGTCCTCTTTTTTGTTCTCTGTATTTTCATGTATGTTAGACCTGTTGCCAACTTTCCTATTGATAAATTTATTACTGTATTCTATGCAATTTTCACTCCCATGTTGAATCCTTTAATATATACCTTGAGAAACATGGAGATTAAAAATTCTATGGCAAAGCTGTGGAATAAAATTTTCATTACAGAAATAATGAGAATTTCCACCTCCTGAACATGTATTATTGGTTAATCCACATTCAGTAATAAATAATGTTCTAAATTTGGACCAACACTTGACATTGTGGGAGTTGGGTATTTTTTTGTGACTGCCGACATACAAGACTGACATTCATTGCCATCCTTGTTTTGCTATTGCTACTGATCTTCATGGTTACTGGGCATGCCACTTTTTTCACCCTTTATGATTTTTTTGTCCAATTTCTAATAAATTGTACTTTTAATATAATTGCATTGATGTATGTTTTTAGCTCTTCTATGAACAAATTATTTTTTATATATCACTACATTTATCATTTTTGAGTTTTGTGCCATTATTGGCATTTATTTTGAAGAACACAAAGTTATGCTTTAATTGAACTTTATTTATACTTTTTTGTTTTATTTTTCAATACAGGGTTTCTCTGTGTAACACCTCTGGCTGTCCTGGAACTTGCTCTCTAGTCCAGGCTGGCCTTGAACTCATGGAGATCCACCTGTCCCTGCCTCCCAAGTGCTGGGATTAAAGGTGTGCACCACCACTGCCCAGCATTTTATAAGAATTTAATATTGTTTGCATTTACTGAGATCACTTATATTTATAATGTACATATTTTATTAAGAAATATGTATGTGGTGGGGGACCCAGCATAGTGTGGAAAGTACCATGCCTATGCAGGTAGTATATAAGAAAGCAGAATGATGAAGTAATAGGGAACAAACCACTAAGTAATGTTCTGCATGGTCTCTACCTCAGTCACTGACTCGAGACTTCTGCCTCCACTTCCTGCCCAACTTTTCTTCATAATAGACTATAACAAGTTGCTTTGGTTATGATGTTTTATCACAGCAATAAAAATGTATCCAGACAAAAATATTTTCATGAGTGTGATATCAATATAACAAACCCAGACATATATTTTAGGGAGAATTGTGTGCTGAATTTTTAATATGAGGCTGTAAAATCTATAGAAGTCAGCTCAGAAGTCAGGATAATTTGTGAGATCTTGGAAAATAGGAGTGTTGACAGCAATTCCAATGACAGAGGCCTGTCTTGTAAAATTTAGAGGGAAGCAGGGACATTATATTAGAGTTTGAAGTAAGATTATGTGGCTTTGGAATAATTGCCTCTAATTGAGAAGACACTAGAACCATTGAAGTGAAACTTTTACCTTGCTGGGACTATATCTACTGGTCAGATCTTGAAATAGAATAGGATGTGATTAAGAAGAGACCAGCATACTTAAGACTAAAAGCTTCTGGGAAATATTTCCTCATGATCATCATTTAGAAGCTGTGATCCAGACAGGGCCAAGGCTGTTCTTTATACTGGTAGCTCCACTTGATGACAAGCATGATTTCCCAAACTATACAGGTTTTCAAAGCATGGTGAGGTCATGGAGATGCTGGTATTTGATGCTATGAGAGACCAGGAAAGACTATTGTTGAAAGGGCAGCCTCAGTTGCAGTAAAAACCCTAAGACAGAATGTATCATAAAATGAGAATGTCTTTATAAATTTATTATCTTGCATAACATCTTTTGGGTGAAATCCAGAAGATTGCATAATCCACTTTTAAAGTAATTTTAAATTTGAATATTTGCTTTTATACTATTGAGATAATGAAGTATTTCCAACACAGTTAGTAAAATTAATCTCTTCTACTAGTTGGTTTTAATAGATGTTTATTATTCTTTATGTGCACATATCAATGTTTCTCAACTGTATTAATTTAATTAATTACTTATAATTTGGTAACTTATTACTCATTAGTGAAGTAGGTTTTAACACATAGTGTTAAAATTTAATATTCTTATTGAAACATACCCTAGTATTTCAGTAATTTCAATGTCTGAACAAATATAATAATTTTATAGACCAAGAATGAATTAAATGTAAGTAAATTAGAAAGTAATGGACTTCTTTCGCACACCCAATCATTCTTTTGGAGGAAATTATTTGTTTTATTGAGCTTTCTTAGTAAAAATATTTTACTTATTTATTTATTTATTCATTCATATTACATCTCAATTGTTAGCTCATCCCTTGTATTCTCCTATTCTTCCCTCCCTCCCTCTTCCCCCTACTCCCCTCTGCTATGTTTGTGACTGAGGGGGACCTCCTCCCCCCTATATATACTCTTAGGGTACTGAATCTCTTCTTGGTAACTTGCTATCCTTCCTCTGAGTGCCACCAGGCCTCCTCATCCAGGGTATGTGGTCAGAAATGGGACACTAGAGTTCATATGAAAGTCAGATTTCATTCTCCACTCAATGGTGGAGAATGTCCTGTCCATCAGCTAGTCTGGATAGGGGTTCGAAGTTTACTGCCTATATTTTCCTTGGCTGGTGCCGTAGTTTGAGGAGGACCCCAGGACCCAGATCCGCCTGTCATAAAGTTCCTCTTGTAGGTCTCCAGGACCCTCTGGATCCTTTTACTTCCCCATTCTTCCATGCTTCTCTCATCTAAAGTCTCAATAGGATGTACTCCCCTTTTACCCACTTTCCTGGTAAGTAAAGTTTTTCATGGGATGTACCCCTTGGACTAGTGTCTCAATATAAGTGAATATATACCATTTAACTTCTTTTGCTTCTGGGTGAACTCACTCATTACGATAATTTCTAGTTCTAGTCCACAAATTTCGGGAATTCCTTGTTTGTAATAGCTGAGTAGTATTCCATAGTGTAAATGTACCAGTTTCTTTATCCATTCTTCTACTGAGGGACACTTAGGCTGTTTCCAGGTTCTGGCTATTATGAATAAGGTATCTATGAACATGGTTGAGCATATGTCCCTGTTGTGTGGTAGAGCATTTTCTGGGTATATTCCAAGGAGTGGAATAGCTGGGTCTTGAGGAAGCCTTATTCCCAGTTTTCTGAGATAGCGCCAGATAGCTTTCCAAAGTGGTTGTACCAGTTTGCATTCCCACCAGCAATGAAGGAGTGTTTCTCTCTCTCCACATCCTCGCCAGCATGTGGTGTCTCTTGAATTTTTGATCTTAGCCATTCTGATGGGTATAAGATGGAATTTCAGTGTCATTTTGATTAACATTTCTCTGATGATTAACGAGGATAAGCATTTCTTTAAGTGTTTCTCAGCCATTTGATATTCCTCTGTTGAGAATTCTGTTTAGTTCTGAGCCCCATTTCTTTATTGGGTTATTTGGTATGGTGGCATTTAATTGCTTGAGTTGTTTATATATTTTGGATATTAGATCTTTGTCAGGTGAAGGGTTGGTGAAGATCTTTTCCTAGTCTGTAGACTGTTGCTTTGTTCTCTTGACAGTGTCACCTGCCTTACAGAAGGTTCTCAGCCACATGAGTCCCATTTATTAATTGTTGGCGTTAAGGCCTGGGCTGTTGGTGTTCTGTTCAGGAAGTTGTCTCCTGTGCCTATGTGTTCCAGGCTCTTCCCCACTTTTTCCTCTAACTGAATTAATGTCTCTGGTTTTAAGTTGAAGTCCTTAATCCACTTGGACTTGAGTTTTGTGCATGGTGACAAATAGGGGTCTAATTGCATTTTTCTACATGTAGACATTCAGTTAGACCAGCACCATTTGTTGAAGATGCTATCGTTTTTCCATTGAATAGATTTGGCTTCTTTGTCAAAAACCAAGTGGCCAAATGTGTGTGGATTCATCTCTGGGTCTTCAGTTCTATTCCATTGATTCTCCAGCCTATTGCTGTGCCAGTACCATGCTGTTTTAATTACTGTTACTCTATAGTGCAGCTTGAGATCAGGTATGGAGACTCCTCCAGAGGATCTTTTATTGTATAGGATTGTTTTTGCTATTCTGGGCTTTCTTTTTTCTATTCTGGGCTTTTTATTTCTCCATATGAAGTTGAGAATTGATCTTTCAATATCTTCAAAATATTTTGTAGGTATTTTGATAGGGATTGCATTGAATCTGTAAATATTTTTTGGTAAGGTGGCCATTTTTACTATGTTAATTCTACCGATCCACGAACAAGGTAGATCCTTCCATCTTCTGATGTCATCTTTAATTTCTTTCTTCAGAGATTTAAAGTTTTTTCAAATAAGTCCTTCACTTGCTTGGTTAGAGTTACTCTTAGATATTTTATATTGCTTGTGGCTATCGTGAAGGGAGTAGTTTTCCTAATTTCTTCCTCTGTCTGTTTGTCATTTGCATATAGGAAAGCTACTGTCTTTTTGGAGTTTATTTTGTATCCTGCCAATTTGCTGAAGATGTTTATCAGCTGTCGGAGTTCTCTGGTGGAATTTTGGGGTTCACTTATATACACTATCATATCATCTGCAAATAGGGACAATTTGACTTCTTCCTTTCCCATTTGGATCCCCTTGATCTCCCTTTGATGTCTTATTGCTCTGGCTAGAACTTCAAGAACTATATTGAAGAGATATGGGGAAAGTGGGCAGCCTTGTCTGGTCTCCGATTTTAGAGGGATTTCCTTGAGTATCTCTCCATTTAATTTAATGTTAGCTGTTGGTTTGCTATATATAGCCTTTATTATGTTTAGATAAGTGCCTTGTATTTCCAAACTCTCCAGAACTTTAAACATGAATGGGTGTTGGATTTTGTCAAATGCTTTTTCTGCATCTAAGGAGATGATCATGTGGTTTTTTCTTTCTGTTTGTTTATATGGTGGATTACATTGATGGATTTCCATATATTAAACTATCCCTGCATGCCTGGAATGAAGTCTACCTGGTCTTAGTGAACGGTGTCTTCGATATGCTGTTGTACTGGTTATGTGAGTATTTTATTGAGTGTTTTTGCATCAATGTTCATAAGAGAAATTGGTCTGAAATTCTCTTTTTTTGTTGGGTCTTTGTGGGATTTAATATCAATGTGACCGTGGCCTTATAGAAGGAATTTGGTAATGTTCCCATCCATATCTATCTTTTGGAATAGCTTGAATAGTATCATTATTATTTCCTCTTTGAAGGACTTGTAGAATTCTGCTTTAAAGCCATCTGTCCCTGTGCTTTTTTTTTTTTTGGTTGGGAGACTATCAATGTTTGCTTCTATTTCTATAGGAGAAATAGGGCTATTTAGTTTGTTTATCTGATCTTGATTCAATTTTGGCAAATGGAATCGATCGAGAAAGTTGTCCATTTCCCTTAGATTTTCAAATTCAAATAAATGCCTTTAAAGTAGGTTCTTATGAATCTTTGTATTTCTTTGGTGTCTGTTGTGTCTCCCTTTTCATTTTTGATTTTGTTGATTTGGATAGCATTTCTCTGTCTTTTAGTTAGATTGGCTAACTGTTTGTCTATCTTGTTTATTTTCTTAAAGAACCAGCTCTTGGTTTTGTTGATACTTTGGATTGTTCTCCTTGTTTCTAATTTATTGATTTCAGCCCTAAGTTTGAATATTTCTACATGTCTACTCTTCTTGGGTGTTTCTGCTTTTTTTTCTAGGGCTTCCAGATGTGTTGTTAAGTTGTTTATGTGGGATGTTTCCATTTTCTTTTTAAAGGCACTTAGTGCTATGCATTTTCCTCTTAGCACTACTTTCAATGTGTCCCACAAATTTGAATATGTTGTTCCATCATTTTCATTGAATTTTAGCAAGTCTTTTATTTCTTCCTTTATTTCTTCCATGACCCATGTGTCATTAAGTAGAAAGTTGTTTAGTTTCCACGTGTGAGTAGGATTTTTGTTATTTCTGTTGTTGTTGAAGTCCAGCCTTAGATCATGGTGATCTGATAACATATAAGGTATTATTTGAATCTTCTTGTATCTGTTGAGGTTTGTTTAGTGACCTACTAAGTGATCAATTAGAGAACATTCCATGGGGTGTTGAGAAAAAAGGTAAAATCCTTTGTTTTTGGGTGAAAAGTTAGGTAGACATCTGTTAGATCGATTTGATTCATGACATTGGTTAATGAAGTCATTTCCTGGCTTAGTTTTTGATTCAAAGGCCTATCCTTGAGTGAAAGTGGGGTGTTGAAGTCTCCCACTATTAATGTGTGGGAATTGATGAGTGGCTCAAGCTTTGTAAATAGCTCTTTTAAAAATATGGGAGCCCTTGTATTAGGAGCATAGATGTTCAAAATTGTGATGTCTTCTTGGTTGACTCTACCTTTGATGAGTATGAAGTATCCTTCCTCATCCCTTTTGATTAATTTTGGTTGAACGTCTATTTTATTAGATATTAGAATGGCTACACTAGCTTGCTTCTTATAACCATTTGCTTGGAATATTTTCCCCTAACCTTTTACTCTGAGGCAATGTCTGTCCTTGTGGTTGAGATGTGTTTCTTGAATGCAGAAGAATGTTGGGTCATGTTTATGCATCCACTCAGTTAGTCTGTGTCTTTTTATTGGAGAATTGAGACCATTGATGTTGAGATATTAATGACCAGTGCCTGCTAAGTCCCTTCATTTTTGCTGTTTGTTACAGTCGAGATTTTGTGAGGTTGTGATTTTGTGATGGAGTAGTTATCTATTTCCTATGTGGTTTTGGTTGTAACTTGACCCTTTGGGGTGGAGTTTTCCTTTTAGTAACTTCTGTAAAGCCAGATTTGTGGCTAGGTACTGTTTGAATTTGTTTTTGTTATGGAATATCTTGTTTTCTCCATCAATGGTTATTGATAGTTTCACTGGGTATAGTAGTCTGGCCTGGCATCTGTGTTCTCTTAGTGTTTGCAAGACGTCAGTCCAGTCCCTTCTGGTTTTCATGGTCTCTGCTAAGAAGTCAGGTGTAATTCTGATAGGTTTGCCATCATATGTTTCTTGGCCTTTTTCTCTTGCTGCTTTTAATACTTTTTCCTTGTTCTGTTTATTTTGTGTTTTTATTATTATGTGGCAAGATTTTGTCTTCTGGTCTATTCTGTTTGGTGTTCTGTAGGCCTCTTGTATGCTCATATGCATCTCCTTCTTCAGATTGGGGAAACTTTCTTCTATGATTTTGTGAAAGATATTTTCTGTGTTGTGGAGTCGGTTGTCTTCTCTTTCCTCAGTACTTATTATTCTCAATTTACATCTTTTCATGGTGTCCTTGATTTCTTGGATGTTCTGTGTCTGGAACTTTTCAGATTTAGCATTT
The DNA here is from genome assembly GCF_964271855.1 of Acomys minous. NCBI lineage: Eukaryota > Metazoa > Chordata > Mammalia > Rodentia > Muridae > Acomys > Acomys minous. Next base: position 159,847 of record NC_140492.1, read on the forward strand.
TCTTTGATGGTTGTTTTGAGTTCTATGATTGTATCTTCAAGTTCTGATTTCGTTCTTCCATTTCTTGGATTCTGTTAGATAAGGTCACCTGAAGATGGTGGCGAGCAGTGTGGACCGTGTTTGAAAGCTCCAGCGAACAATTCAGGGAATTGCACAGATTTCTGAGCCAGGAACACCAAGGTCCCCACACCACGGCAGCAGAAGTGCTCCACGGTTCAGAGGGACCAGGGTGTGTGGAGGACCTGCCTGCCCCTGCACACGGGAGGAGCGAGGACTTTCTCGGATCAGAGCGGCAGCGGTGGGGACAGCAGTGCCATCAGCGGCTCCGGCAGCGCCAGCAGCTCCAGCGGCACCAGTGGCAGTGGCTGAGGTTTGCAGCTCAGAGCCTTACAGTGGAGGCAATTAGTGTGGTGGACGGTGGGAGTTGCTGCGGGAGAGGGGACTCTGGACAGGATTTGGGTCACGTGGTGCCTTGAGGCCAAGGCTGGACTCAGCGGACGGTTCGGCCTGGAGTCCTGGGTTTGCTCAGTGAGCTGTGCTGTGGAGAGGCTGGCTCAGCTCGTGGGCAATTCTGCCCGAGGCGCAGCTCCCCTGCTGTGACACAGGCTAGGCGGAGTGCCTGCTTCCACCCTGGGCTCTGGCTCAGCGCAGACGCAGTTTTCCTGCTGTGACGCGAGCGGGGCAGAGCGCTCAGTTATACTCAGGGTGCTTGCCCAGCGCAGATGCAGTTTTCCTGCTGTGACGCGAGAGGGGCGGAGTGCTCAGTTATACTCTGGGTGCTTGCTCAGCGCAGACGCAGTTTTCCTGCTGTGATGTGAGCGGGGCGGAGCACTCAGTTATACTCTGGGTGCTTGCCCAGTGCAGCCTTGGTTTTCCTGCTGCGATGCAAGTTGGGCGGAGCACTCGCTTCTACCCTGGGTGCTTGCTCAGTGCGGTCTCAGTTTCCCTGCTGTAACACAAGCCTGGCAAAGCTCTCACTTCTACCCTAGGTGCTTGCTCAGCACTGCCGCAGTTTTCCTGCTGTGACGCGGGCTGGGCGGAGTGCTCAGTTATACACTGGGTGCTTGCTCAGTGCAGCCTTGGTTTTCCTGCTGTGACACAAGCTGGACAGAATGCTCACTTCCACCAGGTGCTTGCTCAGTGCAGTCGCAGTTCTCCTGCTGTGGCAGACGGTTCAGGCCCTGAGAAACTAGCTGAGCTCAATGCGTGGCTCGGGCCCAGTATCCCTGGCTGGACTTGGCAGGGGACCCAAAAGGTTGTGGATACCTTGGCCTGACCCAACGATCATTCAGAGACCCAGAACGATTGCAGGACCCACAGCAAAGGGGAGCTGAGGATCACTGGTGGTGAGAGCCCAAAACTACAGGGATAACTTCCTGCCATCCACACCAGTGAAGTATCAGGGCTTCCAGCCTACGGAAATCGTGAGAAAACAAGTGAATCTATCATCAGACTCCCTCCACTCAACTCTGGAAGTTACCCAACAAAAACAGAGACAGCAAGATGTCTAAGGGACAGCGTAAAAGCATTCACAAAAAACCCCAAAACAATATGACATCTCCAGTTCCCAGCTATCCCAAAGAAAACAACCTGGAGAACTCACATACAACGGAAACACAAGAAAATGACCTCAGATCCTTGGTAATGAGGATGTTAATGGAGGAAACAAATAAAATTAGAAATCAGATGCAGGAAGAAGCAGCGAAGCAGGTGCGAGACATAAAAGAAGCACATAGAGTAGAACTGGAAAAATTTCAGGAAAATATAAACAACCAGATGAAAGAAATTAAAAAATCTGTTCAAGATATGAAAATGAAAATGGATTCAATGATAAACACACAGACAGAAGAAAAACGAGAACGTGAGGCCTCAGAGAAGAAGACGAATGACACAGTGCTGAGCTTTTCTAACAGAATCCAAGAGATGGAAGAACGAATCTCAAGTCTAGAAGATACAATAACAGATCTTGAAGCAACCAATAAAGAAAATGCCAAATCTGGAAAACTCCTGACACAAAACATCCAAGAAATTAAGGACACCATGAAAAGAAGAAATCTGAGGATAATAGGCATTGAAGAAAGAGAAGATGGCAGACTCCAAGGCCCAGAAACTCTTCTCAGCAAAATCATAGAAGAAAATTTCCCCAACCTAAAGAAAGAGATGCCTATAAACATACAAGAGGCATACAGAACACCAAATAGAACTGACCAAAAAAGAAAAACTGCCCATCACATAATAATCAAAACACAAAACATACAGAACAAAGAAAAAGTATTAAAAGCTGCAAGGGAAAAGGGCCAAATAACATTTAATGGCAAACCTATCAGAATTACACCCGACTTCTCAGCAGAGACCATCAAAGCCAGAAGGGCCTGGACAGAGATCCTGCAAACCCTAAGATACCACAGATGCCAGGCCAGACTACTTTACCCAGCAAAACTATCAATAAACATTGATGGAGAAAACAAAATATTCCATGACAAAACCAAATTCAAACAGTACCTATCCACAAATCCAGCTTTACAGAAGGTACTAGAAGGAAAACTCCATCCCAAAGGGTCAAGCTACAATCAAAACTACTCAGGAAATAGATAACTATACCATGGCAAAAACACAACTACACAAACGCTCAACTGGAACCATCATCAAAATTAAGACTCTTAATAGTAACTGGTCGTTAATATCTCTCAACATCAATGGTCTCAATTCTCCAATAAAAAGATACAGACTAACTGAATGGGTGCATAAACAGGATCCAACATTCTTCTGCATTCAAGAAACACATCTCACCCATAATGATAGGCATTACCTCAGGATAAAAGGTTGGAAAAAAATATTCCAAGCAAATGGACACAAGAAGCAAGCAGGCGTTGCCATTATAATATCGAACAAAATAGACTTTCAACCAAGATTAATCAAAAGGGATGACGATGGACACTTCTTACTCATCAAAGGTAAAGTCAACCAAGATGACATCACAATTCTGAACATCTATGCTCCCAATACAAGGGCACCCACATTTGTAAAAGATCTGCTAAAAAGGCTTAAACCACACATCGATCCCCACACAATAATAGTGGGAGACTTCAACACCCCACTCTCACTGAAGGACAAGTCATCGAAACAGAAACTAAGCCGAGAAATAACATCATTAACCAATGCCATGGGTCAAATGGATCTAACAGATATCTATAGAACCTTTCACCCAAACAAGAAAGAATATACCTTCTTCTCTGCACCCCATGGAACCTTCTCCAAAATTGATCACATCGTAGTTCACAAAGAAAGCCTCAACAGATACAAGAGGATTGAAATAATACCTTGTATCCTATCAGATCATCATGGGCTTAGGCTGCAATTCAACAACAACAGAAATAGCAAAAAGCCTACACGTATGTGGAAACTAAACAACTCTCTGCTAAATGACACCTGGGTCAGGGAAGAAATAAAGAAAGAAATCAAGGAGTTTCTGAAATTCAATGAAAATGAAGGAACAACATACCCAAATTTGTGGGATACATTGAAAGCAGTGCTAAGAGGAAAATTCATAGCACTAAGTGCCTTTAAAAAGAAATTGGAAGCATCGCACATAAACACCTTAACGACACAACTGGAAGCCCTAGAAAAAAAAGACGCAGAAACACCCAAAAGGAGTAGACGTCTGGAAATAATCAAACTCAGGGGTGAAATTAACAAATTAGAAACTAAGAAAACAGTCCAAAGAATCAACAAAACCAAGAGCTGGTTCTTTGAGAAAGTCAACAAGATAGACAGACCACTAGCCAAACTAACTAAAAGGCAGAGAGACAGTATTGAAATCAACAAAATCAGAAATGAAAAGGGAGACATATTAACAGACACTGAAGAAATACAAAGAATCATAAGATCCTACTTTGAAGGCATATATGCCACAAAATTTGATAATCTAAGGGAAATGGACGATTTTCTTGATCAATTTCACTTGCCAAAGTTGGGTGAAGAACAGATAAACAAGCTAAATAGTCCCATTTCCCCTACAGAAATTGAAGTAATCATTGATAGTCTCCCAACCAAAAAAAGCCCAGGGCCAGATGGCTTCAGTGCAGAATTCTACCAGACCTTCAAGGGCGAGCTAATACCGATACTCTTCAAGCTACTCCAACAGATAGAAAGGGATGGAACATTACCAAACTCATACTAAGAGGCCATAGTCTCATTGATACCTAAACCCCACAAAGACTCAACAAAGAAAGAGAATTTCAGACCAATTTCTCTGATGAACATCGATGCAAAAATACTAAATAAAATACTTGCAAAACGAATACAAGAGCACATCAGAGATATCATTCATCATGACCAAGTAGGCTTCATTCCAGGCATGCAGGGATGGTTTAATATACGGAAATCCATCAATGTAATCCACCACATAAACAAAATGAAAATAAAAAACCACATGATCATCTCTTTGGATGCAGAGAAAGCATTTGATAAAATCCAACACCCATTCATGTTTAAAGTTTTAGAGAGATCGGGAATACAAGGCACTTTCCTCAACATAATAAAGGCTATATATAGGAAGCCAATAGCCAAAATCAAAGTAAATGGTGAGATACTCAAGGAAATCCCTCTAAAATCAGGAACAAGGCAAGGCTGCCCACTCTCTCCATATCTCTTCAATATAGTACTCGAAGTTCTAGCCAGAGCAATAAGACAACATAAGGAGATCAAGGGTATTCAAATGGGAAAGGAGGAAGTCAAATTATCCCTATTTGCAGATGATATGATAGTCTACATAAGTGACCCTCAAAATTCCACCAGAGAACTCCTACAGCTGATAAACACCTTCAGCAAATTGGCTGGATACAAAATTAACTCAAAAAAGTCTGTAGCCTTCCTATACACAAATGATAAGCTTGCAGAGGAAGAAATTAGGAAAACTACACCCTTCACATTAGCCACAAGCAATATAAAGTACTTAGGAGTTACTCTTACTAAGCAAGTGAAGGACCTGTTCGAAAAAAATTTCAAAACCCTAAGGAAAGAGATTGAAGATGACATGAGAAGATGGAAGGATCTACCTTGCTCATGGATAGGGAGAATTAACATAATAAAAATGGCCATCCTACCAAAAGCAATCTACAGATTCAATGCAATCCCTATCAAAATACCTACACAATTTTTTAAAGACATTGAAAGTTCAATTCTGAACTTCATATGGAAAAACAAAAAACCCAGAATAGCTAAAACAATCTTCCCATATCCATTCCATTTAATGTCCATACCCTAGACCCAACCTCCCGCATACATCTTCCCTTCTTCCCCAACATCCTTTATCCACTTATCCATAACAAAGTTATAACTAACAAAGGGAGCACACATGTCCAGACTACATCATAAGAATACCAAAATATGAAAGGAAGATCAATCCAGTATCTTCTTTCTAAAACATAGCTTGTCCAAATTGACCATTTATAGCAGTTTTCTAGTAGACATTTTGGGATCTCTAATGTAGAATATATTGCCATCTGAAAATAAGGATAGTTTGAATTGTTTTTCTCATATCTACAAATTTTTGAATTCCTTTTATTGTCCTATTGCTCTAGCTTGTATTTCAAGCACAATATTGAAAAGGAATGACAACAGTGATCATACTTGTGGATTTCCTGATTACAATAGGGTGATTCAAGCTTTTCTCTAGTTAAGATAAAAGTGGTTGTGGGCTTCTCATACATAGATTTTACTGTGTTGAGGTTATGTTACCTCTAGCCCTACATTCTCTAGGACTCTTTATTATGAAGGCATGTTGGAATTTTTTCAAAGATTTTTTTCTACATATGTTGAGATGATCATGTAATTTTAGTCTTTAAATTCATTTATGTTTTTCCCTCATTTATGTCTAATTAAGTTAATTGACTTGTGTATGTTGACCCATTTCTGAACTTCAGGTATAAGGCTAATTTGTTCATGGTGTACAATCTTTTTGATGTATGTCTATGTTCTGTTTCTTAGTATTTTATTGAGTATTTTACAAATCCATATTATAGGTATTAGACTGTGGTTTCCTTTTTGCTTTGTCTTTAACTGGTTAAATATTAGAGTGATACTGTGTTTGTAGAAAGAGTTTGACAGTTTTGCTTCTGGTTCAATTTTTTGAATGATAAAGAAGTGCAGTTTGTAGATCTTATTAGAATGTCTGGTAGGATACCACTGTAAAGCTATTTGTTCTTAAGTTTATTTCTTTTTGAGATGTAAGTTTTAAAATTTTAAATGCTAATGTTTAGTAAGTCCATTATCTAATAGTTTTGACCTATATCTAGGCCTTTGTGAACCAATACATAAGTAAATGTCTGGAGGGTACATGCTCATTGGATTGAGGACAAGCCAACATAAGGGAGAATACTGAAAGAAGCTAATTAGTATGGTCAATTTTAGGGAAACAATAATTTATTTTTAATAACATTTGTAAGTATTGGTCATAAGTTAAAGATCAGACCAAGGGAATGAGGATGATTGCTGTTCTATCTCAATCAGATCCAAGCCTTACAAAAGCTTCATTTCTCCAAAATTTAGAACACAGATTCTCAGCTCCAAGCTATCCTGAAGGCCCAGATCTCAGCCTGAGCACCTCAAGGCTATTTGGACTGAATGAGACTGCACATTGCTGTGTTATCCTTAACTACAGGGACAGAAGCTGCTGCCTCCTTCAAGCTGGTTTAAACATTACCTGCCTTATGTAAGTGCCTCATGTTGTGCAACTCACAGTTCCTACACATTACACTTTGCAAATGTTCTTTTCACAGCATAGGTTTTCCAAATAATCTTGGGAGCTAGGTTTCATTGTTGGCAAGAGCTAGGGCTCTTACCTCTAGGGATTCCAGAAGTGAAGAAACCTATAAAGAGGCATTACTTTACTTGACTATGTTCCAAATAGTCTACCTAGCTTATCTACTAAAATAGATGTGCCCCCACAGGCTCTAAAAATGGAAGAAGTATTTTCCTAATTAAATGACCTAGAGGCCTTTGAAACTCAGACTGCCAAGCTGGAGCTTACTTTCATTTGATATTTCATCCTTGTTTTATGATGAGGTTTTTATGGCAGTGTTTATCTTTAATTATGAGAGTTTGTAGGCTTTAATTTTCTTGGATCTTCTACATACAAGAACATGCTTCTAAACAGCGTGGTCGAGTCCTCAGCTAGACTAAACCTCAGTATATTTAAAGACAGAAACTTCTTTTATTCATGAGAATTCTTCATCAGGAGCATTTCAAGATTGTGTTGTTAGGTACTATTATACTTGTGAGGTTATGACGATACTGTTATATCTCCTTAAACCAAGATCTCCTTTGAGTTCTTCACTTCAATTGATAGAAAATAGAAAATTTCACATAATTAATTTACATATCAACATTTTTGTGTTAGAAAATAATAGAGTTGGAGAAATTAATTTCCATTTATTCTGTTAACTTTTTACATACCTGTATAAACACAGATTCCTTGATCTTGTCTGAAGATATTTTTCCAGAAGATGAGAATATCCAACTGTCTTTTATAGTAAGTGTTGATATTATATGTATGTTTCTTGATTTTAGAAATTACTCGGATATACTTATACATCGTGAAAATAGCTCAAAATAAAGGGAAATCTTACAGAAAGGTACTGAATACAGTCTTTTAATTATCCTTCTGTGTTTGCTGAATGGCTGTAAGTTATCATGTGTTCTTAAAGGCACACAAGCACATGAAAAATCTGCAACGTATACAGTAAAAAAACCCATTTTTTATTTTTATTTATTTATTTTTTATTTGTTCATTTTCAGAATAAAAAAACAGCAAGAAAGTGCATTAGTTAAATATTCTATTGTTAACATCTTCAAAGTAATGCATTCCCATAGGAAATATATAAATAGGCATATTAAAATCACACAGAACTATACAGCCACAAAATCAGAATATACATAGTATTTTTATTATTGGTAGGTATGCTTTATTTTTTATTTTTACCAAGTGACATGTGAAATGTATTTTTCTACTAAAAATACCAATTATTTCTTATTTTATTGAACATAATATGTGCAATGTAGTAACAAAAATGTAGTCATTCTTAGATACCTTTATATTAGGACATTTTGATTTATGTATCATTCCAAGTGCTTAGCATGTAAGGAAACAAATGTCCATCAGTTACTGTCAATTGGATGTGATCTTTTGTGTATAGTTTAAAACTATTGACTATGATAGTATATATGCAAGAAGAAATCCATAGAGAAATACCTCATCTGTAGTCGGTCACTTACATTTGTTACTTGGCTATTGTATAGTATTTAATTAAAATTTTATTTCATTCATTTTCATAAGACAATTTTGTAATTAGTGTATAATGCATTTTGAGCCTGTCTTCTCCATAACCATTTGTTTGTATTTCTTTCATGATTCCTCTCACTTGTTTTCTTTATTCATAGACTTTCAATTTCATGTACATATCTTTTATAGACATATGAATTGATAGTTCTATGAAAACTGGTATTAACAAATTAAAAATATTCAACATTTATGTTCTAGATATGGACTTAATTTATTTATCATAATCATTTCCATTTGTATCATATTCCTGTGACACAACTGTATTCATCTTTATGGTTGAAAAATATTCCAGAAAATGCTACTAATGCCTGGTTTAATTGTTACTTTTTCTGAAAACAATTAAAAACAATTTATATATAAAGCACTCATATTCTTCAATTTTCAAGAATCAGATTTATAGTCATCTCTAGTATAGTTTACATGAGTGTAAGTATGATACAATTGATGGACTCTGTCTCATTTTATTGTGTATTCATTATACTAGCTTCTAGAAAAAAATTGTTCTAATGGGAAGCAATGCTGACCAAAGAATGAAAGTTTCTAAAAAACAGAAAATAAGGCGTGAAAGTAACAGTACACGATGTTCTTCTATGCTTATGTTCTCCTACATGTGTGCTGTCACATATCTAAAGACTGAAGATAGGAAACTGTAGATCTTCTGTAACAGGTAAAGCAGAAATGTGCCTGAATCATGTGGCCTGTTACAGCTTCAATCTGAAGGCAGTATAGACTCTCTATGTGCCTTTATTCACCATTAAGTCCATGTGGATGAGTTTTCCCTTTCTTTTTTCAAGTTGAAATATATTCCTTCACAAGTGAACACTTAAATGTAATAAAAAACAATATTACTAACACACCTTTTCCTATGTTCTTAAGTGGGCCACGAGACAGAGACTATTCTTTCTACCAAAGATTATGTTTGTTATTCTTATTAAGAGATTCTCATGATTTCATGTAACTGATAGACTGACACAAAGAACAGCATTACCAATAGCTCATGAGCAGAGCTTGAAAAAAATCATCAAACTAAACAAAGCAGATGTTGCAGATCCCTGTAGTAAGATCATATAGGTAGGAAATGAATGACCCTGACAATTTACCACAAGCACATGGTGCAGAGTCCACAGAATTCACCACTGTGCTATTGTCTCCCTCTCATAGTATGTCTGAGGTTATTTCATGATACTTTGTGAATAATAAAATCAGAGTCATTATTAGAGTAGTCCGCATATACCATTTATTCATTATTATTAGCATTATTAAAGAAGTGCATATAACCTCAGAGTTTGTGTATTCAAATGCGAAAAAAGAAAGCTATGACAGTGTCATAAAAACAGGTAGTTTTGAACTAATAGAGATATAGAGTATGAGGGCTGGAAAAACTGTTCAATCATGTTGTCTAATCTCTCTAACTTACAATGTGTAAGCTGAGTTATGTTCAAAACATGTTTAGTAAATGATCTATAGCTATACTTATAGATCATGCCGCACTAGTTATGATGTTTTCTTTGAGTATTCTGTATATGGAAATCTGATACTAAATTTCTATTTTAGCACCTAAGTATCTAGGAAGCATCATTATCACTCTTTTAGTTTCCATTTCTCTTGCTCAACACCTAGCTTACCAGAAGAGTTCTGAAAAACAGAGCCTCACCACTGATTCCTTCATCAGTAACAGCTGTGGTTCAGTTCAGTTAAGGTAAAAGGACCTGGGGCAATTATGATGGATTTAAATGGGGTTAATACCGTGTGTGTGTGTGTGTGTGTGTGTGTGTGTGTGTGTGTGTGAGAGAGAGAGAGAGAGAGAGAGAGAGAGAGAGAGAGAGAGAGAGAGAGAGAGAGAATTACAGCTCCTGAGAACCATGACAATCAAAATCATATAAAGTAATTTAATTGATAAAAATGGCACTGCAGAAAATAATGTTAACGCTATTTGTACACTTTAAAGCCAGTCTTTTGAAATTGATAGAATCTTGAAGAATAAAAGACCTTTGAGATGTACATTGTCTATGTATAATATTTAAAATATAATTTTAACTACTGGGAGGGTGCTCCAGGGCCAGTGTTATTTTGAGTAGTACATAGATCATATTTTAATATTTTCTCCTAAGAGATTAACAAGCAACACTGGGTCTATACTAGTTGATAGCCTTGGGTCCATTTACATTCCTAATTTGCAGGATTATTAAAAGGAGTAATATTTCTGTGTTTTGTTGATACATATTTTAAGATACAATTTGTTTTTAAAAAATCAGTTTTAAGTGTATGAATCAGAAATATCCCTTTGCATATAAATAAGCTGAAGATTTTTGAAAGAAAACTAACAGATATAAAATAATTGTAGCCAAATTATGGAGATTCCCCCAAGAAGAAGCAAGTGGATGGTGACTGAACAACCACTGAGTTTCATCACTGTGGAAGATGCTGATGTAGATGTCCTTTCTGGAAGAATGGAAATCTAGGTTTTTTTTTTCAGAACTTATGTCAGGTCCTGTTCTCCTGAGTTCTTATTTCTGAAAAAAACCTTACTGAAGATTAAATGGGACATAATAACAATGTCACTGAATTTATCCTCCTGGGTCTCACTCAGGATCCTGCTGGACAAAAAGCATTGTTTGTGATGTTTTTACTCATCTACATTGTGACCATAGGAGGCAACCTGCTCATTGTGGGGACAGTGATTGCCAGCCCCTCCTTGGGATCCCCGATGTACTTCTTTCTTGCCTTTCTATCACTCATGGATGCTGTTTATTCGACTGCCATCTTGCCCAAGTTGCTTAAAGACTTAATTTGTGATAAAAAGACCATCTCCTTCACAGCCTGTCTGGTTCAGCTGTTTGTGGAGCACTTATTTGGTGGTGCTGAGGTCTTCATTTTGGTGGTGATGGCCTATGATCGCTATGTGGCCATCTGTAAGCCACTGCACTATTTGACTGTCATGAATCGACAGGTTTGCATTCTCTTGTTGGTGGTGTCCTGGGCTGGAGGATTTGCTCATGCTCTGCTTCAAGTTATCTCTGTGTATTTACTTCCTTTCTGTGGACCCAATGTCATTGACCACTTTGGCTGTGACATGTACCCATTATTAGGACTTGCATGCACTGACACCTACTTCATAGGTCTCACTGTTGTTGGCAATAACGGAGCAATGTCGATAGTAGTTTTTATCTTTCTCCTCATCTCCTATTGCATCATTCTAAACTCTCTTAAGACTCACAGTCAGGAAGGGAGGCGCAAAGCCCTGTCCACCTGCAGCTCCCACATCATGGTGGTTGTCCTCTTTTTTGTTCCTTGCATTTTCATGTATGTTAGACCTGTTTCCAACTTTTCCATTGATAAATATATTACTGTATTTTATACAATTTTTACTCCCATGTTGAATCCTTTAATATATACCTTGAGAAACATGGAGATTAAGACTTCTATGGCAAAGTTGTGGAGTAAAATGTTCACTACAGGCACAATAAGAACTTCTCCTCACTGAACATTCTACTTCTGACAAAGCAACATTCAGTAATACATTTTGGCAGTATGACTTCAGTGTTCTACATTTTTACCAACACTTGACATTGTCAGAAGTTTATTACTTTTGTGAATGTACAAGACTGATATTCATTGCTGTGCTAGTTTTCTCTATCGCTACTGAAATTGATCATGTCCTCATGTTTATTTCTACATCCATTTTTGTCCAGTTTCTCATAAGTTAGTTTGAGTTTAATGTGAAACAATTATATTTTATATATTTCAAGATTTCTTATTAGTGAGTTTTGTGACATCTTTGACTTTTATTTTGATGAGCACACATTTGTAATTTATTTGAACTTATAAGAATGTAAGTATTGTTTAGCATTTATCAGGAGATTTGTTTATATTTACAATATACAGATTTTGTTCAGAAACGTGTGTGTTTTATGGTCTAGGCTTCTATAGGCATGATATTACCTGAGTGCATGGTTATTAAAAATGATTAAGGAATAGGAGAAAACTACTAAGTAAAATTCCTGAACAGTCTCTATGTCAGTCACTGACTGCAGATTTCTGCCTCTGGTTCATGTCCTGACTTTTCTTCATGATGAACTACAGCTGTAAGAGGAAATAAACTCTTTCCTCCCGAAGCTGCTTGGCTAAGGTGTTTTTAATCACAGTAACAGAAACTTAATTAAGACAAAGAGTTTCAGGATTTTGATATCACTGTGACTAACCCACACATACATTTTAGGGAGTATTGTTTGGTGGATTTTGGATTTTAGCTTGTGAAAGCTATGGAGTGCTCAGAGCTCAGTGAGATATCCTGTGAGATCTTGGAAAATAGGAATGTTGACAGCAATGCCAATGATAGAGGCCTGGCTTGTGAAAATCAGAGAGAAACAGAGACTCTATCAGGGACATTATGCCACAGTTTGAAGTAAGCATACGTGGCTCTGGTCAGTTTGGGTTCAATAATTGGCTCTGATTAAGAAGACACCAGAATCAGTGAAGCTTTTGCCTCGGTGGGACTATCTCTACTGGTCAGCTCTCGTAATAAAATGAGACGTGATTAAGAAGAGACCAGCATCATTGAGACCAAATCTTCTGGGAAATATTTCCTCATGGTCAGCTCAAAGAAGCTGTGATCCAGACAGGGCCAAGGCTGTTCTTCATGCTAGTAGCACCACTTGATGACACACAAGATTTCCCAGGCTGTACAGGTTTTGGAGGCATGGTGAGGTCAAGGAGATGCTGGTATTTGATGCTATGAGATACCAGGAAAGGCCATTTGAAAGGGCAGCCACAATCTCAGTAGAGGCCCTAAAACAGAATGTACCATATAGTGGGAAAATTTATCTTTATATGTGTCATTTTCCATAGCACCTTTTGGTGAAATTGCACTTTTAAAGTCACTTTAAATTGGAACATTTGCTTTCTTACTATTGTGATAATAAAAATATTTCCAATTCATTTAAAAATATTCTCTTCCCCTAGTTGGTTAGAATCCATATTCACTATAATTTATGTGTGTTAAATTGTTCTTTTCAATTGTCTTTACTTAGTTGAATATTTATAATTCAGTACATTATTATTATTATGTGTCAGTTAGGTAGATTTTAACACCCTGATAGGCTTCTCATTTAACACTTTTATTAAAACATACTCCAGCATTGCAGTAATTTCAAAGGCGTCAAAAATGTTATAAGTTTATAGACTAAGATTAAATTAAATGTAAATAATTTGGAAGGTAATGACTTCTTCAGGACCCTCAAAGATCTTTTTTTGCGGGAAATTATTTGTTTTATTAATTCTTTGCAATTTTTTGTTTGATATTTGTTAGCACCATAATGTTAATGAATTCTCTATGTTCACTGTATTTATGTTTGTCTTGCTATTGTTTTGCTAATGTCCTAATCTGGGTAATTAAATTATTTACTTGAGTCCTCTCTGATATTTTGATGCTGTCACTTCAGATCACTTTCATTGTAAATATAGGTTTTTGTTGTTAAATTTTCTTTATTTGATTTCACTCTTGATTGCTATGGTGACCAATTTATCACTCTGTGATGTGTTGAATACTCTCCATAACTTTTTAAGAGTCAGTTCATTGTGGTTTTTTAGAATATAATGAAATATTTTAATTTTTAAAAATTAAAAAACATTTGCTTTGTGACCTAATATATACTATATTTTAGAGAACGTTTCATGAGCTGCTGAAAAATGTGCCATCTGTAGTTTTTTGATCAAATGGAAGTTGTTCTCCTTTGTATTTTAACAAATTAGTTATCATATGAATGGAGAAAAAAGGTAGAAGAAAAATGCAGTAAAGATAGTTGTCAGTATTAAGGTGATAGACAGAAATTAGATGGTGGGAAACAGAATAGCTACCTGTGGAGGCCGAAAAAGTTCGAAGCAAAAGAATTTTGCCTGAACAGCCTGGAGGAGAGGTCAAAATATGCCATTAGGGAACATAGAATACCCCAACTTTCAGATGGACCCTGCAAATCAGGCCCAAGCATACTTTGGGAGACCGAGAAACTAAAATGAAAGAGTAAGGAGTGACTGGTGAAGAGCAAATAAGAAGCCAAACCAAACCAAAACCAACAAACAACGCAGAGGAATGAGAACAGAGTCTACAAGAACCTGCAACTCTCACTTTCTTAATATTACACTTTGGAAAATTTCTTTTCACCTTTCAAGATTTTCTAATCAATTTGGCAGTGAGCTACTCACTCTTGGAAAAATCTAACCTTTCACCTCTAGGGATTGTTTAAGGGAAGAAATTGCTTAAGAGAGATTTTGTTTTGAATTTGTTCCAAATATTCTAACAGGCAGCATATCTGTTAAAGATAGCAATGATGTAAAATCGGTAATAGGTTGTGCTGCAAATAAAAGGAAGAAGTGTTTTCCTGATGTAATGACCCAAGAGGCTTCTGAAAGCTCAATCTACCCAAGCCTAATTTTGTATATAGTCCTTGAGGTATCATGCGCTTGCTGAATTTATTGTTTCAGGAAGTCTGTGGAGGGTGTCGATGTCCTAGTATCTTCCACACATAGGAGCATGTTGTAAATGAGGAAGAAATTAGCTTCAGGGAGAATCTGCTCCCAGGACTCAAAGACTGAAGGCTCCAGCTTGCACCCACAGAAACGTCTATCACAGTGCTTCTGAGAACTGAAGTCACTGTTTCAATTTGCCCGGAACCTGGCTTCTCAGTGAGGCAGATGGATGCCAACGTACCCCTTTAAACCAGAGCCTTTTTATGGCTTGATTACAATTGACTAAAAAGAGAGACTTTCCCATAATTTCAGTGTCACTTATTTTTGTATTTATTATATAAACAAACAAAAGTGTTGGGAAGTTTCTATTTATTAGATTGACTTTCTGCATATTTGTACAATCATCACATTTCAAAATTGTACAACGATGTTTTCCAGATATAAATATCTCCAACTGTATTTTTCAGTAAGTTTTGAAATTATGATTCAATAGTCCTTATATTTAGGTATTCATTTGCATACTGACACTTCTCTGAAAGATTGCCAATGGTAGTTATGTTGCAGTTTGTTATAGTAGGTTGGTATTTTCCTACATCTAAGCAACATAAATTATCATGTTCTCTTGAATGTACATAGATATATGATGGTTTTGTAGGCATCCAATACAAATAGGCCAACAACAACATTTGTAGCTAAAAATTAATGTGAGGTATTGAAACATAGCTAATAATTTACATATTGTTAACTTCTCAAATAACTCTTCTAAATATATGAAATTAATCAGACCTTAGAGCACATATTTTTTACAAACTGCTTGGTTTTATTTCTCATTTTGGTATGTAACAATGCAAACATTTTTCATGTAGTAAAATCCCAGCACATTTGTTTATTTTATTTTATAAGATATTAATTTTCATATGGTGTTACTGAAGATCTATTATGTTTATATATATTTCACTTCAAATGTTACAAATTTCTCAGCATCTCATGTATTAGTACACATGACAACAAAATTTAATAGGTTCCAGTAGGTATATGTAGGCTTTGTGTGCTTCTTAAAATCTTCTCTGTCTACATAGAACAAGTCACAGGGAATTACCTTCTCTATATAGAGTCTAAATTTGTTATTGTATATTCCTTTATAGAATATTTTATAACACATTTTAATTGTAATTATACTAGATTATATAAGAGAACATCATACTAGTATATATGCATTTTGAGCATAAATACCTACCAGATTTTTTCATATTTTCCCTATTTTATTTCCCTTCTCCTTTCAGATAATCCCTTAGTTTCACTAGAAAATTTCACTTTTTCTTTTAGATCTTCTATACATATATGATTTTTGTATCTATATTAAATCTAGAACACAAAATGAAATAATAATGTGATATTTGTCACTATTAGGCCTATTTAATTATTTTAATATGATTATTTCAGGTTATATCAATATTATTGAATAATTTAATATTATCCTTCTTTATGGCTGAAAATAATTTCATTGTTAAATAGGGTATCTTTGAAATTATGAGACTATTTTTAAACCTATGTTTTTAGTAGTTGTATTAAATAATTAGATTTTAGAATAATATTAAGGAGAGTTTAAATTTAAAGGGGAGTCGTATTATTCTTCAGTCTTATAGAACTAAATGTTTGCTAATTTGTTTTATTTTTAAAATTTTTTTATTATTAATTTATTCTTGTTACATCTCAATGGTTATCCCATCCCTTGTATCCTCCCATTCCTCCCTCCCTTCCTCCCATTTTCCCCTTATTCCCCTCCCCTATGACTGTTCCTGAGGGGGATTACCTCCCCCTGTATATGTTCATAGCGTATCAAGTCTCTTCTTGGTAACCTGCTGTCCTTCCTCTGATTGCCACCAGGTCTCCCCCTCCAGGGGACATGGTCAAAGGTGAGGCACCAGAGTACGTGAGAAAGTCATATCCCACTCTCCACTCTACTGTGGAGAGTGTTCTGTCCATTGGCTAGATGTAGGTAGGGGTTTAAAGTTTACTGCCTGCATTGTCCTTGGCTGGTGCCTTAGTTTGAGCAGGACCCCTGGGCCCAAATCTGCCTATCATAATGTTCTACTTGTAGGTTCCTAGCACCCTCTGGATCCTTCTACTTTGCTATTCTCCCATGCTTCTCTCATCTAGAGTCCCACTAGGATGTCCTCTCCTCTATCCCAGTTTCCTGGTAAGTGAAGGCTTTCGTGGGACATGCCCCTTGGGCTAGTATGCAGATATAAGTGAGTAAATACCATTTAAGTCTTTCTGCTCCTGGGTTAACTCACTCATTATGATCATTTCTAGCTCAATCCATTTAGCCTCTGGTGCCTCCGGTGGAGCTGAGCGCTCCACCCAGCCTGCGTCACAGCAGAACTGCGGCTGAGTTGAGCTGATTCCTAGGGTGGAACTGAGCACTCCGCCCAGCCTGTGTCACAGCAAGGGAGCTGTGGCTGAGTTGAGCTAGTGCCTAGGGCAGAATTGTTTGCTGCGCTGAGCCAGCATCTCTACGGCACTATGCACTGAGCTGAACCTGGGACTCTGGGGCTGAACTGTGTGCCGAGTCCAGTTTGGGTCAAGGCACCACGCAACCCAAATCCTGTCCAGAGTTCCCTCTCCTGCAGCAACTCCCACTGGCCACCACACTAATCGCCTCCACCGGATGGCTCAGAGCTGCAAACCTCAGCCACTGCCACTGCTGCCCCTGGTGCTACTGGTGCCGCTGGTGCCGCCTCTGCTGCTGCTGCTGCTGCTGCTGCTGCTGCTGCCTCTGCTGCTGCTGCTCCAATCCAAGAAAATCAGCACTCCTCCCATGTGCAGGGGCACTCAGGTCCTCTGCACCCTGGTCCCTCCAAACTGTGGAACACTCCGGCTGCTGTAGTGTGGGGACCTTGGTGTTCCTTGCTCAGAAATTTGTGCAATTCCCTGAATTATTCACTGGAGCTTCCAAACACGGTCCACACTGCTCGCCACCATCTTGGATCCCTCATCTTTGCTAATTTATAATACAGTTTATATAAACATAAAATGATCTGTTTTCACTCTATTATGTAAATAATTACATTGGCATTTAATTTTGTCCTAGTGAAATTTAATATTATTGAAAACATGATATAAATATTATTAATAAATATTGAAAGGTGTTAACTTGTAGAAGACAAGAAGCAAATGAGGCAAAACTGCCACAAATTATGTTATATCCTTATGTTTACAACAGGCCAGCCCTTTTCAGCCTGTGGCTTGAAGGATTTCTATAAATCTAACATCCAAGCATCATTAATGTGACTGAAGGTGCATCATAACTACTTGTAAGAATGTTAGAACTCTGTACATGTCTTCCACTACCAACTCCATGTGAGTGGAATTTGCTTGCTTAAATCAAGGCAAATTAGATTTTCTCATAGGTAAATATTAGTAATATTTATACACAATGAAATAAACTGTCTCTAGAGGTTTCATTTTGTCCTGTGTCTTAGAAATTCACTGATGTCTCCATTTGCACCACTGAAAAAGAGTCAAAGAAGAAGTCAGTGCCTGGCAAGTGAGATGCCCTGCTCCTTTCACAGCACCACAGCATTCAGGCCTTGCTGTTGTGCAGAAGTCATTTCTATTAGCTCTGCTTGTGCAGCACAGACAGCACCTCTGTCCACAGACAGATGCTGACTGCTGTTTCTGATGACCATGGCATGGCATGTTTTCTCTCATGTTTTTGTGTTTCTTTGTGTTCCCATGGTGTGTGCATATCCAGCATGGGTAGGTTAGAGAATTGTTTTGATGTGTGCTTCTTCTTTGACTTCACCTTCATCTTTGACACAGTGACTCTAATGTCCTAGGAACTTTGCTGTTAGATAGGTTATCTGAACCATAATTTCCAGAAGAAAGCCGGAAATGAGAGAACTTAGAGAAAAAAGCAAGTAATACCCAGGTAAGCTTCTCTAACAGATTTCAAGAAGTGGAGGAACTAATCTCAGGAATAGAAGATACTATGGCAGAACATAAAACAACCATCAAACAAAATGCTAAATCTGAAAAATTCCTGATACAAAATATGCAAGAAATCAAGGACAACATGAAAAGATGAAACCTGCAGAAAACAGACATTGAGAAAAGAGAAGACTCCCAGTTCCAAGGCCCAGAAAATACTTTCAACAAAATCATAGAAGAATATTTCCCCAATTTAAGGAAAGAGATGCATATAAACATACAAGAGGCCTACAGAACACCTAATAGAATAGACCAGAAAAGAAAACCCTCCCACCACATAATAATCAAAATACAAATTGTACAGAACAAAGAAAAAATATTGAAAGTGGCAAGGAAAAGGGGCCAAGTAACATATAATGGCAAGCTGATCAGAATAACACCTGACTTTTCAGTAGAGACACTAAAAGGCAGAAGGGCCTGGACAGAGGTCCTGTAAGCCCTAAGAGACCACAGATGCCAGAGCAGACTACTATACCCAGTGAAACTTTAACTATTGATGGTGAAAACAAGATATTCCATGACAAAAACAAATTCAAATGGTACTTATCCACAAATGCAGCTTTACAGAAGTTACTACAAGGAAAACTGACCCAATGTGACAAACTATAACCAAAATTACACAGAAAATAGATTAATACACTGTTGCAAAAATGTAACCAGACACTCTACTCCAACCAACATCAAAACCAAGGGACATAACAGTCACTGGTCATTAATATCCCTCAACATCAATGATCTCAATTCTCCAATAAAAAGACACAAATTTACTGAATGGATGCATAAACAAGATCCAACATCCCTCTGCATTCAAGAAACACATCTCAGCCACAAGGATAGACATTACCACAGGATAAAAGGCTGGAAAAAGATATTCCAAACAAATGGACACAGGAAATAAACTGGTGTAGACATTTTAATATCTAATAAAATAGACTTTCAACCAAAATTAATCAAAAGAGATGAGGAAGGACACTTAATACTCATCAAAGGTAAAGTCAACCAAGATGACATTGTAATTTGGAATATCTATGCTCCCAATACAAGGGCACCCACATTTATAAAATAAATATTAGCAAAGCTTACACTATACATTGACACCCACACATTCATAGTGGGAAACTTCAACACCCCCCTTTCACCAAAGGATAGGTCAATGAAACAGAAACTTAATCAAGAAATAATGACACTAACCAAAGTCATGACTCAAATGGATCTAACAGATATCTACAGTACCTTTCACCCAAACACAAAAGATTATAACTTCTTCTCAGCACTTCATGGAACCTTTTCCAAAATTGATCATATAGTAGGTCACAAAACAAGCCTCAGCAGATATAAGAAGATAGAAATATATCCTGTCAGATCACCATGGACTATAGCTGGACTTCAAGAACAACAGATATAACAAAAAGCCTACACACACATGAAAACTAAACAACTCTCTACTTAATGACACCTGGATCAGGGAAGAAATAAAGTAAAAAGTTAAGGGCTTCCTGAAATTCAATGAAAATGAAGCAGAAACATACCCAAATTTGTGGGACACATTGAAAGCAGTGCTAAGAGGAACATTCATAGCACTAAGTGCCTTCATAAAGAAATTAGAAACATCTCATATAGGCAACTTAATCACATACCTGGAAGCCACAGGAAAAAAAGAGGTAGAAACACTGTCCTGGTCCATGGCACATATCAAACCAGGGTTCACCTGAAAGAGGGGGTACACATTGGAAGAGACAGAGACATGTAGGGTATAAAGCCAAGGCAGATTCCAATCAAAGCCAACTTTATTAAAAAGTAAGTACGGTTTATATAGCAAACATGCCACAAGCTCTATTACAATCTCACTTCTCCTAGCCCCTAGGCAAGAATGCAATCCTCAGGATAGTTTCCTGTAAGAACTTCCTTATTCCTCTTCAAAGGTAAAAAATCAAAAGATAGTCTGACCACAAGACCTCCTTCATCAAAGGTCAACAACTAGAAGGTCACAGCATACAGCCTGAGCATGGTATTTCTAACATGGCTGAATTTAGCATGGCTCCCGACATCTTCCCCTTCTTTATAAAATTATGAAGAGTCTGTCTTAGGTCTGTGAGTTGAATACTTATCCTTACCCATCATTGGCACATGGATTCCATCATTCATGCACTGTCTTAGGTTGAATAATCTTCAGACTCACTCTTACCCGTCTCCGGCTTGCCTTCATGTCACACAGGGCTAAGGGAGTGCTTCAGCTATATACCATGCACTTGTGCTTACATTGGCTGCAGTTGCTGTGCCATGAGCTGTGTTAGGCCAGGAAGGAAGGCACAGGCTATAATTTCAAGCTCTGCCATCCCAGCCAAGGATAATCCATGCTGTAGAATACTGTTAATTCTAAAGATATTATATTGAATGAGAATCTGTTGCATCTTACTCATAAGGTGAAGGAGAGATAAACCGTATTTTGTTATGATCCCAAGTGTGGGATGGGGAACAGTCTTGTGAAAGAACAGGTGATGTTAATATACTAGAAGGCAAACCACCTCATGCAGGAGCTTGATTGTTGCCAGCTGAAAAGGTCCATGAGAAGATTCTGGGAGTACATATGTGTGTGTGTGTGTGTGTGTGTATTCTGGGAGCATATATATATATGAGCCAAAAACAAGAGGTGGGACCTTTGCAGACTTGGAATAGTTTTGGCTGGCCATCATTCCACTTCGAGATGATCCTAGAGAGAACTGCTCAAGGGAAGGCTTTGGGGCTCCAGGCTCTGGCTAAGGTTCTGGGTTCTGGTTACTCCAGGTTGCAGCAGAAGAAATCCTGCTGATTATGCCAGGAGAATCCTTCCTTGGAGCTGATATCCTTATGGTTTTGTTATTGTATTCATTAATCTTCTTTTCCTACTGCTTAGGTTAGCTGGGTTATAAGTGGCATATGCTCAGTTAATAGCTTCATAATAAATTATATTTGTTAAGAAAATTGAGCCTACAATAAGGAGTCTAGTGTAATTTAGCATGACATTGTATCTTGCTCAGTTGTCTCAAATTGCTAACCTCTTATTTAAGGCATAAACAATATTAGTACAGCAATAGCAAAAACAATAGTAGATATAAAATAAAGCAGAGATTTTACCATTAAACAGTGTGCCACAAGTCCCTTTTCAGTTTTCCATAGTCCCTAACAATTAGAGTGGAAAAGTAATTGTAAAGCTTAAAATATGAGCTTCTAGAAGGAAAATATTCTGGAGGAGTCTGTGCAAAGCACTGTCTCCAAAGTTCAGTCAGGTCTGTGAGGAGCATGCCTCATAGGTGCTGGAATACACCAGGTGCTGGAGTTTTCCTTTCCTACTCATACACAGGGAAATCAAGAGGTCAAGTATTATTAGCATATGTTATCCCAAGAAACAGGTTGAAGAAAAGGAGGATCAGGAATATGTGTCCAATGAAGCTTTACCTCTGACCTTGGGATCATTAGCAGACTCATCCATGCCAGCATCCACTTGATGCAGAAGCCTTTCAGGTAGCCAGCATGCAGCATCATGCTCCTGTGAAAAAACACAAACAGAGCTTCAACTCCATATTAATACAGGGTTGGGTCCATTCCAATGTCCAGTTAAAGGACCCTTCCATGTCACTCTAGTGAAGGATGACTGAGTGTTAGTGTGTCAGAACTGATTGGCTGCAGAATTTCCTTTGGCATCAAGCAGTAAAAATTTTAAAATAAAGAGAACACAACTCAAAGCATTTTTAAGTGATTGGGGATAGAGATCTGCCTTCCTTACTTTTTATAAATAGGTATCTGTAATATGTTTTATAGAAAAAGAATCACAACAGTTTTGAAAAACTTTGTTAGCATATCCTGAGCCATTATCTGTTTTGATAGACTTAGGCACACCAATGTAAGAAAAGGCAGACAAGGATAGTATTACTTATAATGACCAATTGTTTATAAACTGTTTATACAGTTTAAAGGGTTCTGTACTCCATACAATGGATTATTAACTACTAAAATATACAAAATCACTCATCGCTACTATAATTTAAATGAACATTAGAACATCTACGAAAGGAAAGATGTTCATCACAAATTATAGAGATGCATGGTTCAATTAATGGAACTACATGGCAAACATAAGCATGTAAATATATGTTAGTTGTTATTAGAACTTGAAAGAAGAGAATGATTGCAGTGAGTACAAGATTTGAAATAGGATGGAATGTTCTAAAGCCATGTAAGAAGGTCTATATCCAAAATATATAAAGAACTCAAGAAAGTAAACACCACCAATCCAAATAACCCAATTGAGAAATGGGGTTTGGAACTAGACAGAGAATTCTCAACAGAGGAATATCAAATGGCTGAGAAACACTTAAAGAAATGCTCAACCTCCTTAGTCATCAGGGAAATGCAAATCAAAAGAACTCTGAGATTCCATCTTACACCCATCAGAATGGCTAAGATCAAAAATTCAAGCGACACCACATGCTGGCGAGGATGTGGAGAGAGAGGAACACTCCTTCATTGCTGGTGGGAATGCAAACTAGTACAACCACTTTGGAAATCTATCTGGTGCTATCTCAGAAAAATGGGAATAGGGCTTCCTCAAGACCCAGCTATTCCACTCCTTGGAATATCCCCAGAAGATGCTCCAGCACACAACAAGAAATTTTGCTCAACCATGTTCATAGCAGCCTTATTCATAATAGCCAGACCATGGAAACAGCCTAAGTGTCTCTCAGTAGAAGAATGGATAAAGAAACTGTGGTACATATATGCTATGGAATACTACTCAGCTATTAAAAACAAGGAATTCCCGAAATTTGTGGATAAATGGATTGAGCTAGAAATGATCATAATGAGTGCGTTAACCCAGAAGCAGAAAGACTCAAATGGTATATACTCACTTATATCTGCATACTAGCCCAAGGGGCATGTCCCACGGAAGCCTTCACTTACCAGGAAACTGGGACAGAGGGTAGGACATCCTAGTGGGACTCTAGTTGTGAGAAGCATGGAAGAATAGCAAAGTAGAAGGATCCCGCTCAAACTAAGGCACCAGCCAAGGACAATACAGGCGGTAAACTTTAAACCCCTACCCAGATCTAGCCAATGGACAGAACATTCTCCACAGTAGAGTGGAGAGTGGGATATTACTTTCTCACATACTCTGGTGCCTCACCTTTGACCATGTCCCCTGGAGGGGGAGACTTTGTGGCACCAAGAGGAAGGATAGCAGGCTACCAAGAAGAGACTTGACATTCTATGAGCATATACAGGGTGAGGAAATCCCCCTCAGGAACAGTCATAGGGGAGGGGAATAAGGGGAAAATGGGAGGGAGGGAAGAATGGGAGGGTACAAGGGATGGGATAACCATTGAGATGTGACAAGAATAAATTAATAAAAAAATTTTTAAAAATTTCAACGAAAAAAAAAAGCCATGTCAGAGTAATAGTTGCACAACAGTTAATATGTGAAAAAACCCCGCCAAATTGTATACTACAAGGAGATTTATTTTATAAATGTGTTGTCTATGTGACCTAACTATATATTTGTATAAATGAAATTATACAATAAGTAAGTTATATTGTGTTTATGTTTGTATATGCAACATGTTTATTCAAGTCAGTATCTCTTTTTAACACTGTATCTTATTAATTAGTATATTTTCATTGATTAACATCATTCCATGGCATAAATGTGAACATTTTCTATAGCTGCAGGTACTGAGCATTTGCATTATTTTCAGTTTTGTATAAAATAGAAATTTCAATGAACTTGTAAAAGAAAAAAAAAAAAGAAAAGAAAAGGCAGACAAACAATGAGCAATAACATTCCTTGCAGGTTCTCCAGTCTGGAGAGAAGCAAGTACACACCCAGAATAGGTGTCCATGGAAACATTAGCACATTTTAACCTTTCAAATTCAGGTGAGCTTGCCAGAGCTCAGAAGAAAAATGAATTTATATCTCTGCAAGTAATTTAGCTTATCAGCAGGGGATCATGCCCTATGGAGACCAGATTGGAACTCAAGAGTTCTGCCTGTGTTAATCCCCAAATGCTGGGATTAAAAGCATGTGCCACCATGCCCTGTTGTTATTTCACTTCAATTCCAGTACTTTTGTTTCTCAAAACAGAATTCATAATAACCATGCTAGTGCCTCATGATTCAGTTTAATTTTATGTACAGAATTAAATTACTATCATGTGTTCCAGAGCAAAAGAAATTTGATAAAAATAATCAGTGTACCATCTTTAACCCTACTCATATAAAGTTGAGATTCTATAGAAATTTTAAAAATAAAATGAAAAATGTGGAATCTATGAAGTTGGATGTAATAAATGTTAAGGGTGATGGTGAAGAAGGAAGCAGTGAGGAAGTGGGGAATAAAGAAGGTTAAAAACTTGTTACCAGATCATATAAGCAGAGGCAGGAATAGGTATAGAAACTTAGAAAAATGATCATGGTGAATTATTGAAAAACAATCTGCAAACATCTTATTATTTTTTATTTCTTTTATAGTACTCTAAAGTGTTACAGGGGAAGATAGAATTCTTAGTGGAATTGAGGAGTTTATTTAATGGTTAGTGCTATAAACATGACTAATTTAGGAAACATGATAATAAGACAATAACTATTCTTCATGTAGGTCCTTTTAATTTTTTTTTTTTTTACCCTTTGAGACAATAGTTCATTTTATTTCTAATCTGGGCCTCAAGCCTAGAACCCCATGACTGGTGTTACAGGTGTGGACCATGATGCCCAGATATCTCTCACAATTTCCATAAGAGTAAAAACAAGACATCATGAATTCCTCATTATTGTAGCATTCCCTGACTTACTGATTTTCATTAATATGATACAGCTTTATTCTGCAGGATTGAGGGCCCAGGAGTTTTTTTGTTGTTGTTGTTGTTGTTGTTGTTGTTGTTGTTTTTGTTTTTGGTTTTGGTTTTTCGAGACAGGGTTTCTCTATTGGCTGTTCTGGACTCGCTTTGTAGACCAGGCTGGCCTCGAACTCACAGCAATCCACCTGCCTCTGCCTCCCGAGTGCTGGGATTAAAGGAGTGCACCACCACACCCGGCGAGGGTCCAGGAGTTTTAAGTTTTTCTAAACATTCATAAAAACTTTAAATAAAATATATAATGCAATATTAAGTTTGACCATGGTTTCCAAGTGTTTTGGTGTATTTAATGATAAATTAAAATCGGTACCCTATATTCAAGCTGACAAAAGAGAAACTGACTAGATCTTATAACTGTGGTTTTTGTTCTTGCGAGGTGTGTGTGTGTGTGTGTGTGTGTGTGTGTGTATGCCTGTGTATGTCATGTGTATATATGTTTATTTGTATGATATATGTATGTGTGTGTAATAAAATAGACAAAATATTAAGCCACCACTGTCCTAAATTAGTTATTTCTTACATCTTTGCTTTTATCAACTGTTGAATAAGATTTTCCCAAGGGTGTTAGTCATATAATATTCCCATGACTATGTACAAACAAAAATGATGAAATAAGTTTCCTAAGTTATCTTTGTATCTTCTTATACATGAGGCCTGTGGTCACTTACCCTGCAGATAAAGCAACGGCTGTGTGTACTACCATTGTTGAGCCATTGTTAAATCCTTTAATCTACAGCTTGAGGAATGCAGAAGTAAAAAAAAAATGCCCTGGGAAACTGTGGAGGAAAAAGGGAACTCAAGTGATAAAACTTGATATGGTAAGGACCAAATAATCCTCAAAAAGCTGTAGAAATCTACCTTTAGATGTACTATCATTTCTTCTGAAATATAGCTGTCAGAGGTAGCATTTAAGCTTATAAACCTGTCCAAGGTACCAAGAGTAGCCTGTCTATGCATGTCATAATCATTTTATTCACACAAGCATATTTTGTACTACATCTTCCTGAGATGTCTCTTGTCATGCATTTAAAATGTGAACTTCTTCAGATTTAGAGGCATTACTTATATTTTTCTTTTATGGTAGCTGGAAAAATATATTCCAGAAGATTTGTTTGATTGCCTTTCTAAAGGCTTTTCTAGATATATTTCTATTTGAAACTGAAAGAAGAATAACTCTTAACTTTCTATAGTCATTG
This sequence comes from Acomys minous, assembly GCF_964271855.1. NCBI lineage: Eukaryota > Metazoa > Chordata > Mammalia > Rodentia > Muridae > Acomys > Acomys minous. The sequence goes on from NC_140492.1 coordinate 186,726, forward strand.
TTCATTTAATCTTTAATTCTACACCCAAAGTGTAGTCTGAGAATTTATGATCACAATTTATATTTTACAAATATTTCTTGGAAGCTGAGGAAATAATGTGCTAGCCATGTAAGCCTAAGGACCTAATTTTCACCCTCAAACCCCAGCAAATACCTTGGCATGGTTCCTGTGTTTGTATTCTCAGAGTTTTTGAGGTGGAGACAAGCCAGAAATTTTTCTGGAACTTGCTTGTCAGCTAGCCTAGCCAAATTTGTGAGTTTAGGCTACACAGAGACAGTCAGTCTAAAACCTAAGTTCATGGAATCTGGAATTACCACCTCTAATGTAAATCTCTCTCTCTCTCTCTCTCTCTCTCTCTCTCTCTCTCTCTCTCTCTCTCTCTCTCTCTCTCACACACACACACACACACACACACACTTTTATTTGCACCCACATAGCCACCATGAACACACACATGAATGAACACACATACATATACACATAGATACATACATAGATACACATACACATACATTTCTCTTGGATTTTATATTGTCTTCCTTCCTTCTAACTGTAATTCTCATCAAAGCAAAATTATATTTATCCCTTTCTGTTATCACCATTCTGATTATTCAGAGAATACCTAGTCACACAATATGTACTCAACAAATATCTTTAATAGATATAAGTAAAAATCAAAATTATAACATTCAATGTTTATAAATAAACATAAAGATCAAGGTAGAGAAGATAGGTACATATAATTCTTTAGAAATCAAAATCCTAATTTGAATGATTCTGCATGTTCTTTTGGGAAAAATCACAGTTTAATAGAGTACTGTTCTGATACAGAGGTCATCACAATATCACTGTTCTTATCTACTTCTGTCATTCTGCTAAGAATCAAGTATACGCTATCAGACTCAGGCTTGTTATCCCTATTTGCTACTATATAAATAACAGTTCTGACTATTCCTACTGAAATTATGAATGAACTGTTAGTTTTTGGAAAATATTTTCTCTTGTGTGTTCCTAAGGTCTAGTGAATTAATAAAAATGCCAAGATAAATTAATGGATTCGCCAACCATACCACTTACCACCAGAAACATGTTCCTTATTCCCAGTACTCTCAACTTATGCAACAAATTTTTATATAAATATTGCAAAATAAACAAGAATAAAATTTATCACAATACTAATCTATACATCTCCTTGGCATATTTCTAAAGGACTTAACATCTTACTCCATCGACACTTGTTTCTCACAATAGCTGGAGACAGAAACAATTTAAGTATTCTTCAAGAGGTGAAAAAAATAATAAAAATGTGGTATATATACTTGTTGTGATACTATTCAGTTTCTTTTTAATTTAAAAAATGAAATTTTCTTCTGGGAGGAGGTGTGTCTTTGGAGTAGGTTCTGAAGTTTCAAAAGCTTGCTGTGCCATGTACTTTATTTTCTTTTTTTAATTTTTATTAATTTATTCTTGTTACATCTCAATGGTTATCCCATCCCTTGTATCCTCCCATTCTTCCCTCCATCCCATTTTCCCCTTATACTCCTCCCCTATGACTGTTCCTGAGGGGGACCTCCTCCCCTTGTATATGCTCATAGGGTATCAAGTCTCTTCTTGGTAACCTGCTGTCCTTCCTCTGAGTGCCACTAGGTCTCCCTATGAAAGCCTTCACTTACCAGGAAACTGGGACAGAGGGGAGGACATCCTAGTGGGACTCTAGATGAGAGAAGCATGGGAGAATAGCAAAGTAGAAGGATCCAGAGGGTTCTAGAAACCTACAAGTAGAACATTATGATAGGCAGATTTGGGCACAGGGGTCCCGCTCAAACTAAGGCACCAGCCAAGGACAATACAGGCGGTAAACCTTAAACCCCCACCCAGATCTAGCCAATGGACAGAACACTCTTCACAGTAGAGTGGAGAGTGGGGTACTTTATTTTCATATCACTCAATGTAAAGTAATATGAGGTACATGTAATGATTGAGCATGTAGACCCAGCTACATGGAAGGATGATGCAGTATCACGAGTTTGAGGCTAGCCTTGTCATTGTGAGATTGTTACAACAAACAAGCAATAAAAATATAAGAGAGGGAGAGAGAGAAAGAGAGAGAGGGGGGGAGAGAGAGAGAAAGGAAGAAGGAGGAGGAGGAGAAGGGAGGAGAAGCAGAAGGAGGAAAATAAAATTAGACATGGTCCATCAATTTCTGAAGACTGCGATTTAAATAAATCATAATTTAGGCAGACATCAGGAGTAAAAATAAGACTAACATTTTAAGTTTTCTTAGTTATAATATACTTGGTAAGTAAAATAAACTAGTCTGTAAATGTATCCTTTTGTTTACCAGATGCAATATTTTCTCAGACACTTAATGCTGAGTAAACTCACTCTTTTCTAGCTCTTTCTGAACTCTGGATGGCTGGTTCAACTCAGCTGTTGTTACTCAAATTCCTCTGAGCACTGACTAGTTCAGTCTGGCTTCTGTCAGTTTCTGACTGAATTACTCTGCTTGGCCTCAAACTAACTGGCAATTTGTTTTAATCTCGTGGGTCCTTCTTATTCTTTGATTTCAGCTGCCCCACAGCAGGCATTGAACTGCATGAACTCAAGAAGAAATGCAGTTCCTTAGCAAGGCACTCACTGCACTGACGAACAACTGACTGGCTCATCTCCATTACACTGGACTCTGCTGACTGAATAGAACTGAACGACTCTCTCTCTCTCTCTCTCTCTCTCTCTCTCTCTCTCTCTCTCTCTCACACTGAATTGCTTTTAAATAGATTTCCCCCCAGAGAGTTAGACATATCCTATCTCTGACTCATTCTGTCAAGTCTTTCTCTAGTTCATCACTTTGCCCCTCAATTAGAAGTCATTGTTTGGGATTAAATGTGTGTACTAAAAGATTCCAGCCAGAACGATAAAAGGTGTGTATAAGAGTATGTTTGAATCCACCTGGATCACACTGACTAGAAGGTTTTTGGATGTGATCAGAACAGCCATGTTGCTGCACTAAAATTCCTCTACACAAATCTACGCCTAATGTTTCTATGTTTAAGGTGTAAAATATAATTATATCACAAAGTTATTGTATAGCAAATATAGGTGTGGCTTAAAAATAAAGTATGAACAATGTATATTTTCTTTCAATACTGAATTTAGACAAGATAGGGAATGATCCTTAGGGAGGGATAGTCATATATTATTTATTAAATTTGCAAAATAAGTAAGTTAGTAATTATAAATTCTCCTGAGAGTGGAGGTGACAAATTCTCATAGGATTATCAAGAGTTCATGTACTTCAAACTCTCAAGCATTTTTCCAATCACCTTTTCCTATTACTCTTCTAAAAATTAGGATGCGAGGAAGTCATCTTAAGCCTACCTGAAAGCTGCTTTTGGTAAAGAAGAACCTGTCTAGGTGAGTAGTTACATGAGAAGTTCTGTGGGCCCAAGTCAAGATCAAGGCTTAATGGAGAGATACCTGAGTCTGTGTTGCTAAGATGTGTTCTTTCTGTTATACCAGGTTTAAGCTCTCTATGTCTCATTTTTCTGTCAACAAAATAGGAACAGTAAATCATGGGTACTAATATAGGCATATGCATATGTAGATTAAATAAATACATGCATATATATGAACTGTTGTTATGTATACGAACATATATATAAATGTGTGTGTGTGTGCATGTGTGTTCTGCTGTTTGAGAAGGGGTTAATGAAAACACCATAATAGGGGAAGATGTATGTTCCTGAAAAAAGCCAAACTAAGAAGGCCTTTCTCCCCAAGGGACATGATAAACTTGATGCAATAGAGAAAATAGGTGCAGCCACATTGTTCCAAAATTCAAGTTTTCTTTTTACAGCAGTATTTTGTGTTTTGATGTATGAGGAAGCCCAGATGAATTCTCTCAAATGGGCAGTTAACACACAATTTCCTAATTTTAGTGTTCATTTTATCTTCAGTATAAAAATCATCTTGAAGTATTAGAAGAGAATGGGGCCTGTGACTAACTGCAATTTTACAGAAGAAGTTATTGATGAGTAAAGAAGAAAAAATAGGTTTAAAGGGAAAAAATATCAGATAGGAACAACCATTGGAAGTACATGCATTTCTTTGTTCCAGAAAATCCCACATGGAATTCATGCAGGTTACCAAGAAGAGACTTGATACCCTATGAACATATACAGGGGGAGGTAATCCCCCTCAGGAACAGTCATAGGGGAGGGGAATAAGGGGAAAATGGGATGGAGGGAAGAATGGGAGGATACAAGGGATGGGATAACCATTGAGATGTAACAAGAATAAATTAATAAAGGAGAAAAAGAAGTCTAAGTATTTGTGACAAAAACTATCCCTTACCTGATGAAAAATTGACTAGTAAGTCTGCTGTATATTTATGCATATGTTAAATATTTTATCAATAATCATGTAGTTAAATAAAAAATATAAGAACACATGTTTAATGAATAAAATAGAAGAAGATGAATGATATTCAGGTGCAATATTCTCTTATGTAGCTTGGGGTTTCTTAGTAGCATATATAGATATGGCCTCAGGCAATACAGTCATGAGTCCATGTCTTCAGTTTTCACAGTAAGTAGTGATAGTACAACTTCTTAAAAAAATCAGCACTAGTTAAACAGCTTATATTACAACTGCCTAATTTCTATCTATTTTGTGCTAATAAGTGAACTTGTTTCCCTGGCATTCTCAAAGTAACTGATCTGGTCAATTATCTTCACCTTACAGAAAATACTTTATTTTATTTCATTTCATGAAATATGTTTGCTCTTCATCTCAAAATAAGGCTACATTTGAAGACTGATAAGTGACATTGAATAGGCTCCTCACACATTCTCTAAGTCTTATTTCACCTACAAGGAAAATAATAACTTAAGAGTCACTCAACATGATGATAAATGAATCTTGCCCTTGATAAATTCTAATACAAATGTTATCTGTGATAGGTGAGGCTTTGACACAGTCAAGATCTGCATTAGTCATATATCATAAAATTATGCCCTAAACAGTGATCTAAAGGCCTGCAAGATCTGCAGCCAACCTGTCCTTGTTTACTCTGCCCAAGTTCATCCCAATCCTGACATGTCCCTTGAACTTAACTCAACCCCTTCCACAGTGATTTCCCATTAGGATATTTCTATCTGAAGCCTTATTTTAGGAATTCCTTTAGCTTCCTCTTCACTCTCAATATTAGCTATGAATTCAATTTTAGTGAAGTTCTCAGACTACTCTATTGAATGTGGTTGTTTACTTAAGACTCTACATTTGGCTAATCTTACCATATTATTTTCAGGGTAAGTACTATAAACAGATATGTTATATATAATGCTATTTCTTAATTTCCTATCTCCTGTCTCCATGAAGAAAGGAAATAGCCTAATTTGCATTTTTGATTACTCTATATTCACGTTCTAGAGATAATTAATAAATATGTATAAATGACCTCATAAGTTAACTGCTAAACAAATATTAACATCGTATTACATCTACATAACTCCTTGTATGTGCATGTGTATGCAGAAACTCTCTCTCTCTCTCTCTCTCTCTCTTTCTCTCTCTCTCTTTCTCTCTCTCTTACTCACTCACTCACACATACACACACACAGACTCACACACACACTCACACACACACACACTCACTCACACACACACACTCACTCACATACACACACTCACTCACATACACACACACACTCACACACACACACTCACACACACACACACTCACACACACACACACTCACTCACTCACACACACACACACACACACACACACACACACAAACATTCACACGATCTACAAAGTGATATAATTTTTTAAAAGAAATTTATTTCATACTGATTGATAAGTATGCATAGAATAGCTAAGACTGAATAGGAATTAAGTTGAGATATTAAAAACAGTTCTTTAATGGTATATTTTGTTTGCACTTGGCTTCAAATAAAAATCCCTATAAGACACTGAGTTCAATTCTAATTTCTTTTTATAAAATATATGGCATAGTGTGTTTCTCACTTTTCCCCACTGTGTAACAAAATAATTCATATGACTAAATGTTTTCTTCTTATCTGAAAACTAAAAAAATTTCTTTTTTAAAAAATACTTTTATTCTTTTTACACATGTATAAAACAAACTACTTACATCAGGGAGAACCATGTGACAATCATGAGAATAATAAGTTCTATATATGTTACATTCATAGTGACTTGGCCATCTGCATTCATCTCATTTGAAGTAAGTGTCTTTCCTGCTTGTTGGGTCTAAATTTCCGAATGAGATTCAATATCTATCCTATCTCAACTCTAATAACTTAACTTCTTTATCTTTATCTAAAACAATCTTGTCCACTAACCAACTAAACTTGGTTGTAAAACTATACTATCTTGTCTTCAATGCCCCTCAGAGACTTGAGAAGGAATAAAGCTTAAATTCCTGAGTGAACCAGCAGTGTGGATTAGCAGCTTCCAAATTGTACAAATTGACTTAAGACAGTTTACTTCCTGACCAGTCACCCAAAACACTTTATAACGTTGGAGCCTCATCTTCAGCTTTCTGGCCTAATATCTCTGCCAAACTTGTTCACACAGCAGGAACTATTGAGGACTTGCTTTCCCTGACTGGGCAATTCAGCCGTCAACTCTATCTGCATCTAAGTTGCCCATTTTTAGGCAGATTCTGTTTGTGGCAGGAATGAGAACATTTTGCCCAGTGGCTATTTTGCCACCTTTGAAGCCATGTCTTTGGAGACTCTTTGACGCTCATCATCTTCTTTGATGTTGGCAGGGTGATGTCAGGAGTTAACCTGTCTTGTTGTCAAAGAAATTTAGGATTGTAAGAACAACTTTTAAATGCCGTATTCTGTGTGTCTCTGAGACTTTTGAAGACCTTATTCAACCATTTTACCTCATATATTGATAGAGTCATATGTATCTGTTAGACTTAGGATATATATTCTTGTGTTAAAATCTGCCAAGTATTGGACATGCCCATGATTTGTATCAATATACTAAATTCTATAGCAAGGGCTTAGACATAACCTTCGTTATAAGTAACAATTAAGGCCTTGAGTTAAGGAGTAAGTTCTAGCTTTTGTTCTATCCTCCCTCTATGTTCCTACATTCCCTTTCTGTCTTTTCAGCTCCCATCTCCTTGCCTACGTATATCAAGTTTGCTATTAAGATTTTATTTTCCTGCCCAACCCAGCAGTTCTGAGCTCTCCCATAGTATTTATGAAAGAAAACAGAATGGGTGTGACTAAATTCATCCTCGTGGGACTGACACAGAATCCCCAGCACCAGAGAATTCTACTTCTGGTGTTACTTATCACCTACATCATCATTGTCCGAGGAAACCTGCTCATTGTTGGGACCATAGTCTGTAGCCAGACTTTGAACTCCCCAATGTACTTCTTCCTGGCTTTTTTTTTTCAATCTCTGACAGATGCATGCTATTCCTCTTGCACAATCCCTAAGATGCTGGCAGATTTGCTATCAGAGACAAAAACTATCTCATTCAATGGCTGCATGATGCAACTTTTTGTTGAACATTTCTTAGGAGCTTCAGAGATTGTCCTTCTTGTCACCATGGCTTATGACCGCTATGTAGCCATCTGTACACCTCTGCACTACATCACCAGGATGAACCAATGTACATGTTGTCTCCTAGTAGGAATGTGTTGGATAGTGGGTTTTCTTCATTCCTTTGGACAGATACCTGTTACTCTCTGGATCCCTTTCTGTGGTCCCAATGTCTTGGATCACTTCTTTTGTGACATCTACTCTTTGCTAAAACTTGCCTGCACTGACACTTTCCTCCTTGGTCTCCTGGTTGCTGCCAATGGTGGTGTCCTCCTGTATCAACTTCACAATGCTACTGATGTCCTATGTGGTCGTTCTGTTCTCCTTGAGGACACACAACTCTGCAGGGAGAAAAAAGGCTCTCTCTTCATGTGGCTCCCACATCACAGTTGTAGTGTGTGTGTGTGTGTGTGTGTGTGTGTGTGTGTGTGTGTGTGTGTGTGTGTGTGTGTCCCATGTATTGTCATGTATATGCAACCAGGGACAACCGTTCCCATGGATAAAAAAATAGCAGTGTTTTATATTATGTTACACTCATGTTAAATCCTTTTATATGCACAGTAAGGAATGTAGAGGTTAAAAATGCCATTAGAATGCTATTTAAAAGATACAATTTTGAATAACAAATGACATACTATATTTTCTTCTTCCTATGTCCTTTGCAAATTTGTATTTCATCAGAATAGTCACATTATACATGAGTGATAAATTTCCTGACCTTCAGAGGATGCCAGTGTTATCTATCTATCTATATCTATATCTATATCTATATTTATATATATGCACACATATTTCTATATATGCTTATTTCTATATACATTGATGACTAATTCCACTTTAAATTAATCACACTAAGAAATTAAAAAATAGTAATAAATTAAGCATATGATACTGTAATATAATTTTGTCATTTGGAGACATTATTAAGTAAAATAAGGATTACTTGAAAAAAATTGATCATGTGATACTGATGATGAATCTTGTAACTTAAATGTGTAGTGGAAGTTTTGATGTCTTTAAAAACAGACTAATGTTATAAACATGTTTTTGTTTCAATCCCAGGTTTGAGATATAGTGCTGATTTAGATTGTCCACAGCTGCTGACTACTTGCCTCATGTGGGTTCTGAGAGGGGCTTTTTGTTAGCTGCAAATAAGTGTCAGAGCTCAGAGATAGGTGGCTCAAAAAAGAATGCTGATGCTCCCCACTGCTGCTCCTGGTGGCTGTTGATACAGTTTGATGAGAAGAAGAGTTATCCTGAAATGAAGATTGGACTTGCCCCAAGGAGCCCAACAACCCTAACAAGCAGGACGTAGCTAAGAAGAACTCTGTCCCCTCTCCACACTGTATTGTTTTTCTCTCTTACCTAGTATAAGAAAGGACTGAGATGGAGCAGGGAAGAAGGCACAAAAGAAACCAAAATCAATTAAAAAGGGCATAGCATAAATACCTATTAAATGTAAGGATCAAAGAGAGGATTTAGTGCTGGAATAGTGTATAGCCAAACAGATAGAGGAGAGTTCACGATGCTAGTAAGCACATGTTCCCAGTCTTCTGAGAAGTTAATAGGTATATTATTCCTTCTCTTCAATGAAAAACCCTGAGTGATTAATATTCCATGTTCCCCTAGTGCTCATTTTTTAGCACAAAGACCTAAATGCCTCCTACGTGTTTTCTTACAATATAAATAATAGCGTGAAATTTAAAGTTAATGAATGTTTTATTTATGTAATTTTACATTTATATTCATCATGTTTGACCATGGAATCATGGACAAATGCAGATTACTGTACATTAAATTCTTCCTTAGACCTCCAAACTGACTCTTACAATTCACTTAAGAGGAAGAAACCAATATGACCATTTTTTTTATTGATGAGTCCAAGTAAGTTCAAAAAATTAAATAGCTGGCCAAAGTTAAAACGAATTGGTTACCAATTTCATTTTGCTGTATCTAAATGTAATTGTCTTTCAAACATTTCAAGAACTAAAAACTTGAGGGCTTTGAGTTAAAACATCATTTGTGGTTTGGAAAATTACTATATTCTAATGTCAAAGTCATATGATTTCTTTACATGAATAAGCAGTATCTCAACAACTCTCTGGATCTAAAACAGTGAATGCAATTTAAAAGAAAAAGAATACTTAAAATAATTCTTTTTTAGAAGTTTTTTAGTATAATTTATTCAGATTACATCCCAGTTGTTATCACCTCACTTGTACCTTCCCATCCCCCACCCTTCAATCCTATTCCCCTCCCCTAGACCTCTGACAGAAGGGACCTCCCACCACCACCACCACCACATGACCACAGCCTATCAGGTCTCATCTGGATAGCCTGCTTCCCCTTCCTCTGTGTGGTACCGGGCCTTCTTGGAACATATTTGATATTTTGATTTAAATAAAACTATAGTAGGTTCTTTTGCTTTTGTTTTCAGTTTTTTTGAGACAGAGTTTCTCTGTGTAGCCTTGGCTATCCTGGAATTCCTCTGTATACCATGCTAGCCTCGAACTCACAGAGATCTGCCAAGCTCTCCCTCCCTGAGTGCTGTCACTAAAGGTGTGGGCCAGGAATAACCAGATACAGTGGGTTTCTTATTCAATTGAATAAAAGTCATTAGTGATCACAAAACTATGTCTAAATATATTTTAAAATCAAATGTAAACATAAGGTCATAGAACTTTTGAAATCTAGTGTCTTTATTTCACAGTGTCTAAAACAACTAAATTATAGAACAGATACATCATATTTGAACCCAAATATTCTTACCCAATATCTAATGCACATTTATTATATGAAATTATGTGATGATAGTTTCTACTTATAGGTTGTGACATAAAATAACTTTTTTATGTGTGCTATAATCAGTTCTGTTTATTATCTCAAAAATCTGAATTTAATGCAGATGTTTCCAAAAGTTCATATAGCCACAAAACAATTTCATCATAAAAACTCACTTAATACCTAGTTCCTTTGTGAAAACTGCTTCAATATGAATTACAAACTGAACTGGAAGAAAGAATTATTTACTATGGAGTTGGTCAAATGATATGCTTTTCTGCTAAGCAATCTATCTTAATTTAAAACTTACTTCGACAATTTATTTTTTATTTTACTTACTGTAATAATTAAATAACTAGCTTTTTGAGATCACAATGATAGCACCAAGCTGGAATTGGATGGCATTAAAATTACTTGCATATGAAGGATGTTCCTGTTAGACTATGTTGCTATTTAAAGTCATTGCAATAATTAAAACAAACAGATGTCCAATTGTGCTTCAATGTATCAATATTTAGCTGTTTATTTTATTTACATGAACAACAAGGTTTCATGGTGGTAATTTCTGAGCTACCAGAAATTTATAGCTATGTTTTTGTTTTTAATATTTCTTGGCAAGTTTCCAAAAATTACATTAAAAATATAAAAGTGGTAAACACTGAGTTGAGAAACAAAAATATATTTCAACCCAGAATTTGGCCACATAGTGAATATGAACTGATATTCTACAGACAAAAGCTGAAGAGGGAAGAGTTGAAATAGGATGTCAGGGCTATAACAGCCATGGTCTGATGATGGGACTTATTTATAGATACAGAAGTGTCTCTAGTCTTTTGGGACCTCATGGGAAAATATAATCGCTTTTAAAATTAATTTAATTTACAGGATGAACTTACTTTGACTTAGGGATTCAAGTGTAGACAACACACCTGAAATTTGATGAAATGATAATAAATCAGTCATTCTTAGCATCTTTGTAAATAGGTGAGAAACAACATGAAAAATTTAAAACTGACCCTAGAAGACTGAAATATTGTTGATACAAACCTATACAAGCAATTGTATCTATTATTTATGATAACAATAAGGTAATGGGAATGAGTAAAAATATATTTCTTAATAGAGGCATAATGAGAGATAGCAGGTAGATGAAAAGTTTGTAATAATGAAATTAGTGATAGATAATTGATCATTACTCTCCAAAAATTACTTTATTATTGTTTTTATATTCACAAATGTGCTATAATATAGAATGAATAAAGTTGGGAGAATTGGAGACTGCAGTTCATTACTTGTGCTGTGAACTTGTGAAAGGACTTAGGACCTAGAAGACCTGATAGTTTCCTTAGGTCTCCAAGCTTTATTTCATACAAATAAAACAATAGTTTTTATCTCACATGGTATCTTGGTTTTTTATTCCTAATGTTTAGTTTTGGTCTAGTATTGCTATTGTTTAGACATGGACTAATATGTCCTAATCAGTCCTCAATCTCACTGAGTAGATGCAGTTGGCCTTAAGCTTGTAATTCTCCTACCCTAGACTTACCAAAGTTTGGATTGTAGGCTTACATCATCATTCCCAGATTTCTCATCTGGATTTGATGGAATGTAAACAATTTGACACTACATCTTTTAGCATTTGCTAACACACGCTGGCTTTGATTACTTGTGAGAGCTCTTCTCTGCATGTTTGGGTGTCCTGTAGTCAACAACTGCCCTGGGTGGGACAAGGAACTAAGTCAGTCACTCTAACCAAATACTTTCCCACTGCACGAAGCGCTTTCTGATGTGAGTACCTGTAGTGAGATGGAACCCACCGTCCAGTGAGGGAGAAACAGGTAAAGGGAGGTGATTTGAATGCCAGTCAAAGTTGAGTAAAATGTGTATTACTAACAAAGAGAACTGTGATGTGTCCCCAGAGTTTAAGAAAGAAGGCTTTATTAGCTATTATTCCAAAGGGCTCATGTTTTTAATTATTCTAGGTCTGTGATTGTTTACAGGTATTTTTACACAGTAAAAATCCTACTACAGTAAGACTGAGTGAAGATCAGATCAGAGACATGTTCTATTGTAAGCCAAGAGTCCTGAAGAGGAATCGTTTGAGCTCAAACGTTCACAAGTTTATTGCAAGACTTGGAGATCCAGAGAAATAACAATTCAATGCCATATCGTAGAGAGCTAGACAGTCAAATAGTGAAAGTACTCTGATTTCCACACATTCTCTACCTCATGTAAGCTGTTCACTAATGTCTGATGTTGGGGGCTGAAGACAGTTAGGTTTGGGATTAGATTCTTTAGATTAGTAAAATATAGACTATTAAAGCAGTAGCATGCGATAAATTTGAGGCAAATTCCAATGAACACTTATTCTTGTAACAAAAAAGAACTTTACTACTCAATGAAGCAGTGTTTTATCTTAAAATCTGGCTGTGGTAACAATATTTCTCCATTATATTTTTATTTTCAAGAATTTGTTTTAAATTTTTATTTTTTAGATTATAATATGATTACATTTCTCCTTTCCCTTTCCTTCCTTTAAGCCCTTCCACATGTACCTCCCTGTTCTTTTTCAAAGTCAAAGCTGCTTTATTCATTATTATTGTATGCATGTATGTAAATGTATAGGTGCATATATTCCTATGTAAAACTTTCTCAGTCTTTCTAATCTCTAAATTAAGATAATTTATTCAAGCTATCCCACTGTATGAGAAACAGCAGGGTTTGGCTAAATGTCAGTAATATGTATGAACAATATTATCATCCTGCTATAAGTAAGATTCACACACATGCACATCCACCCACCCCCCCACACACAGAGAGAGAGAGGGGGGGGAAGAGAGAGAGAGGGAGGGAGGGAGGGAGAGAGAGAGACAGAGACAGAGACAGAGACAGAGACAGAGAGACAGAGAGACAGAGAAAGTTTATTTTGTATTGGCCACACACTGATGATCATGAAGCATGTCCTGGAGTGTGGTTGATATACCTTATGACACTCCGTTGGAGAAACTCAGTTTTCTTTTCCCTGCAGGTATAAATTACAAGTAAATTCTTGAGTAAGAGTGCGACTTTGTGTCCCTTTCCCCTTCTGAGTGCTGGGATTTTTGTCTTGTATAAACCCATGCAGGATTTGTGCATGCTGCCACAGTATCTAATTTCACATGTGTTTGAGTCCTTGTATCTGGAAAGTACTCCAGATATTTCTAATTGAAGACATTGGTTTGCATGTTCATAGCTGCCTTATTCATAATAGCCAGAACTTGGAAACAACCTACGTGTCCCTCTATAGAAGAATGGATAAAGAAACTGTGGTACATTTACACTATGGAATACTACTCAGCTATTAAAAACAAGGAATTTCCAAAATTTGTGGACAAATGGATTGAACTAGAAATTGTCATAATGAGTGAGTTCACACAGAAGCAAAAAGAGCTAAATGGTATATACTCACTTATATCGAGACACTAGTCCAAGGTGTACGTCCCCATGAAAAACTGTACCTACCAGAATAGTGGGTAAGAGGGGAGGACATCCTATTGAAACTTTAGGTGTGAGAAGCCTGGGAGAAAGAGGAAATGGAAGGACCCAGTGGGTCCTGGAAAACTACAGGCGAGTCTGGGCCCTGGGGCCCTCCGCAAACTGTGGCAACAGCCAAGGAAAAAATAGGCAGTAAAAACCTTGAACCCCTACCCGGACTAGCCGATGGACATTCTCCACTGTTGAGTGGAGAAGGAGATCTAACTTTCACACAAACTCTGGTGCCCCATATTTGAACATGTCCCTTGGACGGAGATGCCTGGTGGCACTCAGAGGAAAGATAAGAGGTCACCAAGGAGAGACTTGATACTGTATGAGCATATTCAGGGGGAGGAGGTCCCCCTCAGACACAGACTTAGGAGAGGGGAGGGGAGTAGGGGGGAAGCGGGAGGAAGGGAGGAATGGGAGGATACATGGGATGGGCTAACAACTGAGATGTAATATGTATAAATTAATAAAAATGTATTAAAAAAAAAAAGAAGACATTGGTTTGAGAAGGAATTTAGTCTTTGATTTTTACCATCTAAGGTATATTTGAAAAAAATATATATAATAATGGCAGCTAACCTGGAGTTAAATGCATACAACTTCAGCACTAGCCCAAAAATATGATGAGAGCAGTGGATATGAAAGGAAACCTCGATCCAGGACATTGGCTAACGGAGAAGCGTGAGTAGCATTTGCTTTCACTCATCTGTTTTTAGGCAGATACATCACTGTTTCCTGAAAAACAGTTTGTGTTTAGTGCTAACAAATAGGCCATCCTGTGGTCTCTTCATTGTTATTGATTGCTTGGTTTTGCTTATACAATATCAGTTTGGTATTCATCCAGTGTGCTTCTACCCTTGGGAAAACCCTGGTCACAGTGGGGATGAAGAGAATTTATGGTGAAGTGATTAGATCCTCAGTCAGTAGAGACACAGCCACAAAGGGATGCCGTTGGGGTGATGCAATCATGCTCATCTTGGAAAGTTCTGGCATCCCTACTCACACTCTGACCACTTTCCCCTGAGCCCACTATCCTACAGAAGGCATGGTAAATGTGGTGCTGTTTCAAAAGTTAAGCTCAGAAAATAGTTACTCATATGCCACGGACTGTTCCTAACTAAAGGAAATTTGACTTGTTTTCACTGCCCACAGGTTTTTTCCTATTTCAGTCCCTGGATCTGCAGTGTATCACTGTGTAATCTTTCTCTGAGCTGTTTGGGAACTTTGTTCTTATCAAGATAACTGCCTCGTGTGCATCACTTGTTGTTTGTTCCTGTTCTGAGTCTCACCCAACTCATCTCTAGAGTGATTCACTCCACATGGGAACACCACTTCCAGGGCTGGATTCTTGGACATCTTGATGTTGGCCTAAGCAACTTACCTGTACAATATTTATAATATTTATATTTGTTTACTGGGTTTATCAGGTAAATGGTTTTTGGATGTCATAGGAATAACATAAAAATAAAACTGGGAAGGTGTTAACATTTACCTAAGTATTATTGATGATACAATTAATCTGAGGTGTTATTTGAAGTTCTTGCAATAATTAATTTACCCAACATACACTCAATTTTATATTAATGTGTAAATAAGTCACCTCTTTTTAGTTTTTTGGTATAACTATCTCAGAGTTAAGAGTTCTGAACTAACAAAAATGTATAGCTTGGTCTTCTTAGTGTACTTTGACAAGTTATATGATGGAGGTGGCTCAAAAGAAAATTTGTAGACCAAGATACGGTTATCTTTATAATTTGGCCATATCATGGGTACTAACTGAAATGGTAGAGAAGAAAATGGTAAGTGGTGTATTTAAAGCAGTATACAAGTAGATTAACAGTTAGGCTCTGATGGTAGCACTTTCAGTTTTGGAGCCAAACCTGACACCAGACTTGCTGAGACCTCATGGTTCATTGCAGTTTTCCTTTAGTGATATCAGTTTCAAATAAAAAAAAATGAGTTAAAGTGATTAGTGTACAAGCATAACAGAATTGAACACAATGGAAAGATAATAAATTAGTCATCTTTAACAACTTCATTAGATGATGAATCCAACATGAAATTGGAAAAAAGACTAAATGATATTATTATTGTATTAGGAAAATAACCACTTCTGCAAATTCAGGTTAACAAATGCCATTGATGACAATAATGAAGAGGGCAGAAAGCAGGTAATTGGCCTCATTGCAAGAGAAAAATAAGTAGGCTTACAGACTTTGCACAGAAAGGTACAAAGTAGGCTTATCTGTTTGTTCCTGGAGTAAGAGATATGCTAGACTTCAGTGGGATGGAGAACAGACAGAGAAGAAAAATTATCTACAGAGTAGAATTGATTATGTCAAGCTAAGGGAGAGGTTTAATAATGAAAAAAGATTTGTGTCAAGTTCAGTAATTTTGTTTTCTTTTTCAAAACAAGATAGCATTATGAGAGAGTCCATAGAGTTTTAAAGCATAAAGCAACTCTTAAGTAGAAACCTGAGTGAAAATTAAAGTTTAGATCACTCTTTTGAACCCCTAGCTCTGTACAATTTTATAACAAATATTTTGCAACCAAGAGAGGAAACAAGATAGCAACATGCTCTACAAGTCAAAGAATTAGAAATAAAATTCAATTATGATTTATATGGATATGTTCCTTCTACTTCATTAAGAATATTAATAAGTAACCAACACCAAGAATTCAATGCTGAAATCATATATATACAAGCAACATTATACAGACTCAGCAGACTGAGTTTACATATTTAGAAATATAAGTATTTATAATTGACATTTTAAATATCATTTAGTATAATATTGATTTTTTACTTACTATCATTTATTCTTGCTTTTTATCTGGGAATATCACTTCGAAAAGAGACAAAGAATTGAATTACGATGGCGAAGTAGTAACAACAATTTTGAGAAAGTTAAGAAGAGAAAAGTAAAGGAGTAAAATAATGTAATTATGTTTTAATTTCAAAATAAACACAACAAAAGAAATTAACAAGAAACTTTTGAAATTCCTTGGAGGAATATATGGGATATTTGGATTAGCTGATACTGTAATATTACAAACATTTTCTTGCATTAGTTAGTAAAGCACAGACTTTTAGAGCAAGGTTCTATCATATATTTGTATCAAATTATGCATACTTTATACTTGTGTCCCTATCAAAGAAAAAGTTTCTACTTACTGAATCAGTGCCTTTATTATACCACCAGTGCCTATAGTAATTTTCTATAGAAAGCAGAGATCATATTTCTCTTCTTAAAAAGTTAACATCAATGATGAGTAGATTACATTTCAAATTTAGACAACCTGATTAATAATTACCATGCATTACTGATAATATTCTTAAGCTTCACTTTCTTCATTTTCAATATGGGATATCTAGTAATAATAATCTCATGTAATATGAAAAATAATCTTGTGATTGATGTATCAACATAGGACTGTGATAGAACATAATTAAATGTAAAGTAATGGGATTTTTAATTGACATTTTCAAAATTATTTAAAGTAATCTTGTTTTTATCCTTGCTATTATATTTTATTTTTATTATTATTTTTATCTGGTAATATCACTTCACATGGAGGCAAAGATACAAGTTGTGATGGAGGAGTACTAATGAAATTACAATATCTTTGATGATTTATCTTATATTATTCAACAGACATAAGCTCATTATAGAATGGTGTTATTCAAATTGTAGAGCATGCTTGGTGTGTTTTCATAATAAAATATTCAGAAAATGACTATACTGCATAATAACAGTTAATAATTATGTTATAGCTTTATATTTTGGAGTTTCTTAGAGGGTTGATACTAAATTTGCCTACACAATTATTACCTGAAACTTGAATTTATAATAATGCATAGTGGTTGAAAGTGAAATTATGTGAAAAAGCACAAAATCTCACTAATATTGGCCACTTGATATTAACATAAGTGAAACAATACACACTTTTATTAGTATTAATTTTTGAAGTATAGAGACTTGGATT
Source organism: Acomys minous (assembly GCF_964271855.1). NCBI lineage: Eukaryota > Metazoa > Chordata > Mammalia > Rodentia > Muridae > Acomys > Acomys minous. The sequence goes on from NC_140492.1 coordinate 204,611, forward strand.
TGAAAAATAGCTTTAGTGTTCCCTGATTATGATATTTAGGTCTTACTTGATTCTTTAAACTTATAGTTTAATATTGAAACTGAATAAAAGACATTGTAAGGCATTCCTGTTCATGAAACATTGTAGGTATTCAATTAATATCAACTATAATGGTTCAACTTTACAAGACATATGATTTGAAGAGTTTAGTTTTTGATCAGTCAAGAGTTTTCCCCAATGATTCTTCAATGAGAACATTCTAAGAACAAATAATAACAGAAAATGAATGAATGAAAATATTTGTTTTTCAAGCTTTTGGTTTATTTAATGATAAATAAAATTCAGTATACTAACATCAAGTTTCCAAAATGCAGATACTGAGTAGGTCTTGCATATTAAGCAGTATATATATATATACTGCTTAAATATGCCAGAATTATGACATGAAGAGAGTGAATATAGAGTGACTAAATTAACGCGAGAGTGTACAATTTGGTTATCATTAGTTGGCCAAAGATTGTTCTAGAGTATTAACATCCTAGTTTTCCTAGTAATCTATGTACAATAAAGTGATAAAGTCTGATTCCAAGCAGAAGTCACTGAGACACAAATTATGAGTCAGACCAGTGTAAAGCTAGGCTATTCTGAGGCCAGTAGGGTTGAAGCTGCCATCAGGCTTCTATTGTGAGCAGCTAGTTTCTGTAGCACAAGATGGATAAAATATAGGTAAAAAAGGTGCCTTAAAACTGCCTATCAATCCAATTATTAATAATGAAAATTATTTTCCAGCATCTCCAGTGCACAGTCCATGTTTTCATCACTTCACATCGAATGGAGAAGCCAAACAATGTGACTGAATTCATTCTTTTAGGAATTACAAATAATCCAGACCTAAGGAAAATACTCTCAGCTTTGTTCCTATTCATGTATGTGGCTACAATCTTGGGAAACGTACTGATTGTGGTAACAATAACCAGAAGCCCAGGCCTGAGGTCACCCATGTATTTCTTCCTTAAGTCGCTATCCCTCATGGAGGTAACTTACTCTTCTGTCATTACTCCCAAGGTGATTTTGGACTCTTTCTCTGAGAACGTCTCCATCTCACTGGAAGGCTGTATGGCTCAGCTCTTTGTGGATCACTTCTTTGGTGGTGTGGTGATAATTCTTCTCATTGTGATGGCCTACGACCGCTATGTGGCCATCTGTAAGCCTCTGCATTATATGACCATCATGAGTCCACGGGTGTGCTGCCTGATGGTGGGGTGGAGTTGGGTGGGTGGGTTTGCTCATGCAACCATTCAGATTCTCTTCATGTATCAAATACCTTTCTGTGGCCCCAATATTATAGATCATTTTATGTGTGATTTGTTTCCACTACTGAAACTCGCCTGCATGGACACCTATGTTCTAGGTCTCTTAGTCATTCTCAACAGTGGAGTGATGTGTACGGCCATTTTCCTTATTCTAACTGCTTCCTACGTGATCATCCTCTGCTCCCTAAAGAACTGTAGCTCTGAAGGAAGGCTCAAAGCCCTGTCCACATGTACTTCCCACTTCACAGTGGTTGTGCTGTTCTTCGTGCCCTGTATTTTCTTGTATGTCAGACCTGTGGTCACTTATCCAGTAGACAAGATAATGGCTGTGTCCTTTACTGTTATTGAACCAATGTTAAATCCTTTGATCTACACCTTGAGGAATGCAGAGGTGAAAAATGCCCTAAGGAGGCTTCTGATGAAACAAGGGACACAGGGTGGTCACTAGCTTACTTTGGAAAATAATACTGCCCACAAAGCCAGCAGATATATTTCTTCTGTATTGATTCTACTCCATTACAAATCTAAATTCAATGGGCATCTTTCAAGCTTAATAACCCTGTAAAGATATCAGTGTACCCCATAATCAAGTTAGTGTCTTGTCCTCAGCACACCAAAACATCAAATTTATACTACATCCTACACACTTTCATTCCCAAGTCTCTAGGCACACAAACTAAACCAAACTGAAATCTGTATTTTCAACAGCACTGCAAAGTTTAGCAGTGTTTGGCATTACAATCCTTAATAGCTGACTTGGGGAATGCAATATTCTAAATATATCTTATATTCTAACAGAATAGAACTTTTGCTAGACCTCATTGCCAGAGTTAATAATACACCTTGAAGTGCTTGTGTCTTAAGACTGCCATCACATTGTGTATCCAGTCTGTTTGTTTAACCTGACTTTAAAGAAAAAATGTAACAATCAACTTGTCTTGGATTTTCCATGTGATCATCTTTGGCAACCTAAGCGAATGCATAACTGCAATGTTAACTTACATACACTCCCATGCCTTTGATCCAATGTATGTGTTTCATTTGTTGAAAATATCAAACACAGAAGTTGAAAACGACTTTCTAAATTTTCTCTAAAGGTTGAAAACAACTATTTATAGATTTTTGTTGATAATGCTGTCATCTGGATCAGGTGGAATCAGTTTTAGCCATTCACTTAATCACTTGTAAAATGTTGTTAAGATTTCTTTAAATTATCTCATTTTTTCCCTCATGTGATGCTTTATGTGCTGTCCAAATAAAAACATAGTGAAATGATTTTTTTTCAAGAAGGACACCCAGATACATTCACAGCCATACCCAGGAAGATACGCATAATTCACACACAGTTACAAGACAGACACATAGACCAATCAAATACACACCAGAACTTAAAGGCACAGAATCACAGACAAACACAAAATAATGGGACAGACCCACTCACACAGAAGTACACAACAACTTTCAGGCAGGCACAGATTCAGACTTGTAAAACAGACCAACAGAGGAGAGAAGACACATGAAGCATAAAATAGAAAATTTAAATCTTGACTCGTGCTGTTTAAATGACTCCAGAGGAAGTGCTTGAATCTCTTTCCTTAATTTAACACCAATGCATTATTGGTAGCTCAGAATTAATCACTAAGGCATGTAATGTACACATCTGACAAAATAGACTTCGAACAAAAACTAATCAGAAGACATAGAGAGGACACATCATTCTTACCACAGGAACAGTTAAACAAGAAGAAATTAGTATTCTAAACATACTTGCCCCAATTCCACTGCATCCTATCTCATTAAAAATGTATTGTTGTATTTAAATATGAAGATTAACAATAATCTAGTAATAGGTTATTTCAATGGCCCACTTTCTACAATCATCTGCACAGATCATCTGGACAAACAATAAACAGGAAACACAAGAATTAACAGACATCATACAACAAATGGACTTAATAGATATCTATAGAATATTTAACCCCAAACCAATGAAAGCATCTTCTACTTATTAATACTTATGAGATGGAAATTTTTCTAAAATAGAAGAAATCTTGGGGCACACAAATCTTTGCAAATTCAAAAAGAATAAAATCATTCCCTATATCCTATCTTGCCACAATGAAATAAGACTTAGAATTGATAGCAAAATAATCACTAATAATACAAACTCATGGAAATTAAAGAACTCATTACTGAATGATAAATGAGTTAGAAAAGAAATCAATCAACCAATAAATCAATTCTCAAAATTCAGGGAGTTAGTGAAATTTAAAAGATAACAAAATGGTACCTCTGGGACACATTGAAAGCAGTCCTAAGAGAAAAATATATAACTCTAAGTGAAGGAGTAATTACCTAAAAGAACTTCAGGAAATAGATGTTTAATGGAAGTTTTGGTTTCTTTGTAAACTCATTTATGCTATGTAAATATGTTTTTGTTTTAATCCCAAGTATGGAATTTTAGTTTGGGCTTTGGTATGTCCACAGTTTTAATTCCCTCTTGTGGGGCATGGCCTTTGCCAGTTGGTAATTGCCTGTCTTATGCAGCATTGAAAGGGGCATGGTCTAGGCTCCTGAGGAAGATCAATAGGAGATCCTGGAGAGAGGAAATGTGGCTTATGACATGTAGCAATTTGAAGAGACCCCATATGGACAGTGTGGCAGACTGGAGATAGATAGAGAGAAATGTTTCAACTCAGAGGAGACTGTCTGCTTGTCGATGTCACTCCCGTCCAGCAGGAAAGACACCAACACCGGGAACTCCTCTTGCAGCAGTTTTATTCAGGATCCTGGAGTGACCCCGGGAAAAGCTCCCACAGAACCTTTATAGTGTGCCTGGTCCTATCAGAAACTGCCAACGTCGTCACTCCTGGTTGGTGTATTCGGATCATGCCACCTCACGCTATGCCTTGTTCAGATCACACCACCTCACGCTATGCTTTGTTTGAATCACGCCACCTCACACCATGTCTTCAGGCATATGCATAAGGGGCTTGCTCACTGCGCATTAACATAAGGTTTACTCACTGCGCATGCGCAAAAGGGGGCGCATTGCGCAGGGGAAGCAGCAGGGGGTGCTGCTATCTGTGGCTCTCCACATCTGCTGAGTTTGTTGTTGACTCAGATTGATATTGTCCTAATAAGAACTCACTGATCTTAAACATCTGCACTAACCTTCTTTATCACATACAGTGTTAAGGGGTTGATAGAAGGGAATTAGGGGCTTCAATAAGCCAAATAAAATTAGTTTAAAAATGACCATCTGAGATACAAGGTGGCAGCACCTAACACACACTTTGTTTGATTGGCAGGACAGCAGTGACTATTCAGCAACATAAGGACTGATGTGAAAACCACAAAACACCAGTACTGGTGACCCACAGGTGAGAGGTGTCCAAATTGTGTGGAGCATCGTTGGGTCAGGCCTTCAGCTCCCTAGCAAAACTACAGAAAATTCATGGGCCCACACAGAAATGGATGTGCAGCCTCCCATAGCTAGTGCCACACATCTACCTTGCAGGCAGCTTCTGAAATCACAAGGAACAGAATGAGGATTGACTTGCAAGAACACCAGCATCTGTGGGTTCTATCACCAAGCAGGCACCACAGTTGGAACACAAGTGGATCTGACCTCAGGTCACCCTGCAAATCCACAGAAAGTTCCGAGGCCCATCAGGCACTGGGCACATATTCCAATCAGAAAAATCACAATGGGAAGAGGTCAATATAAGAACACAAGCAACAATCCCCAGACCATTTAATACTACCAGAAATGAGCAGTCCAATCATGACAATAAGCCTTGGAGATACTACCACATCTGACCCACAAGAGAAGGATTTCAAATCTGAGGCTATGAAAATGATAGAGGCCTTAAAGTAGGAAAATAAATCCCTCAAAGAAGAATAGGAATACACAAAGAAAGAAATGAAAGATTGAACAAATTACTTAAAGAAACTACAATCAAACAAAAGAAGGAAATGAATAAAAGGTTTAAAGACCTAAAAATGAAAATAGAAGCTAAGAAGAAAATATAATCTGAAATAATCCTGAAAATGGAAAACCTAGAGAAGAGAACAGGACCCACAGACACAAGCATTACCAACAGATTTCAAGAGATGGAAGAAATAATGTCAGGGATAGTTGATATGAATGAAGAAATTGAGATAGCACTCAAAGAAAATGTTAAATCTATAAAAAACTCCTGACACAGAATATCCAAGATATCTGGGATGCTATGAAAAGACCAAACATAAGAATCATAGGGATAGAAGAAAAAGAAGACTCCCAACTGCAGGGCCCAGAAAATATTTTCAACAAAAACATGGAAGAAAATGTCCCCAACCTAAAGAAAGAATTAGTCCTCTTCTCAGCACCTCACAGAATCTTCTCCAAAATTCACCATAGTCTTGGTCACAAAGCAAAGGTTAACAAATTAAAAAGATTTAAATAATCCCTTGCATCTTATCAGACCACCAGGGACTAAACCTGGAACTCAATAACAACAAAAACAACAGAACACCTAGAAACTCATGGAAACTGAACAACTCCCTACTCAATGATATATGGGTGTGAAAGGAAATAAAAAATAAATTAAAAACTTCTCCAAATCCATTCAATGGAAAAAGGATAGCATCTTCAACAAATGGTGCTGGTCTAACTGGATGTCTATGTGTAAAAAAATACAACTGGACCCATAATTGTCACCTTGCACAAAACTCAAATCCAAGTGGATTAAAGACCTCAACATAAAACCAGAGACACTAAGTGACTTAGAAGAAAAAGTGGGGAAGAGCCTGGAACATATTGGCACAGGAGACAACTTCCTGAGCAGAACACCAACGGCCCAGGTATTAATGTCAACAATTAATAAATGGGACCTCATGAGGCTGAGAAACTTCTGTAAGGCAGGAGACACTGTCAAGAGAACAAAGCGACAGCCTACAGACTGGGAAAAGATCTTCACCAACCCCACATCTGACAAAGGTCTAATATCCAAAATATATAAAGAACTCAAGAAATTAAACACCACCAATCCAAATAACCTAACTGAGAAATGGGGTTTGGAACTAAACAGAGAATTCTCAACACAGGAATATCAAATGGCTGAGAAACACTTAAAGAAATCCTCAACCTCCTTAGTCATCAGGGAAATGCAAATCAAAACAACTCTGAGATTCCATCTTACACCCATCAGAATGGCTAAGATCAAAAATTCAAGTGACACCACACGCTGGCGAGGATGTGGAGAGAAAGGAACACTCCTTCATTGCTGGTGAGAATGCAAACTAGTACAGCCTCTTTGGAAATCTATCTGGTGCTATCTCAGAAAAATGGGAATAGGGCTTCCTCAAGACGCAGCTATTCCACTCCTTGGAATATACCCAGAAGATGCTCCAACACACAACAAGAAAATTTGCTCAACCATGTTCATAGCAGCCTTATTCATAATAGCCAGAACATGGAAGCAGTCTAAGTGTCCATCAATAGAAGAATGGATAAAGAAACTGTGGTACATATACACTATGGAATACTATTCAGCTATTAAAAACAAGGAATTCCCGAAATTTGTGGATAAATGGATTGAGCTAGAAGTGATCATAATGAGTGCGTTAACCCAGAAGCAGAAAGACTCAAATGGTATATACTCACTTATATCTGCATATTAGCCCAAGGGGCACATCCCACGAAAGCCGTCACTTACCAGGAAACAGAGAAAGAGGGGAGGACATCCTATTGGGACTCTAGATGAGAAAAGCATAGGAGAATGGCAAAATAGAAGGATCCAGAGGGTCCTAGAAACCTATAAGTAGAACATTATGGTAGGCAGACTTGGGCCCAGGGATCCCGCTCAAACTAAGGCACCAGCCAAGGACAATACAGGCCATAAACTACAAACCCCTACCCAGATCTAGCCAAGGGTCAGAACATTCTCCACAGTAAAATGGAGAGTGGAATATGACTTTCTCACGTACTCTGGTGCCTCACCTTTGACCATGTCCCCTGGAGGGGGAGACCTGGTGGCACTCAGAGGAAGGACAGCAGGTTACCAAGAAGAGACTTGATATCCTATGAGCATACACAGAGTGAGGAAATCCCCCTCAGGAACAGTCATAGGGGAGAGGAATAAGGGGAAAATAGGAGGGAGGGAAGAATGGGAGGATACAAGGGATGGGATAACAATTGAGATGTAATAAGAATAAATTAATAAAAAATAAATTAATTAATTAAAAACTTCCTAGAATTCAATGAAACTGAAAGGCACAACATACTCAAAAGTATGGCACACATTGAAAACAGTGCTAAGAAGAAAGTTCACACCACTAAATTCCTTTATAAAGAAATTGAAAAAATCCCATACTAGCAACTAAATAACATACCTGAAAGCTCTAGAACAAAAAGATGCAGGCTCAGCAAAGAGAAGATGGCTGAAAATCATCAAATTCAGAGCTGATATGAATAAATTAGGAACAAAGAGAATAGCGCAAAGAATCAATAAAACCAAGAGCTGGTTCTTTGAGAAAATCAAGAAGATAAATAAACCATTAGCCAAACTAACTAAATGGCAAAGGGAGAGTATTAAAATCAACAAAATCAGAAATGAAAACAAAAAACATAACAGACACTGAGGAAATCCAAAGCATCATTAGGTTGTACTTCAAAAGCCTATATGCTGCAAAATTTGAAAAGCTAAATGAAATGGAAAATTTTCTTGGTAGACACCAACAACCAAAGTTGAATCAAGATTAGGTAAAGAAATTAAATAGTCATATATCTCCTAAGAAAATTGATGCAGTCATCAAAAGTGTCCCAACATAGAAAAATCCAGGGCATGATGGAGTCAGCGCAGAATTTTACTAGACTTTGAAAGAAGACCTAATACCAATTAAGTTTTAAAATATTCCAAAAAATAGAAACAGAAGGAACATTGCCAAATTCATTCTATGAAGCCATAGTCACCTTGATACCTAAACCACAGAAGTACTCTACAAAGAATGAGAATTTCAGATGAATTGCTCTTATGAACATTGACACAAAAATACTCAATAAGATAGTCACAAACCAAATCCAAAAACACATAAAAAATATCATTAACCATGACCAAGTAGACTTCATCCCAGTCATTCAGGGGTGGCTTAATATATGGAAATACATCAATGTAATCAATCATATAAGCAAACTGAAAGAAAAAACACATCATCATTTCCTTATATGCCAAAAGAGCATTTGATAAATGGTCTAACTGAAAGGCTACATGTAGAAAAATGCTAATAGAACCATATTTATCACCATGCCGAAATTAACGTGCAAATGGATTAAAGTCTTCAACTTAAAAATGGACACTCTAAATCTGTTAGAAGAAAAAGTGGGGAAAAGCCTTCAACTCATTGGCACAGGAGACAACTTCCTGAACAGAACAAAAGTAGCTCAAGCTCCAAGATCAGAAATTAATAAGTGGGACCTCATGAAATTGAAAGTTTCTGTAAGGCAAAGGAAAGAGAAGACAGAACAAAATGACAGCCTACATATTGGGAGAAAACCTTTACCAACCCTACATCTGACAAAGGGCTAATATCCAAAATATACAAAGAACTCAAGAATTAAACACCACCAAGCCAAATATCCCAATAAAACTGGGATATATAGCTAAACAGAGAATTCTTGACAGAGGAATATTGAATGGCTGAGAAACAATTAAAGAAATGCTCAACATCCATAATCATCTGGGAAATGAAAACCAAAATGCATCTGAGAGTCCATCTTACACCTATATGAATGGCTAATTTCAAAAACTCAGGTGACAACACATGCTGGTGAGGATGTGGAGAAAACGGAACACTCCTCCATTGCTGATGAAAGTGGAAACTTGTACAACCACTTCAGAAATCAATGTGGCACTTTCTCAGAAAATTGGGAATAATTCTACCACAAGACCCAGCCATGCCACTCCTGGGCGTATACCCTGAAGATGCTCCACCATACAACAAGGATGCTTGTTCAACTACATTCATAGAACCCTTATTTGGAATAGCCAGAGTCTTCCTTAACAGAAGAATAGATAAAGAATCTATGGTACATTAACACAATGGAATACTATTCAGCTATCAAAACAAGGAAATCTTGAAATTTTTAGGCAAATGGATGGAGTTAGAGACAATCATCCTGAGTGATGTAACCTACACCCTGAAAGACATGAATGGTATATGCTCACTCATAAGCAAATATTATACACTTAATACAGGATAGCTACATTACAATACAGGGAATTATACACCAAACAAGAAGCAAGTATCATGTGGACCTAGACCCTCTGCTTATCTATAATAGAGAGGTATCACAGGCTCCTTGTGGACCCTCAATATGAGGAGTAGGGACTAATTCTGACATAGACTATCCTCCCAAAGTTGATCACTTCCTCCCTGGCAGGGTGGCTCTGCCATGCTACAAAGGAAGAAGACACAGTTAGTACAGATGAGACTTGATAGGCTGAGGTCAGATGTTAGGGAAGAAGGGCTCCCCTTTCTGAGGACTAGGGGAGGGAGGGAGAGGAGATGAAGGAGGGAGGGTGGGATTGGGAGATGATGAGGGAGAGGGGATGAGTGAAGAATTCTGTTGAAGTTTAATGATAATTGCATATTTATTTCATTTCTTTTAGATTTTCCCATTTAGCAAAGTATAGATTTTTAAAGTATGTCTTTATGTTTCTCTGGATTTTATGGGTATATATTGTGCTATAAACTACCTAGCACTACTTTCATTGTCTGAGTGTTTTATAAGTCTGAGTATGCTGCAGATTCATTTTCATTCAATTCTAGAAAACCTTTAATTTTTTCCCAAATTTCATTCAACCTATTTTTTGAATTTTGGTATAGAGTTATTCAGTTTCCATGAGTTTGATCTGTTGTTTCTATTATTGTTGCTATGTAGCTTAAATACTGGTGGTCCTATAGGATGCACAGTATTACTTTAGTTGTTTTGTATCTGTTGAGACTTGCTTTGAGATCAAGTAAGTGGTTCATTTTGGAAAAGATTCATAAGCTGCAGAGAAGAAGGTAAATTATTTTGTGTTTGGGTAAAATGTTCTGTAATTATTTGTTAGGTCTAGTTGGTTTATGACATCATAATGCTCTAATCTTTCTCTGTCTCATTTTTGTCTAGACGACATGAGTATTGATGGGAGTGGGGAATTTAAATCACCAATATCACTGTGAGGTGGTGAATGTATGATTTAAACAGTAGTAGTATTTTTTTTATGAAGTTGGATATTCTTACACTTGGTACATAATGCTCAGAATTACAATATTCTCCTGGTAGATTTTCTTTGATAACTTTGTAGTGTCTTTCTCTATCTCCCTATCTCTCCACATCAGTTTTTGGCAGATGTCTTTTTTCCATATATTAAAATGGCAACACCAACTTCCTTCTAGTGACCATTTTCCTTTTGTCAAACTTTTACCCCAAGATGATATCTATCCTTGATATTAAGATGTGTTTCACAGATGCAGGAGATTTATGTATCATACTTTTACATCCGTTGTGCTAGGGATTTTTGTTTTATTGTTGTTGTTTTGTTTTATTGGTGTTTTCTTTTGTTTTGAATTGAGATTAGTGATGCTGAGCAATGTTTTTTTTATTCTTCTTACTTTGTTGTTATGATGTGAGGTTTTCACAACCTCCTTGTGATTTTCAAGTCTTTGAATATTTATTCCTTATGTTTTCTTAGATGTAATTAACCTTCTGGTTAAAGTTTTATTTCTAGTGCCTTATGTAGCATGTAGAGCTCAACTTATAGATAGATAATACTTATTTTTTGGTTTATCCAGGATTTCTTTTTCTTTGTATACTTTGATTGAAAGTCCTTTTTTGTATAGTAGTCTGAGCTGACATCTGTGGTCTCTTTGAGTATGCAGAACATATTTAGGATCTTTTGGCTTTTAAAGTCTCCATTGAAAAGAAAATTCCAATATTTCTGATTTTATATGTTCCTTGTTTTTTTCCCTTGCAACTTTTAAAAAACTTTCCCTGTTCTGTACATATAGTATTTTGATCATCATATGGGGGGAGCAAGGGTCTTTTTTCTGGTCCAGTCTATTTCATGTTATGTATGGTTCTTGCACCTTGATAGGCTTCTCCATCTTTCAGTTGGGGAGCTTTTATCCTATAACTTTGTTTAAAAATTTTTTCTTTACCTACTGTCATAGGTTTTGTAGTAGGAGTTACTGTAGTTGGGTTTCCAAGTTATAGTGGAGACATTTTGCCTCGTATTAATTATTGTGGATTTGTGCTGGTACTTAGGCATTGAAGCTTGATCTTATTTTAATTCTTTGTGTTGATATCTGACTTTGTCTTTGCTGGGTGGATGTAGCATTATTTGGTTTCTTTTACCTAAATTTCCTCATGAATCATAAAAGTCTTTATTCTTTATTGGCTACAAATACAGAGAAAAAATACATGGAATACAGTACTTAAAATGTGTGCAACATAATAATTGTTATAAATAATTGTGGTCTTATCTAAATAGCCCTGCAGAAGTTCCTCCTAGCTTTCCATGAACAGTTACCTCAAATCTATTTCTCCTTATCGTAGACAGATCTTCAATATTATGATTTAAGTAAAACAAAAAGTCCTTCTTTAGAAATTGTAATTTCAGTTTAAAGTTATCTACTCTCACATCAAGATTCTTAGAAAAAACCCAATGTTTTGCTTGTACATACCACTTGGTATATTTTACACATAACATTTCTTTTCAGTGTTCACCCTTGTCACCACATCATACAAACAGTAAAACAGTAAAGATTTTTCACGTGCATTGATGGATGGTCTTCATATCACTGGACTCAGCTTTGTATTTGGAAGATACAAAAGCAGTTTGCCTAACTCAGTTATATTGCTGAAGGGAATTTGAACTAGCCAAGCCACTATAGAAATTAGTATGAAAATAGAAAACAGAATACCCATATGATAACACTGCTGGAGGATACACCTGAGGGAATCCAAGTGTATGGAAGAGTTGGGGGTTGGAAGTACATGGGGTATTGAAAGGAGCCCCACAAGGGGACCATCAAGGCTGGTGGATCTGGACCCAGGGGAGCTAGCACAAACTGATGCACAAACCAAGGACATTGAAAGCAGAGAACCTTGAACCCTTGTTCAGATGTAGCTGATGGACAGCTCATTCTCCATGTGAAGAAGTGGGGCTACAGAGAGTGGGGAGTGCTGGTGAAAATTGAACTTTAAAACAAAGTGTCACCTTATTGACTTCTACCAGAAAGGCTGGAGCCCAGATTCCAACCACTTTTTGAGCCACTGTGTGCCTTGGGATGACTCAGTATTACTGTTACTGAAGTGTTCTGTGTGATGAATAGTCAGTATTTCATGATAAGTAGGGGTGTAAGTATGTGTGTGCATGCACATATCTGCACCTGTCTGTGCACATATGTGCCTGTTGCTGCAAAAGAATGTACCCGTTTCTTCTGATACTTCCTTCCATGTCTTCCTAGTACAGACAGCCCTTGGTATCCATGGAGTCTGCATCTTCACACTGAACCCACTTCAGATGAGAAATAAACTGAGGCCTATAAGGGCCCAGGCTGCACTGAACAAGGACAGGTGGATCCCTGTTGTCTTTATCTCCCAAACAATAAACACAACTATTTACATTGCATTTGCATTGTTTGAGCTATTATGGATAAACTGTAGATGAACTATGGTACACAGGGAGATATATTTGAGATGTATACAAATCTTATGTCATTTTCTATATGTAGAATTTTTAAAGTGCCGCAGCGGTCCTCAGAAGCAACTCCTTGAGATATCAAGGGAACACTGTATCTTCTGCAGCTGTTTGTGTCACAACTGTCACTGAGTAAGTGGCTGGAACTGTGTTTACTCCTTATCTTCTGAAGTCGTGTATGTAGTTTAAGGACGAGGATAATACATGCACAGAGTATCATGACAATTTCTATCTTGAATCTGCCCAAGTCCAGCATTCACTCCCAGAAAACATCCTGACTCATCTCTGTTGGCAAATGAATGCCAGCACTTTGTGATCCTCATGGCAGCCCCTGCAGGCTAGGCTACCAGCCTATGTGTCACTAAGCAGCATCTGTCATCCCAGATGGTCTGTTTCTAGGGTAGGATTGCACCAAATCTCTTTCTGGACTTGGAGTGCTCATTTTTCTTTGTTACTCTTTGGTGTGCTTTAAAAGTTGAAGCAATTTGAAGCCCTTGGCCCAGGACATGTTTAATTATGTGCCCCATGGTGGACAATGTCTGAGCAGGGTGAGAGACCAACAAAGTTCATCTCTGTGCCAGGAGCCATTTTGTAAACTCAGTACTATGAGTAATAAATATACTCCAAGAAATAAAGGAATTTATAAGCATCCATTTGGTTTTCACTTTTCTAAGTATAAGACATAGCAAATGACCTAATACAAATATAATAGATAAGATACCTCTCCTAAGTCTGTAAATACCAGCATGATAATAATAGAAAATTCATGATTATTTTATGTTTAAATCATAGATACAAATAATATCTAAACACAAGCAGTAGCAGCATGTGGAATTTCAGAGACAGGATTATTGAAGGGACAACACATCTAAAAATTATTCTCGGTTGTCTGGATGATAGTAATAGAATGAGGAGCACGGATCTCACCCATGTCTAGATAGTTAGGTAAGAACATGTCCTTCTCAGGCCACTTTCTAGTCCAATATTCTAATGAGTCACTGCTGATTGAGCAAGAACACTGAAAATGTAGGACATTAGTATTTCTCAATTATCAAAAAAGAACTTCTATCATAAACATTTCTAAATTTGAAACATTTTAGCCACTTCTCTGAAAATAAAAATATTTAGGGCCTAATTTTTGAGTAAGGAACATTTTTAAACTTTTTAAGTTTTGATGAAGTTTCAGAGAGTGTCTGAACTGATGAGATTATAAGTGTTAGCAAAAGAAAATGCTGATGCAGGGGCCTTGATATGTTGCCAAGATAAGCAGAGCTCTCTTTCCCTCGTATATTTTCAGCTAAGGACATCACTGTGTGGCAGTTTTTACAACTTAATGTTATAGCGAATAATTAAATAGGTAATGATAAGATGTTTATGATTTCTTCGTTTGATTTGTTTTGAAGTATCAGGCAGCTGAGTCCCATTGTAGCTCTGCCCCTGGGAAAACTCTAATCATGGGAATTTACTGGTAAAGTGATTAGATCCTCAGTCAGTGAGATGTAGCTACTAAGGGATGCAACTAAAGTGATGAAAACCTACATGTCTTAGAAATTTGTAGTATATGCAGTAGTCACTGTGACCTCTTTGTCCTCAAATACATTACCCAAAGGACAATATGTTACTTATGTTTATATTTAGGAAGACCTTGGAAAATAAGCTCAAAATATAGCTGAAAGATGTGCACTGTTTGATGAATGATAGTATAAAGAGCTTCTGGCTGCATTTTGGAGAACTTTATGTAGAAGAAATTTATGTTCCTTTTTCCTGTCTTAAAGCTGTTTCCTCTTTAAGTCCATGAACATCTACTTTTAATGTTCTGTAAAATTATTAAAAATTCTATTTCTATCAAGGTAACTTCCTTGTGGGACTGGATTATCTGCTCCTATTGTGATTCTTAGCTCTTCTGTAGGGAAGTACACATGAGAATACTGCTGCTGGAGCTGTGTCTTTGATCACCTTGACCTAGACTTTGAATCACGTATACAATCTTTTATTTTTCTTAGTAGGGTCATCAAGATAACCAGCTTTTGTGGGTCACAGAGATCACAACAAAATAAAATTGAAGGTAGTTTTAAAAATTACTCTATTGCTAAACAGGTTCATGCTAATCTGAGATACATTTAAAGTTTGTGCAATAATTCAATTGCCCAATATACTAACAATTATATATTTGAAGTGTCACTAATTCTTTTGAGTGTTCTATTATGTGCACAATTTTCATCTGATGATGAAAAGCCCAGAGCTATCAGAAATTTGTAATTAGAATTTTTACTTCCTTTTGGAAATTGTCAAAAAGCTCATATACAAAAAGAATACGAAGACTGAATTGAGAGACCAAATTGTGGTTCAGTTCCTATATTTGGTTATCACATGTCTAAGATCTGGAGTAATAGTGATAAAATATAGTAAATGGACTTTTTGAGGCAAGATGCCATGGGATTGACAGCTAAGCCTTGATGGTGATACTTCCATTTTTGGAGGTAAGAATGATACCTCACTTGCTGCAGAGTCATAGGTCAACTTAATAGTATCGACTGAACCAAGGTAACTTTCTATATGTAGCAAAGATTTGAACTTTGATAAAAATAATAAATTGATCATAATTAAACATAACATTAAAAAGATAAAACCAACATTAAAAAATAAAATATAAGTAAATTATTGCTAACATGGGATCTATACAAATGCATTTAAAGTGTTTAGGATGATTGTAATGAATAGAGTGGTGAGAAAGAAGTGAGGTATGAAGGAGGGAAGACGAGGGACTTGTTGACAGAATATAAGCAAAAGCAGTGAGAAGATGAGATGCTTACAGTTATAAAAAATGACTAAATTGTTGGTTGACTACTGTTCTGAAAACATCATGTCTTTTATTTCCTTTATGGACATTAGAATAGTTGCATATAGTGTACAGAAAATTTAGAGTAAATGCAGTACTGGACATATAATCCTGCAGAAACACGTATATTCAGATACTGTTATGTTGCAAGTTTTAATTTAAAAAAATTGAGAGATCTCATGTCTATTGTGAGTGTTTGCAATGGGTTAATTTACTGTGTTTTATATTTGAAAAGATTAAAGACAAAGTTAATAGTTATAATTTTTTTGTTTTTTTAGGATACAGAGTACTGGGTTTCATAAACACAGTTTCATACAAGACATAATACACTTTGCCCATATTCTACCTCCATACTTACTTTTCTCTCTTTCTTCCAATGTTATTTGTTCTATCCATTTCTCTAGACTACTCCCTTATCTCATTTATTCATATATAATCTCACAAATCATCATAAAATCTAAACTCTACAGGTGCTTTCTGCAGCATTAAATGTCCAGTAGTCAGGAAGAAGCCTCATAAGAGAGCTAACAATGCTCACTCTGTGTCAGGACTTCTGTCACTGCAAAATGCACACTGTGGTGTGTATTTCTGTAGTTAGAGAACTGCAGGGCCCTGGGAGGGTCACAAAAGAAGAGAGTGAAGATTGATTTGACTATTACTGAAGATGGTTTGACTGTCAAACTAAGCTGGTTGAGATGCATGTTATAAATGAAGAGATAATTGTTACTGATTTCCAGATCTGAAGAAAAAAAGAATTATTATATATTGTTACATGCACATGTTTCCTATCATTTTAAACTATCTTAGTCTTTGTGATTACTTTTAGGAAATATTACTTGGAAGCTTTAAGACTGGATGCAGGTAAGGTCTGAAAAATTTTGTGTAGTAATGTAGTAGTCCTAAATATGGCTCCTTTTAGGTTTTAGCCTTCTACAAGTTTATTACAATAATTTCAAGATGCAGAAAGTTAGAGGTTCATCATATACCAGGTGTTGCATAATAAAATAATAACAGTTACTTATTCTGGCTCCCAAAGATGTATTCACTCTACTTCATTATGAGTATTCAAGAATTTTGAAACTCTTGAGTTTGTGATACAAGAATTTGGTGTTAGTGTATGCTTTAGAACATTTGGCAGCGGTCTATTTGAAGTAGTAATATAGAGAGTACAAAGGGTATTTAAATAACATAACACAAAACTTATATTTGTGATTTAGCAAAGATAATTTTATTACCTACTAAGGCTTTTTAAAATTTATACAAATTACTGTTGTAGCATTTTTAAAAAATTATCTATTTACTTTACATCGAGATTGCAGGCCCCTCCTTTCTTTCCTCCTGCTCCTTCCTTCACACCCTCTTCCCCCAACTCTCTTCCCTTTGTTCTCAGAAAAGGGGAGGCCACCATCAAGCCACCCCAGCACATTAAATCACATCAGAACTGAGCTCCTCCTTATCCACTGAGGCCAAGCAAGGCATCTCTGTTAGAGCAAAGTGGTCAAAAGCAGACAGCAGAATCCATGTCACAGACAGCACTCACTCATTTTACTGGGGGACCCAGATAAAGATCAAGCTGCCCATCAGTTACATTTGTATAGGCAGCGTAGGTCCTGTCCATGCATGCTTTTTGGTTGATGCTTTCATCTCTGTAAGCCCCCATGGGTCTACATGAGTTGATGCTGTTGATCTTCTTGAAGTGTACTTGTCTCCTCTGGGTCCTCCTATCTTTCCCTCACACTCTTCTACAGGACTCCCAGAGTAGCACCTAATGGTTGGCTGTGAGTTCCACCATTTGATTCAATCAGTTTCTAGGGGTACTGTCAGAGATCCTGTCTGTAAAGATAGCAGAGTATCCTTAATGGTGTCAGGGGCTGCCATTGTCCCATGGGGTGGGTCTCAGATACAGCTATCTGTGGCCATTTTATTTCTTCAGAATTTTAGTTTAATTCATAACTTGTAGTTCAGTATGAGAATATCTGGTATGAGATATTTTCTCTCCTTCTTTGTCTCTCTATCTTACTGCTTCTCTCTGTCCTCTATATGTCTCTATATGTACTCTGGCTGTATCTCTGTCTCCTCTCTCTCTCTCTCTCTCTCTCTCTCTCTCTCTCTCTCTCTCTCTCTCTCTGTCTACATATGTGTATGTAACTCAGAAGTAAATCTCCAGTATCATTCTTCATGCGCTTCCAGCTTTCCTTTTGCAGTGTGGTGTTTAATTGCCCTGGATCTCATGAAATGTGTTAGATGCTAGATTTCATTCCTCATAGGTCCATCTGTCTCAGCCTTGCAAGCACTATGATTAAAAACATGGCCATTTGTACTCTGCTTTTTAAATGTGCTGTGAGGGTCAAATTCAGGTCTTCATGACAAGCAGTTTATATTGAATTGTATTTCTATAAAACTTAATATTTCTAAGTCTCAACTTCTTTATTCTCAGAATAAACTTTTAATAGTAGTCATCTTGTGTGATACAAAAATAATGCATTTACAGACATGCTGCTTGAAGAAAGGTAATAAGCACAAAATAAAGTAAGTTCTATAATTTGCCATTTTCACTCTCATTTGGAATCCTTTGTTTCATATGGTGATTTCACAAGTAAAACAGAAAGAAAAGAAGTGGGTTATTATGGTATATTGATAATGGCCTTACATTACTCTTTTATACTTATAATATTTGTACCATTCCACTGACTTAGAGTATATGAGGTGATGATGACAGGCACATTATAGATATGACATTTTGGTAGTGAAAAATGTTCTTAAGGTTTAATTTATTTTAAAAGAGGTGCTCATAAAATTGTTTAATACTTGATAAATTAAGTGATGACTTCATATATACTAAATTTAGCATGAAAATATATATTCACATATATGTGCATGTATATAATATAAAGTTAAAATATTGACTCTTTATAGGAGATTCACTGAATTTTAATACTGAATTGTTGAATGAAGCAAGCATAGGAAGCATACATTTATTTTGATAAATAATAAAATTATATAATAAATATCATCCATATTCAGAACTAGATATTAACCTAGGAGAAATAATATGAATTGTGATTGCATTTAGATTTAGAAGGAGAAATTCTAAACTCAAATTTGACTTAAGTATTTACTATTTATGATAATTTTTCTTGCCACCTTTTTAAGCCTCCTTTTCTAACCTCTAAAATGAATAAAACAACACTGTAAGACATCAAATTTCATGAGGCATAGTAGAGACTCACCAATTAGTCACAATCTAAAATCATGTTATTAATAGTCCTCTTTTATAAGGTAAGTGTTTGGATGGGAAGAATGTTGTCTTTGACTAGTGAGGAGTCTTTGGTGTTTGGTTTTTCTCAAGGCTCTTTAACTAGAACACTGTAAATGTTTAGTGAATGCCATGAATACATACAGACTTGTATAGTTCCAAAGTGTAGATGGAATATTACATGAAGTTTAGCATTCTACCTTCAGGTGTGCAAAAGGCAGAGGTTTTGATATGTTCTGGGGATTTGCACATGGAGGTTTTTCTTTTATTGTGTGTGAAAACATGATATAGGCACTAAGGTATGAGCCATAGAATGGCAAAAGAGTGTGCTAAGCCATTTATTAAACGCCTGCTAGTTGATATGCTCCAATGGTCAAGGTTTTCTCAGAATTTAATTATATAACATTCATAAGAAATGTGTGCACATTTAGTTATAAAGAAAAATTCTCAATGTGTTCAAGCAGCAAGTACTAGGACAGGAATCAAGGGTTGAATTAATGAAAAATAAAGCTGTTGTGAATTCAATAGGACTGAAACTTTTACTCTTAGCTGTTGGCTTCTGCACAAATGGATGGAGAAAATGTGTGTTAGGAAGATATGAGCCACCAAGAAAAACATGTTCACAACATCATGTGATGACTCACTAAAAGTAATATTCCCTTTTCAGATTCTCCAGTGCAAAGTTTTATATATTCTGCCACTCACAAAAATGGTGAATCAAAACAATGTGACAGAGTTTATTCTGTTGGGAATTACAGGCAACCCAGAGCTGAGGCAAATATTCTCCGCTTTGTTTCTAATTATGTACATGGCCACGGTGTTTGGAAATCTACTCATTGTGGTAACCATAACCAGAAGCCCGAGTCTGAGGTCACCCATGTACTTCTTCCTTTTCTCTCTGGTCTCATGGATGTCACTTACTCTTCTGTCATTGCTCCAAAGTTGATTATGGATTCCCTTTCTGAGAAAACTACTGTCTCGTTTGAAGGTTGTATGACACAGCTGTTTGCAGAACATTTCTTTGGTGGAGTGAGCATCATCCTGCTCATTGTGATGGCCTTTGATCGCTACGTGGCCATCTGTAAGCCCCTGCACTACATGACCATCATGAGTGCTAGGGTGTGCTGCTTCATGGTAGGAGGGGCTTGGGTTGGGGGGTCCCTGCATGCAACCATTCAGCTTCTTTTTATGTATCAAATACCATTCTGTGGTCCTAACATCATTGACCACTTCATGTGTGACTTGTTTCCGTTGCTGAAGTTGGCCTGCATGGATACACATGTCTTGGGTCTTCTAGTCATTCTCAACAGTGGGGTGATGTGCGTCTCCATCTTCCTTATTCTGCTTGCTTCCTACATTGTCATCCTCTGCTCCCTCAAGTCTTACAGCTCTGAAGGGAGACGTAAAGCCATCTCTACATGCAGCTCACACTTCACAGTGGTTGTGTTGTTCTTTGTGCCATGTATTTTCTTATATATGAGGCCTGTGGAGACATTTCCAATAGACAAAGCAATGGCTGTGTCCTTTACTGTTGTTGAACCAATGTTAAATCCCTTGATCTACACCTTGAGAAATGCAGAGGTAAAAAATGCTCTAAAGAACATGTGCATGAAACAAAGGACCAGGAGTGCCACAAATTGTTAACATGAAGAAATATTTCATGCAAATATAGTGAAGAGCTGCTCTTCCCACTAATTTCAATCTTCTGGGAATTATATTTACATTCAATTACATAGATGAAGCTGTTTAATCATCCACAATGAAATTATCACATATCTTTTGTTAATATAATTTTTAAAGTTTCTTCTCTTTTATGTCCTATATTACTGAATTAATGCACATTAGTGGGACTCATTAAACAGAGTAACTGCTGAAAACCTAAATTTCTTCTATAACATTTGACTTTTAGGACAAACCTTGACTTCATGGTAAAATATAGGAGCTCACTACTGTTGATAATTACTGGTTAATTATTAAAATGTAAAAACATCAATGTGATTGTGACTTTTTAAAGTTACAATGTAAGAACACAAATATAATGTTATCAGTTCATTAACATCCAACCATATATGTTCCACTTCCTGCCTGCCCCTCTGAATTAGTTATCTGTGTCTACCTGAAAGCTAATGAAATTTATTTTCATTTGTGGTGTTCCTCTATATCTTATGAAAAAGTCCTTATCCTGTTGACTCTATCTTCACTACATGTATCAAATGATATCACTCTTAATCCTTTTCAGCTGTTACAAATCAGCATTATGTTTCACCTGGCCAATTGTGATTGCCTCGTAGATAATCTCCCTACTTGGATTCCAATATTCTCTGAGTCTAATATTTTCTCCGCAACACATGACAAAGATAGATGTCTTTCAAATACATAAATCTGTCAGACTTCATGTCCTTGAATCTTAGGGTAAGAGCCATATCTGGTTATGTGATACTCTTTCTGAAGTAAGTTATCCATTGGTGACTTCTTCAGAAACTATGGTGCCTTTCTGGTCCTCTTATCTATAAGACATGATTTTGTTATATGAGTTTCACATAAGCTGCTCTGATTATCTGGAATGTTCATCCCTTCCTGTTGTATGACTAGGTCACTGTATGTGATATGACAGACATAACTGATACACTGGATGCTACGTGTTAGACCTGACGTGTAGTTTGCTTTCCTTGACTCAATACCTTGTCATGTTTGGTTTGGGGTTCTCCAAGTTCTTCAGTAAGGGAACAAGGTAGAATATCTCCTGAGGGGTCACAATCAGGGTTCTACACGTATGGATTTCATACCAGTTTTTCACATTAAAGTGAACTCCAACATAATACTAGTAATGGACTCATGTCCACAAGACTTTGACTGATGTTCATATCAAATTATGAGTATTTCTACTCAGTCTCATAAACCAAGGTATTACTTACATATTATTTTCATTATAACACTATACAAATTGTTAACTACAGTCCTACCCTAATGATGTTTCTAGATTGCATATGTGATGTTTAAGTTTCAAGATTATGATTTTTTTCATTTTCTATTTTTGAGAGACCTTGTGATCTCTTACCTATGCTGGTATTGAGTATATTTATTTTTTAATAATTTTTAAGGATGACATCCTGATTGTTATCCCATCACGAGTATCTTCCTGTTCCCCTTCCCTCTCTCTTTCATCCTATTCCTCTCCCCTAGACCTGTGACAGAAGGGGACCCCTTCCCCCACCATATGATCACAGCCTTTCAGGTCTCATCCAAATAGCCTGCTTCCTCTATCTCTGAGTGCCACCAGGCCTCCCCACCAAGAGGAAGTGGTCAACTAGCAGGCACCAGAGTTTATGTCAGAGGCAGTCCTCACTCTCCCCACAACCATGGAGAATGAACTGTCCATTGGCTAGATCTGAGTAGTCTAGCCATTATTTTTACCATTCACTATCTATTCTTTTTCTTACCTCTGACTTGAAATACATTAGAGCAACACTTTTGAATCAGAGCTCAAGTATGGTCAGTTTAAGCTCAAGTGCAAATGTAAAATTTTAAATGAAACCTATTTTTGAAATAATTTTAGACATGCATAAAGCTTGAAGGAATAAACATTCCTATATAACTCACATGCACCTTCCCCCTTGTCAAACTCACTAGTCAGCATTAATAACTGGCATTAAGACAGCGCTTTTAGCTGAACTCTAGAATATACCTGAATTTCACCAAGGTTGTCATTATTATCATTACCTGTCTCTCTATGGTCCAGTATGAACCATAACATCCTACTACATTTTGTTTCCTGTTTTCTCTATAAATCTTCTCTGATATTAAGCATTTCTCAATTTTCTGGGTTTCTGTTGTTGTTTAAGCGAATAAGACTCAGATATACTATTGAATGACCCTAATCTGAGATGTTTACTTTTAGATAATATTATATAGGCGAAAGGTATTCCGTTGCATTACATCACCTCTTATAACCTCGGATTCACAGTCAATCCGCAGGTTAAGAAAGTGTCTACCGTGCTGTACCACAAGAAAGTCATCGCCTTTCCTTTCCCTAATCTGCCTTTTGAAAATGAGCTACCAGTTCTAGTTAACCCATGGCGCAGACCTGTGTGAGTTGAGCCTCATGTTCAGTAGCAGTAGTAATTTTGGAAAATTTTTAATTAAATACATTTTTATTTCATTGGTTTCTTCCAGTTCTTTCATATTCCCACTCTTATCCAGATGCATATCCTTTCTGTCTCCTAGAAAACAATCAGGAAAAAATAAATAATAATAATAAAAGAAAACAATCTGGCATCTAGAGAATAGCAATAAAATTAAAAATACAATAATATCAAGTAACAACAGATTGTAATAGAAAAAATAAAAAGAATAAAAAGAGTCAAAGAAAAATAATAAGAAACCCACATACATTCAGATATACATGTTTGTACTTGCAGGAATCCCATAGGAACACAGAATCACAAACCATAGAATACATGCAAGGGTCCTGATGGATGAAAGAGAGAGGAAGAGGACCCTGACATAACATTATGAGAAGATTAAGAATCTCCAAAGATGTCACTGAGTTTACATTGTGTTGGCCATCTACTTCTGGGCATGGACCTACCCATCAGAGTGTTTTGTTGTCCTACTGAGATTCCCTGATAGAAAAGTATTTTTTCATTTGCAACTGGTTATCAATTGGATATAGCTTCTGGGTGAGGGATGGCAGCATGTGTCCACTTCTTTTAGCCCTAGGCCACCATCTGGTGGAGACCCACACATGTTACTCAGTCTCTATGAGTTTCTATGTATGTGTATCGGATGAGTTTAGAATGCCTTGTTTTCACGGTGTCCTCCATCCTGCCTGTATCTTATACTCTTTCTGCCTCCTCTTCTACAGAGTTCGTTGAGCCCTGAGTGAAGGGAGGGATTTAATAACATCCCTTATAGGACTGAGTGTACCAAATCAATTACTCTCTTTCTTTCTGGCTGTGAATCTCTGTTTGTTCTCATCTGCTGTATGAGGAAGCTTCTCTGATGAGCATAGGAGGATGTTGCTAGGAGTCATCTTATTGCTCCATTTGTTTAGGAAATGGTAGTATTATTTTTCTGCTAGATCCCTTATCTATCTAGTCTCAGGGTCTTGGTCACCCAATTAGCACCAGGTCTGGGTTGAATCTCATGAAGTGAGCTTCAAATCTGATACTGGTTGGTTATTCACACAAGAGTAAGGCCACTCCAACCAGCACAGGCACAGGGACACTGGAAGCAACCCAGGCCACTACAAGGAACAAATGTGTGATGAAGACATAGGAAAGAAGGAAGGGCAGTGTGTCTGATGTGGAGAGAGGCAGATCTGGAGACAGGAAGGCAGTGGCAGGTGGGAGAGAGGTGGGGTCACAGGGGTGGTGTGCAGGAGCCTGTACCTTACAAAGACCCAGACTCATGATGGACCTTGTGTGATATCTCTGCCTCGGTATAACGACTGAGGCCCAAGATGATGAAGGAGTCACTTCCTGCATTGAACCTTCTGGGAAGACCGCAATGATGGTGCTGAGGACTCTGTGTGGGCCTATGCTCCTCAGGAGGCTGGTGACAAGACTGATGTCCTAATAGCATGTCAGGGTCCATGGTGCCACTGCAGCTGGGGTCTATATTGTCCATGGCCCAAGTCACCACCTGGGGCCATGTGGGTGGATGTCTGTGGTCTCTGCTGCAGCCTGAAAACATGTTGGTGTGTGTGTGTGTGTGTGTGTGTGTGTGTGTGTGTGTGTGTGTGTTCTGCTTACAGAAATTGATATCCATATTAACCTAATTTAAGAGTAATTAAAGCATATAGTTTCTTGTTTAATGGTAAAGCATTATTATTATTGTCTGTTTGAGGGAAGATTATAAATTACTTCTCAAATTCCTGTACCTTTAGTCTAATTCTAGTTCTTGAAATTGCACTATGGAAATGAAAGTCTTTATTTTATAATTCAGCATTATAAAAAGAAATGACTTGATGTTATTTTTGTAAAGTTTTTGTTTCATATTCTAACAGTTCAACACTACATCTGGTCACTACTTACTACAAAGTTTGGCACTTTTGTTATACTGGTCTCTTGCTTGTATATTACAGTTTCCAATTTTGTATTTTTATGGTGTGTATGTGTGCATGTGTGTTTATTTCTTGTTTTTATTTTACTTTTAGAAATGTTTTTCTTTGGATTATTTTTTGTTTTAAAGTTTTGTTTCTTTATTAACTCTGTAAAGAGGGAGAATGGGAATGGAATAGTGTGGATAGGAAGGTGACAATAATGTTAGGGGAGGAGAAACCATGAAAAACTTTTTTCAATAAAAAGCAATATTTTATATGTGTGGCAGTATTAATTAAGAATATATCACTAGGCCAGGCATGGTGGCCCAGCACTCAAGAAGCTGATTTTTCTTTTGAAGGCGTGGGTCTGGTTTTTCAAGACAGAGAGTCTCTGTGTAGCCTTGGCCATCCTGGAACTCACTCTGTAGATCAGGTTGGCCTTGCACTCACAGGAATTCCTGACTCGGACTCCCAAGTGCCGGGATTAAAGGTTTGTGTCTCCACAACCCACTACCTGGGCACATATTGTTTCTTAATTAATTACCTGTGTATATGTGCATTTTATATGTGTGAGTGCAGCATGCACATATTTTTGTGAGGGTGGGAGTCAGGACAAATCTATAGAACTAATGAACCTCTGCGGAGTTGCCGTAGGTCCCAACAAGGAGTTGATGTCTATTGTTTTGTAACTAGGTATGATATGTATGACAAATGTCTTCTAAACATTGTACTTATGTCAATTAACTACTGTTGTCATCAACCTTGTTCATGAAAAAATGTCTATATAATGGAGGCAGCTACAACATAGAATCAGAACTGATGCAAAGACTGAAATACATCTATTTCAGTCTTGCCAAGTGTTCAGAAAAGGTTCATGCATAGATCAAACCTTCCTAGGGCTTGAGAGACATCTTGGAAGAGGTTAAGGAAAATGGTAAGAGTCAGAAAAAAAGCAGCAGAGTATTGACTAGTAGGATTTGGATCATGATATAAGTATTATAGGTGTTTAATGATATAAGCAAAATAGATGTTGCTGTGGTGACCCAGAGAATGATTGCCCTGTATTCATGACAATAAAAGAGAAGAAACATTACTTCCATGGATTGTTGATACCATATTATCAAAAAGAAATAAATCAACATTGCAAAATGAATTTTATAAAGAATACAGAAAAGTAGAAAATTAATTCCAGTTCAATATGATTTTCAATCTAATATTATAATATATCATTTCTTCCAAATTTCTTATCTGAAAAAGAAAACAAATAATAGCATGATGTTCTTCTTCTGGTTTGTTTTGTTGAATAACAGTCTGTCTGATGCTGTGGAAGCTTATTGCAACTCATCCTCTAAATCATCAAATATCCCAAGTGGAAAAGCATGTGTAGATTCATCATCCAAGCACAGAATCACACATCTACACACCGTGCTATATCACATAAAATCCCACTGCGGAAGGAAGATGAGCCAAGAAAGAAAGCATATGCATAAATAATGAAGAACTAATTTTATTTTAGAAGGGGCAAAATATTTTTATTGCATATTCTAGACTTTTGAGCAGTTGCATGGTTCAAGGAATAATTTAGGTGAATGACAAACTGTGTTGTCTCTAGGATTCTCTCCATGCCCAATTCCTTCATGAGAGGAATATCTCAGTGAGAGAAATATAGACAGAGTGAACTCAGGGATTATGAGCAAGGAAAGACAAGTGCCTGAGGAGAGGGAGATATCTAAATAAAGGACATTAAAACACTAAACTGAGATAAAGAATGCATAGTGGTAATACTCTATAACATTTGGGAACATCTGTAAGTAAAGCAGCAATTTCCCTCTAATGCAGAAAAGAAATAAATGAGTTTTTGCAAGGAAATGTGCAAAGGCAGGATTCCATTTTCTTAGACAAGTAAATGGAGGTATTTAATCATTGTTTTCAGTTTTAAAAAATTATTTCTCACATATGACTTTAAGAGGCATTAGAGGATAATCTAAAATTAGAAGCAGAGTAAGCATAATGATATAAAAATAAAAGTTGAGTTTACAACTTACTGCATGTTGAGCATACTTAAAAGTCCTAAGTAAAAATTGATGAACATAAACAAATAAAATACAAATGTATTTTAGTATTATTTGGTGTGTTTATTTAGCCCTTAATTTTGTGGTTGTTTTGGGGTTTTAAAAGTACTCTGGTGCCTCACCTTTGACCATGTTTCCTGGAGGGGGAGACCTGGTGGCACTCAAAGGAAGGACAGCAGGTTACCAAGAAGAGACTTGATACCCTATGAGCATAGACAGGGGGAGGTAATCTCCCTCAGGAACAGTCATAGGGGAAGGGAATAAGGGGAAAATGGGAGGGAGGGAAGAATGGGAGGATACAAGGGATGGGATAACCATTGAGATGTAACAAGAATAAATTAATAAAAAAATAAAAATAAAAGTTATATATTTCTTGTTTTCAACATATCCCAACTGCAGATTTCCCTCTTTGCACTTTTCTTCTCCTCCATTCCTCCTCCATTTCTTTTCAGAAAAAAAAAACTGACCTCCCAGGGATAGCCACTGAACATAGCATAACAAAATTCCATAAGATTAGGCACAAATCCTCGTAATTAGGCACAAATCCTCGTAGCAAGGCTGGGTAAGGCAACTGAGTAGGAGAAAAGAGGTCCCAAGAATAGATGAAAGAGTCAGAGACACCCCAGTTCTTACCATGAGGAGACCCACAAAAACACCAAGCTAACAACAATAACATATATGCATATATGAAGGCTTATTTTCATGAGTCACTTTTAAGAAAAAAAGTTAGCAAAATTATACAATTACTTCATGTGATGTATTCATGTTATAGTCGTAACCTGGGCGGATCTAACCATGAAGGCTTTGTTTTTAAGATGCATTGCTCTCAAGTATAGGATTATTTGAAAAATAGTAAACATCTTATGATATAATAGTCTTGGAATTTGAAAGAATTTGATTGTTTTTTTCCTTATTGATGGGTCCCCAGAATCTTCTTGAGAGCGTAAGAGCAGATGTGAGGTTATATATAAGGCATGGACTCTCAACCACAGAAACCAGAGCAAGCTGGGAAAAGCAGATACAGGAAAAATACATGGGATCTGGCAGAGACTTTGGCGTACAGCCACATAAAGGTTATCACAAGAAGAAAGACAGGAGATGAGAGAGAAAAAAGCATATATCATGAAGATTTTTCATAAAACATGCCCTCTTGAGGCTTTTGTACATTAGCTGAGTGATTTTCTACCTGTAAAGTATTACATCATTTCAAATGCACCATAAAAATGTACTCACATGACTATTGCAAACTAGCAACCAGGAAGATTCACAAAGGCATTTGTCCTCTGAGTTTTCAAAATTCCAAAGCCTATCAGCATAGCAACATACCTACTCAGGGTTAGTGGTTCTGAAGTACAGAGTTAGATCTGAATCTGTTCTATGAGGGGTGGCAAGGTGAAGAGAGGGAAATATGGAGGCTTATTGTGCTCAAAATATATTATATAGATGTATAAAATGGCCTTATTTAATCTAGTATAACACATAATGAATACATGATGAAAAGGAAAAATTAAGTGATAAAAGAGTAAAAATAAACAAGAAAGTTTGATTAAATTTCTACCAATAACGCAGTCTCATGTAATTTTTTGAGACAGAGGATTGAAATGGTTAAAGATGTACATCATTTTTAGTGTGGTGTGTGTGTGTGTGTGTGTGTGTGTGTGTGTGTGGTGTATGTGTGGTGTGTGTGTGTGTGTGGTGTGTGGTGTGTGTGTGTGTGTGGTGTGTGTGTATGGTGTGTGTGTGTGTGTGTGTGTGTGTGTGTGTGTGTGTGTATGTGTGTGTGTGTGGTGTGGACTGGTGGCTGGGAAAGTAATCTAGGGTTCTCCCATACTAAGCATTTACTACTCTTCCCAACCAAGGCCCTTCTTGCAGCCCTCACGTCTACCTGATCTAAATGGACTTCAGCTACGTAGAGTAGACATAGCAGTAAGTTGCGTCTTTAACTTATAACTTCTCCCAAAATAGCTGGTGCTCTCTGTGACCTTTCAAATGATACCTGACCTGGGAACATGCGACCAGAAACGGATGATTGTTTCGTTTATTTCGACTCTGAATGTAACATTCGAGACCATACCTTGTGCATGGCGCTTTTCATCTCAGTGTTTCTCAGAGTGTAAATGAGGGGATTCAGCATAGGGGCAATCACGGTGTAAAATACAGAAATTTCCTTATCCTTATTCTCACTTCCTGCAGGTAAAACATAGGTATAAATACAGGGCACAAAAAATAAAACTACCACCATTATGTGAGAACTACAGGTTGAGAGAGCTTTCCGTCGCCCCTCTGATGATCGTGTCCTCAGATTATACAAAATAAGTACGTAAGAAGCAACTAGTACAAGAAAAATAGCAACAACCACCATCCCAGAGTTGGCAATTACTAAGATACTAACAACACGAATATCTTTACAGACCAGCTTCAAAAGGGGCTTGACGTCACACAAGTAGTGATTGACGTGGTTGGGACCACAGAAAGGCAGACTGAGCACCATGAGCAGTAAAGCAATGGAGTGCCAGAACCCCACTGCCCACGCTGTGAAAATCAGCATATCACACCTCTTCCTGTTCATAATAACCATGTAGTGCAGGGGTTTGACGATGGCAACATAGCGGTCCAGGGCCATGGACACCAGGATGAAGATTTCCACACCTGCCAGCAAATGAGCAGTGAAGAGCTGGGTCATGCATTCGTTATAGGAAATTATTTTTCTTGCTGCAGCTAAGTCCCTGATGAGCCTGGGAACCACAGTCGAGGTATAGCAGAGATCCATGATGGAAAGGTGGCATAGAAAGTAATACATTGGTTGTTCGATTAAGTGGCTGCAGGTGATAGTGAGCAGAATGACCGAGTTCCCCATTAAGACAGCCAGGTAACAAAGCAGGAATAAGAGAGAGAACAGCAGCTCTATTTGTCTATTTTCCCAGAGGCCCATAAAAATAAACTCTGTGACATTTTTATGATTTTCCATGAATTCTAGGTGAGTCCATATGCACAAGTGAAACTTAGTTTATCTGAAATTAAATAAAACATGTTTTTAGTTTTATACACATTTTTATTTTTATAGAAATGTATAAATTGAATAACAGTAGTCATATTAAATTTATTTATACCCACTAATTAAATCCTTTAGGAAAATGTATAATTATAATCCAAATGCTTATCTAATATTATTTTTAATGATTCATTTATTTATTTTATGTACATTGATGTTTTTCTTGCACATATGATTGTGTGAGGATGTCAAATCACTTGAAGCTGGATTGCAGACAGTTGTGAGTTGCCCTGTAGATGCAGGGAATTGAACTCAGGTCCTCTGGAAGAGCAACCATGCTTTTAACCCCTGAGCCACCTCTCCATCCCCCTTAACTAAGTATTATTAATAAAAGTTTTCTATACCTATAAATTTTATAAATAATTTATACATATTTAACATTCATAGAAATAAATTGATTCTGTTCTGATACACATTTTACATGTGAAGAAATACAAAAATAGCAGGAAAAATGAATTACAGAAAATCCTTAGAATGAAACAGATCTAAACACTGTATTTTTGCCTGCTTCCATTCTATTAATTTTTGTCATATTTTTCCATCTGAAGAATTCCACTCATTTTCCTTCCTTCATAATAAGCAAGGATTGCATATATTACATTGTTTCTGGAATTTACTAAATACATAAAGTTTGAGAATTCTTGATTTTGTATGTGACACATGATTTACCTACAGTATTTCCATCTCACAGTTAGCATTTGACACATCACATAAAACTAATAACAATTTTCCAAACAGGGAAATGACCTTAATCACAACAGTGAAATAGCCTGAATAAGCTGACAGTACTTTCAATGTTTCTCCTTGAATAATTGAAAAAAATACTCAAGACACAGACAGTCTAGGAACAAAGAATTTGTGAAAACTATGTCTGATATTTGAATAGAAAGGTTAATTTTTATATTTCTCTAAAACTTCAAAGACACATTTTAGAGAAAACAGCTGACATGTTAGAGTCACTCCAGAGACCTAATCATTTCCTAGTGACCTGTCCTGCTTATTTAATCTCATATTTATAATATTGTAGCCATGGTTATGTTGATATCTTGAGACACCAAGGGAGTAAGTATACTGCATCATGTTTTTACAGTATTTCAATATTCTTCTCAGCAAAACCATACTTTATGTCTAATACACCATAAATTTGTATAGGTTTTTCAGAAGAGACAGTAAGGGCAGAATCTTGTCATGAGGGTATAATGCTCAAATACTGTGAATTACTGTTTCTGCAAATGAGATTAGGTGCAATACTCTTACATCAACTGGTAAGAGGAATTAATGCCCTGATCTTGTGTTTTCCCACAAGGAGATTGCTTCACCTCACGTTAAGTAACTATCAAGTACACAAAAGAAAATATTGACTTTATATAAGTTTGGTCCTGGTTCATATTATATGAGATAATCTGTGGATTGGAGAACCAAAGAATTGTGCATAAACTAGAAAATCAAATTGCAGAAGGCATGACAATTGATAGTTCAAAATATTTCTTAGATATTATTGTAAACATGAAACTTTTTTATCATGATCACCCAGGGCTATTTTACTCCCAGTGATGAAATTGTCTAAGCAATTGCAAATCTGCGTATACAGAAATGTCTCAAAGTTATTCCACAGAGTCTGTAGAAATCTAATTAAACATCCCATAATTTTGGATCATCCATAAGTTTACTCTGCCCCAAAGCCCCCTTTGTCCTTTTCTTTTTAATTTGATATTTAAGAAAGGAAAGGAGGGAAAAAAAGAATGAAGATGGGAAGGAATAATGGAGGGAAGAAGAGAGGAATGAACAAAGGAAACGTTAAAAGAAAAAGGACGGTGGAAGGAAGGAAGGGCCAAGCCCTGAGACTCTCTCTCTCTCTCTCTCTCTCTCTCTCTCTCTCTCTCTCTCTCTCTCTCTCTCTCCTCTTTCCTTCCCAACACCTCTGTCCTTTTCTTTCTCTATCTTTGACACACACACACACTTTCATAATCATGTTTAGAATAAATAAATTTTACCTTATTTAATAACATACCTTTTCTTTAAATCATATTTTCTAAAGGTCTGAAATTTACTTTTCGATGGAAAATCTTCTAATACATATTGTTTTCAAAGCTATGTCAACTGCATCTTGCCTGGAAGAAAACACAAAGAAAGGAAAGTGTTGAAGTGCAACTCTTGAGACTTAAATAAAAGGCTGAGATCATGAGAATACGTGGCTAGTCTTAAATGTCAGGAAGAATTTTCTGTGATTTTTCTGTTACTTATAATAAGCTAACCCCTTTAGGGAAAATTGTAAAGGAGAAAAACCTAATCTCAGTGCCTTGTGCAACTCAATTAGAGGAAAGGAAAGGTTTGCATGCTTTATGTTTACAGTAGTCATGCTCTGAACATGCTGTTAAATAACTTTCATCACTTTTCCTAGTTTATCTTCATCAAGACCTGGTGAGCCCTATGTCACGTTTCTGCCTGTTTTCAAAAACAGATGTAAAACATTACAGGGCTGCACATGGACAAACAGGGGATCTGAATCTCAACAGTGTTTGTATATTTCTGAAGATCTTACTTAAATAAAAAGGACTTAAGGCTTTGGCTGTTAAGCTGATTTTTCCTATAGTTTCCATATAATTTTTAAATGTCTTATTTAAAGTAACTATTAGCAAATATATGTCAGGAATTGAATTTATAAGTGAATTTATAACTAATACCAAATTTTATGCAGAATAAAATCAATACCCTGAAGACTTTATTACACTCATAGTTTTATAATAGTAGCTTTATGGTGTGTGTGTGTGTGTGTGTGTGTGTGTGTGTGTGTGTGTGTGTGTGCGTGCACTATTAATAATACTTATTTCTGTCCGGATCCATTTTTTGGGGGGATGCCATATGTTCTTTAAAGTAGTTCCTCTTCTTTTCTGTGACCTTTGGATGAAACAAAACAGTAAATGTGGGAAGCACCTACCTCTCCCATGTAGCTTTAATCCAATGTAGCTTTTAAAGACTCACTGCCTGGGATACTGTAAGCTAAAAGACAGGGAACCCCAAGGGGAAGAGCCCCAGGGGCACTTTTTGCAAGAAGTCTAAGCTGTATTTATGGGTGTGATGGTAAAGCCAACACTATCCGGTTGTCACATATTAAGGCTTTCTTTTATTCATTTATTAGGACTCTGGCACAAATGCTCCAGTGTTTCTCTTGTTGTTGATGAAATTCTGTGAAAATTTCCCAGAAATTTTCTTTAAAAACTTAAGTTGCTGGTGTTTATATGACATACGTAATAAATGCTGGATTATTTCTCATACCACTGTGCTAAGAGAGTAGCCTAAGACTATTAACATTATTCATATTAATATTACCATAAAATCGCTGGTAGTACAGAGGTTTAAAAATACTTCCTCAGTGTTTAATTATGCCACTGGAAATTTAGAAAACATGCATAATAATATGTGTTAATAGATACTCATTAGCATTAGTGTAATGCTTAAAGTGGAAAATTCCACAGCATCTAATCTATTGTCCTTACCATTAATATTTGGAACTACTTTTCCTCTTATCAGAAGCAGCTCAAATGATATGTGCAACTGAATTTGCGTATTTTTATGACTAATTCCATGCTATGATTCAGTTGTTTTATCAGTTAGTTTTCCACTTATGGTAACGTCTGTGTTTAAAACTGTAAATGGACATATGTCGTAATGGCACATGTCTGCAATCATACATAACTCAGGAGGCTAAGGCAGAAAGACTGCTGTGAGTTTCAAGACAAGTTGATCTACCTCCTGAGTTCTACTCCAGTCAGGACTACATGATAAGGCTCTGTCTCTCAGCGGTTAAAATGTTACTATTTACTAAAAATCTGGGAAATATTTTGCTCTAATATGCCATTCTCACATATTTATAAGCAGTTTATTATCCACATGTAGATGTATATTTCACCTTACTAGCTTTAAATTTTTGTTTCCATTTTCCTTCTTTTTATCTCCCTTGATTAGTCCAATTTATATCCTTTTGTCTGATATTTCCATATATAGAAATTATTCCTCATGTCTTCACTTTATAGCACCTTATGTGTACTCTTTATTTAATTTTCACTTAAAAGAAGGTAAAATATGCTATTCATAAACAAAACACTGGTACTAATTTGGCTCAACAAACTTATCCTCATGTAATTTGATTACTAATATAAGCAATTTAATTACTTCATAGCCACACTTTATTCCAAAGTTTAGACGGTATTTTATCAATTAATGAAGACTACTAAAATTTCTAATATTGTTTAAACATGTGGTACTTTAATGAGTTTTCGATTTTTTGATATTTTTCATTCTCATTCTAATCAAAGAGATAAATAAAAAATGATATTACTTCAAACTGGAGTTGAAAATATAAGTGAGAAATATGTGCATCTACAAGCAAAAAATAAAGAAAAATTAGTGCCTTTTATGGAGATAGTTGAGTTTAGCCCATAATTGAAGAATCCAAGTGTGATGGCAGTTCTTGGTTGTTTATTATTTATTTATGTCATCACTTTACATGCTGGTCCCAGCCCCTTATCTTTTCTCCTCCCAGTCCCACTCTCACAACACCCTCCCTCCATTTTCCCCTCACATTCTCAGAGAAGGGGGGGCTCCAGGGGTACCAACCCACCCTGACACCTCAACAGCAGCAGTACTAACTGCATCCTCTCCCACTGAGCCAGACAAGGGAGCCCAGCTAAGGGAAGAGGATCCAGAAGCAGGAAACAGAGTCAGAGACAGCCTCTACTTCCATTGGTATGGCAGCCACATGCTGATCAAGCTGCACTTCTGCTATACGTAGGGGGTCTAGGTCCAGCCCATGCATGCTCTTTGGTTGGTGGTTCAGTCTCTGTGGGCTCTCATTGTCCTTCTTGTCCCTGACCCCTCCAACTCCCTCTATCCTTCCTCCCACTCTTGCACAGAACTTCCTGGGCTTGGTTTATTGTTTCTATGTGCATCTCTGCATCTGTTTCCATCAGATGCTGGATAAAGCCTCTCAGAAGACAATTATGCTAGTTTTCTGTCTGCCAGCATAGTGGAAATTCACTAACAGTGGCAGTGGCTGGCTGTTTATCCTCAGGTGGATCTCGTTGGGCCAGTCATTGATTTGCCATTCCTTCTGTCTCTGCTCTGTCTTTATTCCTACACTTCTTGTAGGCAAGACAAATTTTGGGTTGAAGTTTTATGAGTAGCTTGGTGACTCAGTGAGAATATTTAACCTTAATTTGGACCACATGTTCTGGTGCAGCCTGTAGAAGGGATAAAGAAGAGGTAACTTTCTGTCGTTGCCTGCTCGCTCTCATTCTCACTAGCAAGTCCATTCCTTCACTATCACTAGATCCTACTAAGTTCTTTTCCTCTAGAGAAACCTGACTAGTACCCAGATACTAAGAAAATTAGTTATAGTAACAGCACAGTAAACCTAACTACATACAGCAATGATGGTAACGTAAGTAAGGTTGTGTGCACCCACTTCTCCTACTTAATCACGTATATTCACAGCAAGGAGATCCCTGAGATGTTATCATTAGCTCATCTTGTCCTTATCCACCAAAGAAATAAGAACATACTTAAATTTCTTAGGGAATGAGCAGTGGGCATGGGCCTACAAACTTGATTTGGAACTAGAATTAATTAATCGTAGGAAATTGCATAGATGCATAAAAATGAAAATAATTCCAGATTACTATTTGAGATTAGATAAGGATTGTCTGGGTTCCAATAATAACTACTGACATCCAGAGAAAATCAAATCATAACCAACTAGGGGAAAAGAATAAAAAACAGAAACCAAACACAAACATCTGATAAAAATACATGAAAGAACAATGTAGGAATAAGGTTATTGTGTAGTTTAAATGCTGATTTCTGTACTACCAATATCTGGTTGCAATCCTTATTCTGAGAATTTCTTATCTCAGTGTTGTATAAACATTGTTCCTTAATTGTCCTCTGATATTCCAACAAAGCAGCTTACAGCCAATCACCGAGCACAGGGAAACATAGGGCTGGAGCTCCTGACAGCTGTGGAGAAGTTAAATGAGGAAGGAGGGGATTCCGGCATAGGCAGATGCCCAGGAGAGACCAAAGGAGAGAGAACTCAGCAGGAAAAACTACATGGGGCAAGTATTGCTGGGATGCACCCTGAGAGGACACCATTTTAGCTTAGAAGGTTAAGAATAGAGTAATAACTGCTCAGTGATTGTGCTGTGAAGCTTATTAAAATAAAATAATGGAGTCACAATTATTTGTGTGATATCCATGTTAAGAGAGAAACAGAAACAAACAGTTTTGTACAAGTAAGATTAACAGATGTTTTGCCTCAAAGTGTCTTCATGGAATTCTTTTGAATTTAAAGTTCAAAAGAATATTGATAAAAGGCTGATATAAAAACCATTGGTGATCAAATGTTCTACAAAGATAATAAGAGTTAACCCATAAAATAAGAAAATAAATATTGAGCCAGGCACACCTTTAATCACAGCACTTGGGAGGCAGAGGCAGGTGGATTACTGTGAATTCAAGGCTAACAAGGTGAGTCCAGGACAGCCAAGGCTACACAGAGAAATTTATGTCTAGTCTTGTAAACAAGGTAAAAGCCCAAGGATAATGATATCATAAGTCTGCAGAGAAAACTTATCACTACTTCTAAATTTAAGTATAATCAAAGCGACTGTAAATATCTATGTTTATATGCAAAAACAAATGCTATTCTCAGCCTTGATAAGAGAAGGTTCTCTTCTCATTGAATAGTGGTAAATGTAGTTTTATGGCTGCTGAAGGTGCTGGAAATAAGTAATATCTGAGTGCTCACCCCTATGGAGTACACTCATACCATACCTTAGACTCAGGTAAAATTGCTAAAGATAAATCCTAAAAAATGTGAAAGCTATAGGATAGGGAGAAAGGCTATGCAGTGCTATTTGGGGATGGCACATAATTTTGATCATAAACTCAGAATGTCTGTCCTTACCTGCACTGTGTCTATACATGACAGGCCATGTGAATTCAGTCATGGAATGGGAAGAGATTCATTGATCCTCAACATGCTCAGTCATCTGTAAAGTATTGGTGAGTACTGACAGATAGAGAGTTATTGTCTTCAGTTGTATACCCACAAGTGACCAATGGACATTTCTACCACATGGTTACTTGGATTTCCCTGGTAAAACTCAGTGAGTTGCAAGGTGGTGTTGCAGGAGAAGGAGAAAAGGAAAATAAATAAATTAATAAATAATAATAATAATAATAATAAGAAGAAGAAGAAGAAGAAGAAGAAGAAGAGGAAGAAGAAGAAGAGGAAAGTGGAGGACAGGGATGAGGAGGACCATGAGGATGAGAAAAAGAAAGATGAGGTAAGAAAAAGAAGAGGAGGATGAAGAAGAAGAAGAAGAAGAAGAGATGAGAGAGAAGAGGAAGAGGAAGAAAAATTGGAGAAGGAAGAAGACATGTGGGAATGTGGGAAAGTGGTGGTTGGACTTATCAAGGGTTTGGGAACAGATAATGGTGGGTGTGTTGAGCTTAATCATAATGAAGCTGGAGAGACAGCTCAGCCTTTAAAATCTAGACTCACAACCAAAAAGCAGCAGAGAAATCAGCATGTATTATGTATGTGTATTAAACTGTCAAAGACCTAATCAAAGTAATGTAAAAAAACAGGAAAAAATTTAGGACATTTCCTGTATATTCAAGTAATTAATTTTATTCCTTCTCAAGTCTCTGACGGGGTTGAAGACAAGAGTTTAGTTTTACAATTAGGCTTAATTGTTCATGGGGTATAGATGTCTTTAGGTCTAGATAGAAGTTTTAAGTTGATAATGACAAGACAGGATAGATATTGATTTACATTCAGAATTTTAGAGTCACCAGAATCATAAACCAAAGATCATTTCTACACAGTTTATTAAAAGAATGCATTTTAGAGTCAAACGGTATATTGTCTGTGAAATATATTTAGGCTTTTGGAGAGAAAAAAAAAAAAGACTTTTCAATGGAGACACTATTTAATACATGTTGACTGGATATCAACAAAGATGTTGAGTACTTTATACTGAAAGTTTCTCTCTCCTGGAAAGGGTTCCTCTGAACACTCAGAGCATTCCTGAGCCCTGGAGCTGCTGAGGTATATCTTTCAATAGTGCTGATGCTGCATACACAGGAGTTCGATATTTCAAGGTTTATCAATAAAGTCACAGAGTAAATTATCCTCACTGTAACTTTTCAAGACATTTGATAAGTACTTTGCATTTACTTAATATCAGATGATGAGAGAACCAGAGATGAGCAGATGGATTGAATGCACCGATCACTGTTTCACACTGAGATACCTCTTTAGCAATTAAGGCTAATCAGGAGGTTGAGCCCACAGTTTTGATGACTACACAGTGAAAATCCTAAGTGTGTGAATATTAAGTGAGTAAATATAATCTTTTTATCCCAAGTATAAATGTAGATAATTCATTCTGAGGTCATGTGCTGTGGACATTACCAATTCCTTTAACTTCTGGCCAGGCAGAGGTGGATCATGCCTTTAATCCCAGCACTTGAGAGGCAGAGGCAGGAAGGTCTCTGAGGTGGAGGCCATCCTGGTCTACAAAGTGAGTTCCAAGACAGCCAGGGCTACACAGTTGGATGATTTGAAGGGTATAATGTTTCTGTTCTTATATATAGATTGTAGTCCTTTACATTGGCAAGAGAATAACAACACAAGTTACTTAACGTTCTAAAACCAGCATTGAGTGCAAAATACTTAGTAACAACCAGTGCAGGAGCACAGACTTTCAGAGTTATTACATAGACTTATTACATATTATAGATGCTTTTACAATAGCACGTGTTCTTTCACTGAACCATTGGCACTGTTTTCCCTGAACACTTCACATCAGTTTCTGTTCCATTTTGTTGCTTTTTATTGTTTAAGTAATTACACATAACATATGAAATTTGGACTTAGTTTAAAACATTTGTATTTTCATAAGTAATTTTAAGATGCTACTATTAATATTCTATTACTGGGGCTCCCTATCTGCCTTCTACTACTCAGTGAATGCTAGTCTGTGTCACCCAAGGCCAAGGCTCAGTTTACTATGGCAGTGTTTAAGTTCTTTCTTACTCAATTCAAACAATCCTTCCACTCTGATGACGATTTAAGTTTATGGCTGTCCATTTCTTATGAGTAAAATGCAGAGAAGTCACCTTCATTTTGATGGCTACTACACTAAAATAATGCACACCCCACTCTCTTTTGTGTGTTTACCTGCCTCTAGGACTATCCTCTGAACTCCTTTTAGGATCTGAGTCATAACAAACCATTCAGCAGATTTGAGATTGCTTAGTGTATTTATAAACGAACATCGTTAATGTTCATAATCTTTTTAGCTATCACCACTGAGAAGGCAACCCTGTAGTCTTAAGTAATCATAACTACCTAGAACTTTCTGCAATTAAAAAAATCATGCTATACTTCATTAATTAACAGAATCAAAGTCTTATTAAAATACAGAAATTACTTAAACATGAAGATGCATCACTTTTCCAGTAAATATAATTATCTGTCTCACAAACTAGATGGAATACAGGAGCAATGTGATAGAGTTTGTTCTCCTGGGTTCTTTGTGGGTTCATACAGAACCCACACATGCAGAAAATCACATTTGCTGTGGTTTTGGTCATCTATATCTTCTCTATTGTGGGAAATTTGCTCATTCTCGTTATCACTTCAAACAGCCAACTCCTGGGGTCCCCTATGTACTATTTCCTGGCCTATCTCTCCTTTATTGATGTCTACCACTCCTCTGTCAATACATTTAAACTGATTGTTCATTCATTCCATGAAAGAAAATCTATTCAACTCAATAGATGTGTGACCGAAGTTTTTGGGGAACATTTCTTTGGAGGAGCTGAAGTCATCTTGTTTACTGTGATGGCCCATGACCCCTGCACTATGCAACCATCATGAACCAATGAATCTGTAACTTACTTGTGGGAGTGTCATGGGCTGAAGGCTTTCCTCATGGAGGTATACAAATGCTTTTCATTATTGAACTACTTTTCTGTGGCCCTAATGTCATCGATCACTTTATGTGTGATCTGAACACTTTATTTCATCTAGCCTGTGTTGGTGGCCACATTCTAGGGCTCTTTTTTCTGCCAACAGTGGCTTCATCTGCCTATTAAACTTCCTTCTTCTGCTCATATCCTACATGATCATCGTGAACTTCCTAAATACCCACAATGCAGAAGGCAGGCACAATTCTCTCTCTACCTGTGTTTCTCACATTACAGTGGTGGTTTTATTTTTTGTGCCCTGCATATTTGTGTACATGAGACCTGCAGCTATGTTACCCACTGATAAAGCAGTTGCTCTTTTTTTTTTTTTACTGTGATAGCTCCCACACTAAATCCATTAATCTACACCTTGAGAAATACTCAGATGAAAAATGCCATTTGAAAATTATTTAGTGGAAAAATTCAG
The DNA here is from genome assembly GCF_964271855.1 of Acomys minous. NCBI lineage: Eukaryota > Metazoa > Chordata > Mammalia > Rodentia > Muridae > Acomys > Acomys minous. The sequence goes on from NC_140492.1 coordinate 245,362, forward strand.
TCAGATGACAAATGAACTCACAATCATGTGACTTCAGGTAGAGGTGAAAGGATGGACTGGACAGTTTGGATGATCTGAATATGAATGCTTTACGTACACAACGAAGAAACAAATAAATGCTATTCATGTGTTACACAAAGGGAAGCAGAAATGAGTGACCCAAATGGGAAATGCCTAACCTAATTAGTTAGCTTTAAAGTCAAAACTGATGCATAACACACACACACACACTCACATACACAGTCACACACACACACACACTCTCTGTTCTGGAAAAACTCTGATCCAATGAGTTAAGTTTATAGATATTTTCAGGTTAGAAAATTCAGGCTTCTGTCAATTTTATTGAGTATATAACTATACAAATGATGCCTTTGGAAGTTAAGTCCTAGCCATTGACCTTTTGCCGTCCCATAATCTCTTTGCTAACTTAGTATAGATACTTTTCTACACGGGGACATACTTCTTTCCACTGTAGGTGCAAACTGAGAATAATGTTTGAAGAACTATTCAGGGCATCAGTCTTCTCATTTGCAAATTTCTTTACAGTTTTGACCAAAATTATGTCTCAGTATCTCTTATATTTTGGTATAAGACTTAAATGATAAACCATACCAACATTCCAATTTCCCTAACCAGAAATTCTTCCTTTTTTATTTTTATTTGTAAGTCTTTCAGTAATATTTATTATTGTTGTTGTTGTTGCTGCTGCTGCTGCTGCTGCTGCTGTGAGTGTAAACACAAAGACATTGTTGGACATATATTCTATGGCACTTTTGTAGAAGCCAGAGGAAAACTCTGTGGTGTAAGTTCAGTCCTTTAACATTTGTGTAAGCTACCAGGCTAGCACAGGAAACACCTTTACACTAGGATCCATCTTGTCCACCCATAATTTTTTTTAATGTTTTAAAAAGTAAAATGTAAGTACATCAATTTCACCCTTCCTTCCTCTCATTTATCTAATTTTCCCATGCATCCTTCTCATATGCATTCTATATCTTTAATTGTTTTATACATTAATATGTATAAAATTGTTTATACATGTCTTACTCAGTACGGACATGCTTTTAGTTATACGGCTGCCATACATTTCAGAGCCATCCATCCATCCCTGAGCTGCAGCACTTAAGGATGCACACTAGCCTATGGAGTGTACTTCAGCACAGTTGATCTGGTACAACTTATAGTTGTTTCATCATTATCACACATGCTTCTGAGTAAATTAGACTAATCATATAGCCCATTTTAATGTAGTACCCTCATTCACAGGTCACATGTTGAAGGAGACAAAAGTCTACATATACATATAGAAGCTAATTAGGCATGATGGGAGTGACCTCTAAAGAGTTTTAACATTTTCTTGCAGTAACATGCCCTCACAGAAGGCCATGATAGTTTCCTCAGAAAATGTAGAATAAATCTCTCTGAGCTGAGTCCATGAATTGCAGTGGAAAATAGTTCTGTTGCATATGTAGACTCTTTTATTAAGACTTACAAATACTCATCTTTTCCTATTATACTATTTTCTACTCATGGAGGAATACAAGCCAGTACTCAGGGTCTATCTCTTTCTAATTATAATTTCTAATTTCTATAACAAGTGGCTTGTCTTTATTCTTACTATCTTGTTCTTTCCTTTTGCTAAAGAAATGTTTGTTCTGTGCATTATTTACATTGAAGACTATTAAAGTTGGACTAAACACATCTTTTTGCATCATGAGATGGCCATAACCTATGGGGATCAGAAATATATTATTATAGTTATAGTTGTGCCAGGGACCAAACGGCCTATGGCCGACCCCCACCCATTCAGCATCTGCAGCAAACATCCTGCTGGGCCACTCATTAGGCATGCAAGGCATCCGGCTTAGCCCTGAGAAGAGAGCGATCCGATCCTGAGATAACCACAGAGACATCCTGCTTTTTCTCACCTAGGAAAACCCCTCCCCTTGCAAATGTTCCCGGGGCTCAACCCCAGAAGATTTTGTACTTTTCCATTTACCCTCCCCGCTTACCCCGCCCTCCCTAAAGCAGGTTTTAAAAAGCCTGCCCCCACCCTCAATAAACGGCTCTTGACAAGCTACTGTTCGCTTGAGCCCTGCGTCTCTCTCACCCATATCTTTAACCACAGGTTGCGACCCCCCTCGGCCCCCCAATAACTGACCAGCTGGACTGGTTATGTGGACTATTTACGTGGACTAGTTATAGTTGGAAACATCTTCCATAATCTCATATTTAAATTATTGTTCTCTAGCATCTACCTGGTATCTCACAATCAATAACTCCAGTTCCAGAGGATATACTGCCTCCTTCTGTCTTCCTTGGGCACTGCAACATGCAGTATGCAGACATATATGAAGGCAAACCAGCTATACACATAGAAATAAAAACAACTGAAAACTCATTTTGTCAATTTTTTAAAAACTTAATCTACATCCCCAAATAGTATAACCTTGATTGTAATTGCATACCATTAGTTTTTCCCAAAATCTGAAGAGAAAAATAAAAAAATAATTTCCTCAAATTATCTGGCTCATATTTCTTAATTGAAAGTAAGGAGACACATTATGAAAATGACTTTCCCCAGACTACTGTATTTTACATCATTAACACTAAATACTCCCCCTGGGAAGGCTAAAAGAAACAATCCTTTGTCAAATTCCAGTGAAGATTACTGTGTGGATTTCAGAATAATAGTGGCAAATCAGGTAAAACTTAACGATTTGTAATGTTCATTCTAATGCATATCTACTGGAAAAGATCTGAATTCTCATTTCATGCTAAAACCATTTTTAGCCTTCTACTTTTATTAATATATGAAATAATGTCATATGAATTTTTTATAGCACCTTGCTTAACTCAAATACATACCTTTCTTTTATGAATAATTAAAATTGTACATAGTTATGACTTAGAATGTAAAATTATTATAGAGATAAGAAAGATGATAAATAGACACATACATGATGAATTGGTAAATAGAAAATGACAGTGATAGTGGAAAATGTACTCTATTTTAAAATATATGATATACTACTATATTTTCTACAGTCACAGTGCTGTGCAATAGATCCAAAGTCACTCCTTGTGTCTAACTTTTCTCTAGCCTGTATCTACCCACCACTCCATAATCTTTAGAAACCATGACTCTACGAATTCTCTGATTTCTACTATACATTTCAAGTTTAACTGAACTCATGTGGTATCTGACTTTTGCCCAGCTTATTTCACTCAACATAATCCCCCTTGACCTTTGATCTCATTGTAAATGACAGAACTTTGCTCTATTTTTTGAATGCATAGCACTTTATTGTCTATAGTTTTCTGTGTAAAATTAGCCTGTGATGGTAACTTAATTTATTCACATACCTTGCATATTTTATTGTTAATAAAAATAAAATAATCATAGGGATGCTGATATCTCTATAGACATAATGATGTCTTTTCATGTTTATAAGTACTCAGTGTTGTGGGGTCCACTTACAACCAACATAACTCAACTCCAGGTAAATGCAGATAACAAAAGTGTAATCAAGCTGCTACTGATTGAGCCATCCTGCAGAACAGACTAGGGAGATGAACTAGGACCCTGAAGGGAAGTTGTACAGAATATTTAATGGATGAAACCATAAAGTGAGGGGGAGTTGGGTGGGCTGTAGCACCGTCCAATCTTATTTTGACATAAGGGGTTGAACAAGGGAGTTTCCATCAATCAAGATAGGAATAGGATCATGGGCCTGAGACCATGAACTTTCTTGACCCTGCTACCAAGATGAAGAAGTTGTCCTTGAAATGGCTGGACTCAGGCAATTGTCTCCTTGCAAGTTATATCCAAGATGGCTGGACTCAGACAACTGATCTCCTTATAACAGAAGCTATTCAGCTTTTGAGAAGTCCCCAGCTCCTCTAGAGTCAGGGACCTTGAATTTAGTTTCTCCCTGTGATTAAATGGAGTCTGAAAATGAAATGGTAGTACTTAGAATAAGTTTCTCTTGCTTGTTCCCAACAGTCAGTAGCATAATTATTGGGTCATGGCAATTTCTGTGTCTACTTTTTTTTAAGTCTCCAAACAGTTCTTAATATGTTAATCTACATCCCTGAATATGTTATAAGGGTTGAACTATATCTATATTCTTACCAGTCTTTGTAATCTTTAGCATTGTTGATAGAAACAATTTTTATTTGGGATTAAATATTGTCTTCTTGCAATTTACATTTGACATCTTATGTTGTGTAAGTTTCCTCAGAGATTTACCATCTTGCAGAGAAGCACCTTCTGACAGAAAATAAATAAATCATAATAGCTTTAAAAAGTTCCTGAAACTGACCTAATTCACTAACTCCCCTTCCTCCCAAGAGTAAACAATAAAGACTGCTAAGAATCACTCTATATAGCAAACAGCAAAGACAGAAAATCTCAGCTGCCTGGAAAAGCAAGAAATGACCTCAGCTGCCTGGAAGAGGTTTGTAACACTGAGCCACCTGAAAAGGACACTCTTCAACATGATGAACTGCCTGCAGGTTGAGTGTGCTTCAGGTTTTCAGCTTCTGCAAACTCTCATGCATGCTGGGACAGGCTTTGGTGATGCAGCTGTCCTTGAGTCATTTCTGCTCCTCTAAGTAACCCCTCTCCAGCCGGGCGTGGTGGCGCACACCTGTAATCCCAGCACTCGGGAGGCAGAGGCAGGCGGATCGCTGTGAGTTCAAGACCAGCCTGGTCTACAAAGTGGGTCCAGGACAGCCAAGGCTACACAGAGAAACCCTGTCTCAAAAAACCAAAAAAAAAAAAAAAAAAAAAAAAAAGTAACCCCTCTCCAATATTCCTGCACATAACCTTAAAAAACTCATTGGTTCACCAAATTGGACATTTGTGGTATCTGTACTTTTTTTGTGGTGGGTTCCATATCCAGGTGAATGAACATGTGTGTGTTACATTTTCCCAAGAAAAGTTTCCCACACAACATTTCTCATGCACATATTAGAAATGTATATGTATTTTTATTTTAGTTTCTTTGATATTAAAATTTCTCTTCCTTTTCTTCCTCTAAGCCCTCCCATTTTCCCTTCCCTGCTCCCCGTCAATGTCATAGCTTTGTTTTTCAGTGTTATTGCATACATATATGTATTATGTATGAATATATATTCTAAATATGACCCATTGACCCCATATAATGTTACTTGCATCTATTATTTTAGAATTGACCATTTGGCAATGAACCACAAGTTAGTATGTTTTTCCCTGGGAATACCACCTCTTTTGCTCCAAGCTTTATTTGGTTGCCTATACTTATTTGTGTATTGTTGATATGTATTCTTTTTGATAAATGTCATTTTGAAAAATAGAAGAGTTTTACCTATTTCAGTTAATTTATTCATTTTTTATGATACTGGATTATTTCTTTCACATGTTAGCTAGGTATTAATTCTTCATCAGATGCATATTCTGAAGGAGACCTGAGATCAAATGTGGTTTAAGTGTCCTTCTCTTTTATCTTTGTTCTTCTTGGGATAAAGAGCATTCCCTACTTCTTCTTTCTTTCTGGAAAAAAAGTGATGGAGCATAGATCCCAGCATTCAGCCTGTTATGTAGCATATACTCCAGTTCAATTTGTAGGAGATGCATCGAAGAACTTGTTGAAAGTCATCCATTAATGCACTTTGTTCACAGCACCTGAGTGATACATACATTTATTTATACATATATATATATATATATACACACATACATATCATCATATATGTGCTCATAATACATATATGTAGTATTATAAACATTATGAACATATTATGTATGCATTATGAACATTCTAAGAGAAAAACATAACGCATACAAAACATAAGTACATATTCCAAATACAGGAATGAAATCAATTTTCACAAATTAACAAACACTACAGTATCAAAGATATATAAATTAACTGGGAATAATTCAAAATAAAACCATAAATATGCTCTGCAAACTGAGGCAAATGACACTGAGAAAAATGGACTATCATTAGTGTTATAAAATAAAAAAAGAAGCAGCAGGAGCTTGGAGGCAAAAATATAATCACTCAAATTAAAACTGAATACTTTAGTATAGTAGAAGAACTGGCTAATTTTTTCAGATCATGTGATTTTTTTCATTTGGTATCTTTTATTTATTTTTAAATTTGATTTTTTATTAATTTATTTAGATTACTACCCAATTGTTATCCCCTTGCTTGTTTCCTCCCATTCCTCCCTCCCTCCCTCTTTCACCCCTATTCCACTCCCCTAGGTCTGTGACACTAGACCCCACTATATGGTCACAGCCCATCAAGTCTCATCTTGGTAGCCTTCCTATTCTTTCTCTGAGTGCTACCAGGCCTCCCCACCAAGGGGAAGAAGTCAAATATTGGGCACCAGAGTCCATGTCAGAGTCAGTCCCCAATCTTCAGACAACTGAGGATAGTGTCTTGTCCCTTGGCTAGATCTAGGTAGGGGTTCAATATTTATGGCATGTAATGTCCCTGTTGGTGCAATAGTTTGAGCAGACCCCCCCAGGTCCAGATCTGCCTGTCATGATGTTTCAAGGGACATCCCTGACAGGCTAGTGTCCAATTATAAATGAGTATATACCATGTGAGTCTTTCTGAGTCTGGGTTAACTCACTCAGTATGATCATTTCTAGTTCCATCACTTTGCCCACAAATTTCAGGATTTGCTTATTTTTAATAGCTGAGTAGTATTCCATAGAGTAAATGTACCAGTTTCTTTATCCATTCTTATACTGAGGGACACTTAGGTTGTTCCTAGGTTCTGGCTATTACAAATAAGGCTGCTATGAACATGGATGAGCATGTGGTGCATTTACACTATAGAATACTACTCAGCTATTAAAAACAAGGAAATACTGAAATTTGTGGACAAATGGATGGGACTAGAAATGGCCATACTGAATGAATTAACCCAGAAGCAGAAAGACTCACATGGTATATACACACTTATAATTGGACACTAGCCCAAAAAAATATGTCCATGAAAGTCTTCACTTACTAGGAGATTGAGATAGATGTGAGGACATCCAATTGGGACTCTAGGTAAGAGGAATATAGGAGAATAGGGAAATAGAAGGATCCAGAGGGTCCTAGAAACCTACAAAAAGAACATCATCCCCTACCCAGATCTAGCCAATGGACAGGACATTCTCCACAGTTGAGTGGAGAGTGGGGACTGACTTTCACACAAACTCTTGTGCCCCATATTTGACCACATTCCCTGAATGGGGAGGCCTGGTGGCACTCAGAGGAAAGATAGCAGGTTACCAAGAAGAGACTTGATACCCTGTGAGCATATACAGGGGGAGGAAGTCCCCCTCAGTCATAGTCATAGGGAAGGGGAATAAGGGGAAAATGAGAGGGAGCGAGGAATGGGATGGGATAACAATTGAGATGTAATGTGAATAAATTAATAAAATAAAAAAGGAAGAAGAAAGAACATTGTGACAGGTGGAGCTGGGCCCAGAGGGGTCTGCTCAAACTATTGCACTAACCAAGTACAATACAAGCAGTAAACATCGAACCCCTACTTTGATCTAGCCAATGGACAGGACATTCTCCACAGTTATGTGGAGAGCAGGGACTGACTCTGACATGAACTCTGGTACCCTATATTTGACCATTTCCCCTTCATGGGGAGCCCTGGTGGCACTCAGAGAATGAAATACCATGCTACCAAGATAAGACTTGATAGCCTAAGACCATACAATGGGGGAGGAGGTCCCCCTCGGTCATAGACCTAGGGGAGGGGAATAGGGTCAAAACAGGGGGAGGGAGGAATGAGAGGATACAAGTGATGGAATAACAATTGAGATGTAATCTGAATAAATTAATAAAATTAAATTTAAAAAAGAAAAAATACTTGAACTTGATCTCTGCTAAAATATTTCACCATCAAGACTGTAAAATTTACATACTATAAGAAAATTTACATATGCTTTATTTTACCAAATTGCTATTACTTTCTTATAGCCAAGATAGTAAAATAATATGACTGTCTTTCTATATGTGATAGCAAGTGCCATCCAATGTGTTCCCTAAGGTGTTCTTTTTTTTTCTTTTTCAAGTTTTTATTTAATTTTTATACAATTTTGATTGTAATATTTCCCCTCCCATGACTTCTCCCAGTTTCTCCTCATCTCCCTGTTTATCTAATTCCATGTTGTTATCTCTATTTTTCAAGAAAGAAAATTAGGAAATATACAACAATAACAAAAAGCAAAAAGTAAAACTGAAACTAAAACAAACTAAAAAAAAAATCAGTAAGATTAAAACAAACAAACAAACAAACATGAGACAGGGTTTGCTTGAGTAAATAGCCTTGGCTGTCCTGGAGGTCACTCTGTAGACCAGGCTGGTCTCAAACTCAGGGATCTGCCTGCTTCTGCCTCCCAAGTGCTGAGATTAAAGGCAGGAGTCACCACTGCCCTGGTTCCATTTCCCATTTAATTATTTCCTACTTCTTGTACCAGCCAGTTCCAGATTTGAGAGAAGCATGGGAGAATGGCAAAGTGGAAGGATCCAGAGGGTCCTAGAAACCTACAAGTAGAACATTATGATAGGCAGATTTGGGCCCAGGGGTCCCGCTCAAACTAAGGCACCAGCCCAGGACAATACAGGCAGTCTCTAAGTCTTTTATCCAGTTATTTAAAAATTATGAAAACCCAGTTTTGTCTAGGAACAAACATACTTTTCCAATTTCAATATATTAATAATAAAATGTATGCTTAATACATTAATTTATTCGATGCCTTTTGAAGTTTTCTCAACAAGTAAAGAACTAAATTTGAGGAGAAAGCCATGATAATTTTTCATTCCTAATTGCAGAAGCTAAAAAATTATGTACCAAGAGGCTGTTATAAAGAAAAGTACAATTTCATTTCTGATGCATTTACATATGTTGCAATATTATTCCTTGTAAAGATAATTGGTATTTCTTCCTGCTTTTCAGTTCTTTTTAGATTTGTAAACATTTCCTTCAGTAACCATTTCATACTCTGTAAAAAATGCATGTATTTTACCTTTCTTTTACATGTGAAGTAATATAAATATAATTTGAAAAACCCTAAGGTGTTCTTGAGTACCTTGAGCTAGGTGGCATATTGGATAGGAATTTATTTTCTCACAGTTCTGCAGGCTAAAGTTTGAGATCACACCAGCAGTGGGGTAGATTCCTGCTCAAGACTCTGAGCTCATTGGCATATGTGGATGTTCTTTGGTTCATAAAAACACCATTTCAGTCTGTCATCATTTGCATATGGAATTCTTCCATCTGTGCCTATCTCTATGCCTTAACTTCCTTTTATACAAAGGTTTGCACAAAGGGCTGTTTTAGCATTATTATCTCTGTAGAAACTCTTTGTAAATAAAGTCACAGTCTGAGGTATAGGAAATCAGGGTTTATCCCATTATTTTCTATGGACAAGCAAGGGAATCACACTAATATTCATTTTCATCACTTTGGGGTGTTACATGTCAATTTCTTTCTCTCTAGACATGGATTCTGACAACCTTGTATCTCTGAAAACCTTCAGAACTCACGGCCATACTGAAATTCTCGTTGGCCTCATCACTGTACTAGCTAACCTCTATTATTTTCTGATATGGCTTATATCTTTGTAAAGTAATTTTGCACTTTTCTAGACTGGTTTCCTTAAGATGTTTATTTGAGTTGCTCTTGGAAACAATAAGTGATGTAGGACAATGCTCATGGAGAAAGCAAATGCTACTCAATGATGGGTTCTTCTCAGAGGTAATAGCATTGTGTAGATGTGAAAAACATATTTCTCTTTCAAGGCAGAAGAAACTGTTAGTGACAACCCAGGGATTATCAAATAGTTCCTCAGGTCAAGCCTTTACTTCCCTGTACCAAAACGTGGGGGTTCTACGTTCTCTGTATGTCCAGAAGTAATAAATACTAGGAAAGTACCTACAGGGATGAAAAGAGGATTCATCTGTTTAAAGTGCATGTTTAAAGTGCATAATTCCCAGAACACACACCAAGGTTAAAGTCCACCCATATGCACACCTCATAAAATTATGTTAGAACTGTATAATGCTTGTGAGAAATATGTTTTCAGAACAAAAGAACCAGACACTGACCCTGGATCAGACCTGCAGGATTCATTCCTCTCAGCATGCTGGATGGTGACATCCTGCATCCTTCATGTTCCATCCCCAACAGCCTAAGTTGCTGTTATCTATCAGAACAGGACAGCTTCCAGAAAAGCATTGTAGAAGGCTTCTGATCCCAATTGGTCCAGCATTTCAGACCATCCCACACAGGACTCCTAGTAAGCATGGAATTTCTTCACATTTAGACAGGACCACAAATGCTATCCCTGCCTTGCTTAATCATTTCCCCCATTTTTGGACCCTTAAAAGGTATTTTCACCCTAAATCAGTCTGAAGAAACCTTACAAAAACAACACACCATTTCCTCTAAGGGGTGTTGGGTAGGTTTCTATTTCCTCTCTTTGACTACAGACGATTATTTTCATTGGGAGTTGGTTATAAGTGATTGTTGGTCTTATACAGAAACAAAACTAGGTTGAACTCAGGGGCGGCTCTCTTTTCTTCTCTTTCTTTCATAGCTAAGGAGGTAGGAAGTTGTCGATGCTGCTCCTGTCCAGCAGGAAAGACACCAACACTGGGAACTTTTCTTACAGCAGTTTTTTATTCAGGATCCTTGACTACCAGAGTGACCCCGGGAAAAGCTCCCACAGAACCTTTATAGTGTGCCTGTCCTATCAGAAACTGCCACGTCGTCACTCCTGGTTGGTGCATTCGGATCACACCACCTCACGCTATGTCTTGTTCAAATCACGCCTCCTTATGTCATGCCTTCAGGCATGCACATAAGGGGCTTGCTCACTGTGCATGCGCATATGGTTTACTCACTGTGCATGCGCAAAAAAGGGGTGCACTGTGCATGCGCAAAAGGGGGCACATTGCGCCGGGGAAGCAGCAGGGGGCACTGCTATCTGTGGCTCTCCACAGTTCCCCCTTATTCATTAAATTTTGAGCAAGTGGCACAGAGAATGCCTGGTAGGTTGTCTCCCCTGCACTGGAGAAATAGGCTGACAAGATGGTTGAACATTGGCCATATAGCCCGTCCCAATTTCTTCTTCTTCAACATCTTTTTCTTCTCCTCCCTCTCTTTATTAGAAAAGGAGGTAGATGGATCCATCATATACAGGTGAGCTTGGGTCCCCAAAGGGAGCGGGCATTAACCAGAGGGGGGAAGCATTGACCTGATCCTCCTGGGGCCACATTGGCCTGTCAAGATGTCTTTTTGAGGAGGAGAGGAGGGGTGTCCTGATCTGCTGTTTGTGGGCATCCCCAACATACAGCAAACAAGACAGTTTCCGACATCAACCTCTATGCAATCAAGTTTACTTCTCGGGTGACTCAGAGTTGGACAATCGGGTCCTCCTACTGCGGTACCTCGTCTTACACCCCTTGCAGGTGCCCATGCCTTATGGCAGGCAATATCTGAGTATATGCCATTCTCACCATGCCAAGGAAGGGGAAATGGAAGCACATTAGTGTCATGGCCTTGGTCTGCCAAGTGCACGGAGGATCTATACCCATCACTGACTACTTCGCTATCATGCCAAGCCACATTTGAGGAGATTGGCCAGCCTCCAGTGCAGCAAATGCTTGCATCATAGAGGCCTGTATGTGATGTTGGCGGGCGTGCATCCTGCATATGCACCAGAGTGCTAGGCAACTGACAAGGACCAGACACACTGTCAAAGCTCTTATTCTTGCCCATTCCTGCCGATGAGAGAAGGTGTTCTGGAACCACTGCGACAGCCCAGAGACCATGGAGACGTCAGTTCATGTAGAATTGATGTGCACTAGGGAGAGACGCAGTTCCTGCAGGGGACTAACCAGGCTTCTGCTCCAGTTACCTGCAAGATACTGGGAGAGACTGCTAGACAAGTTAATAATCTGAAAACATAAGCTTCCCTTAAGGGGAAAGCCCATATTTTCTGTATCAGGTGCAATCTCTTTTGTTAACGAAACATTGGTGGTGAAGATTCTTGGGAAAATTGCGGTTGTATGTTTTGGAAAACCCAACAAGATTTCTCCATGTGTTTGATCTTTTGCCGGGAATAAATTATGACAGCTAGGAAGAATGAGCAACTGCGCTAGATGATCACCAGGCAAAATTGTACTCACTCCATGAGGAGATGAGATCATAATTTTTACAGTGCCTGTAAAATCTGAATCAATTACACTGGGATGAATAATAAGGCCTTGCAATGTAGTGGAACTATGGCCAATTAGTAGTCCCACTGTGTCCTTTGGTAGAGGGCCAGTGAAATCAGTGGCTACCAACTGAGGCCCCATTTGTGGGGTCAGTACGAGTCTGGTGGTGGAACAGAGGTAGAAGCCTGCGCTCCCTCTAGTAGCTCTCTGGGGTGTTGCCATTCTATGGGAGAATGCAGACTCAGCCACTGTTCCAGAGCTCTGGTCTCCTCCATTGCCCCATATATTTGAGGGCCCTGAGGACGAGGGCCCCGTGTCCCGTTTTTTGGCCATGCTCCCCTAAATCCTGCTGCTAGTGGTTGACCATTAATATCTTTTATTGACCAGCATTCATTAGCCCAATGATTTCCTTTCCTGCATTTGGGACAGAGGCCAGGCGTACGTGGAGAAGGATTTTGACTAGTCTGATTAATCCCCCTGGGACACTGGTGTCTGAAATGTCCTTCTTTGCTGCACTTGAAGCAATTTTGAGGACCAGTAACTCCCTTTCTATTCCCTCCTTGGGCTGTCTGCATCACGGCTACAGCCAACCCTGCATTTGATAATGGCCCTCCTATCTCTCTGCAGATCTTTAACCACACATCTAAAGATTTATGTTTGTATGGATTTATAGCTTGTCTACACTCCTTGGTACATTGCTCAAAAATAAGTTGTTTTATCAAAGGCATTGCAGTATCTGGGTCGCCGAAGATCTTTCCAGTGGCATCAACTAATCTGGCCACAAAGTCGGCAAATATTTCATTGCCTCCTTGAATAATTTTTGTGAGATTTCCAGATACTTCCCCTCATTTAGGAAGGGCTTTCCATGCCCTTGTACCAATAAAATTAATTTGCTCATAAACTTGCACCGGATATCCTGTCTGTTGGTTAGCGAAACGTCCCTGCCCCATAAGCATATCCTGGTCCTATGCCGGTTGTCCATTAGCTGCATTGGCAGTTGCCTGCTCAGCTGAGAACTCAATGTAATAAGCTTTCCAATCTAAATAGGCGCCAGGTGAAAGGCAGGCTCATGCTAAATTTTGCCAATCTGAGGGTGTCATGCAATATCTCCCTAGGGACTCCAACTGTGCCATAACAAAGGCTGCGGTCGTGCCATAAGCACGAACAGACTCAGCCAGTCTTTGGACAATTTTAAAATCCAAGGGTTCGTGATAACGATTCCCTTGTGCATTCTGAAAAACTGGGTAACAATGAGGGGCATTTTGCAAATGAAATTGCCTCCATACCTCAGGACAGGCAGACCTACCTCCCCCTGGTATATGGGGCGGGGGTCTTATTCCGCCTGGAGATTTAGGTGGTTCTAGTTCAGGAGCTGACGGCTGCGTAATCTTAGTCTCCTTCTTTTTTGGTATAATAATGCTATCTAGCTGTTCAGCCAACTCCTCTAATTCTTCGTCCTTAGGGCCAGAATCATCCCCTTCAAACTGTTCCTCTTTCACTTTCCCCAAAATATAATTCCCCATTTTGTCCGAGCCCCGGAACTTTATTGTCTCAAAGCCTGAGAACTTAACAATTATGTCCCACTGACCGGGAACTTACCAGCTAGCTGCCCTGGCTGCCGCAAGTTCTGAGATTCCCTGTACGGGCCACCAAAATGTCGATACCACTTCCATCCAGCAGGAAAGACACCAACACCGGGAACTCTTCTTACAGCAGTTTTTTATTCAGGATCCTTGACTACCAGAGTGATCCCGGGATAAGCTCCCACAGAACCTTTATAGTGTGCCTGTCCTATCAGAAACTGCCACATTGTCACTCCTGGTTGGTGCATTTGGATCACACCACCTCACGCTATGTCTTGTTCGAATCACGCCACCTTACATCATGCCTTCAGGGGCTTGCTCACTGCGCATGTGCATACGGTTTACTCACTGCACATGTGCAAAAACGGGTGGGTGCACTGCGCATGCGCAAAAGGGGGCACATTGCGCTGGGGAAGCAGCAGGGGGTGCTGCTATCTGTGGCTCTCCACAGGAAGTGAGAAGAAATAAAGAGGAATATAGAAATATAGAGGGAAGATAGAACAAAAAGTAGATTATTCAGTCTACTCCTCAACTCAAGGCCTTAATTGTTACTCACAAGTAAGATTATTTTTAATTCATTGGTATAGAATTTTGTATATTGATGCAAAATAAGTGTAATTCTGATACATTGGTATAGAGTTCAAATCTAAGATTATTCTTCACACACACACACACACACACACTATATATATATATATATATATATATATATATATATATATATATTATTATTATTATTATATCCATCCAACTCAACTATAATACAAGGTTTACTTACAATACCTGGAAAGTGGTGTTGCAGCCTATATATATATATATATATATATATATATATATATATATATATATGGTAATATAGTTAAATAAGGTCTTCAAAAGCCTCAGAGACCTACAGAATATGGCATTTACAGAGGTTTTTATTATTCTAAAGATTCTATAACACAAGTTAACTCCTGGAAACACCCAGCCTGCCTCAAAGAAGATGATGAGCAACAAAGAACCTCCTTATGGAGTTGGCTTCAAATATGGCAAACCAGTCACTGGGAAAAATGTCCTTATATGTGCCACAGGCAGAATTCTGCCTCAAAATGGGAAAGCTTAGATGCAGGCAGAGTTGATAGCAAAACTCTGCCAAGACAGGGTAAGCAAGTCCTCAATAGTTCCTGCCTCACAAATATGTCTGTCAGATATATTGGGCTAGACGGCTGATGATGATGCTCCAGCTTATAGAGTGTTGGATGACTGCTCAGGCAGTAAACTGTCTCAGTCGTTTCTTCATTTTGGAAGCTGCTAACCTGCACTTCTGCTTCACTCAGGTAATTAACTTCTATTCCTTCTCAAGTCTCTGATGGGGTAGAAGACCTGATAGTTTAGTCTTACAATTAAGCTTAGTTGGTTAGGGGTTAAGATGTTTTTAGATCAAGATAGATGTTTTAAGTAAACAGAGATGAGATATGATAGATATTGATTTTCATTCAGAAATTTAGACCCAGCAAGATAGGAATGATGTTTTCTTCAAGTTTTCCAAATACAAATAGCCAAATCACTATGAATGTAACATTTATATAATTCCTGATTGTCTCACAGTACTTCCTGCTGTATGTAGTTTATTTTATTCATGTGTAATAATATAAATATATATACTAAAAAAAGAAACATAAAAAAAATCCATAGCTTCAATTCCAGGGACCCAATTTTCTGATGTTTATCTGGATACCAGGTAGATAAATGGTGCACAGATATATATGAAATCATAACTCATATAATAAAGCAAAATATATAAAAAGTATATATCCACATCCAATGTGCATTATTGTTTTCTCTTAAAAAAAAGAAAAGACACCAAGTATTATTCTGTACACTGAAATTTAAAACTGAAAATGCTGCAGTAATAGAGTTAAGGTTGGTATTGCATGAGGACAACATGCTCAAGGTTGATTAAAGACTAAAATTCAAAGAATGTAAAAAGAAGTGACATATACTACACATATCAGTATAGTTCCCTTTAGACTCTACAGATTTCTACAAACACACACACAAAATTACTTTGGGCTAAAGAAATTGTAGGGTTGAGTTATATAACAATGGAAGCATATTACATGGTAGATCCCATGACCAGCATGAGTGAAGACTTATACTCAATCCCAGATACTCAAGAAAACTAAATATGAAAGGCATTTTAAAGACGGGGTGGGGTAGAATAAACACCCTAGTGACAAGCAAGGAGACATATTGGTGGTATATGTTTTTATATCAGTCAGGGCAAAGCACATGACAGTTGTTTCATTCCAGGTTGGTGCCTGGCTTGGTAGCTAAGATTGTATGCCTAGGACACATAAAAATCAAATCAAATCCAGGCAGCACAGCATGGGAACAGGAAGATCAACAGAGACCTGCAGACAGCCATGCCACCCACAGACCTGACCTTCAGTACACTGCACAGTGAGGCTGTGCAAACTTGATTGCTGCTGTACCATGCAACAAAGAAGGAGGATGTCACCCAAAGGCTCACCAGCCACACGGCCAGCCTGCAGCAGGAACCACCACCATTTATATGTGGTGGACAAATGGGAAAGACACAAGAGTGGAGCAGCTTGAGCATTGTGAAGAGAGATGGAACAGGAGGCTCGAGGGCATAGAGGAGTAGCCTGTTGTGAGTGGCCATCCTTGCCACCTGGAGCCATGATGAGGTCCCAGCAGGAGCTGAAGCTGAGGGCCCTGTCTGAGTCCGTGAGTTTGCAGAGGTAGGGGTTGGTACTGATATTCACTGCTCATATTATCACTGGAAACAAGGGTACATCAGTGGTAGGGGCAGCCACTGGGGACCATGTGGATGTTCAAGGGCTGTGAAGAACTGGCCCCACCCCTCACTGGTTGCAGCATTCTGGAGAGCTGGCCCCACCTCCCACCCAAGCCAGCACTGTGCCTCACCCAGGCAGCACAGTGGAGCTGGCCCTGGTGGTAGGGGTGTGGGTTAGCCAGCCCTGAGGGCATGAATGTAGGGGAGCTGACTTTATCACTCATCTGCATGGATGCCATAGGCACAGAGGTGATGCCCTCCTCCCCAGTCCCTTCACAACTTTAGAAGTTGAGAAGGATGCCCCAAAGATTATGAGGTCAGGAAAGCTATCCCTGCCCCTTGCAGGGTGCCCCACTTGAGAGAGCAGGCCCTGGACCTCAGTTGAGCAGCACAATAGAGCTGGCCCTAATGGAGTGAGGACAGGTGAGCTATGCTGAAGTGGAGAGCATGGGAGATCTAGCCCCATCACTATTGTGTCGTGATGCCTTTCTGCCCTTGCCACCTTCAGTAGTTGGTAGAGCTGGCACCAAGACATGAGAGAGGAGAGCTATCCCTGTTCCTTCTTTGGATGTAGCACTCTGGAGAACAGGAGTTGCACCTCACCTGGGCAACACAGTGGAGCTGGCCCTGATGGCAAAGGCATCAGTGAGCCAGCCCCAATAGTGTTAGATACGGTCCTGCCTCCTGTTGCTGATGCCCTTGGGTGTTCTGGCAGGAGCAATGCTAGAGCATTCACCATGGTGGTGTGTATAATGGAGAGCTGGCATGCTGACCAGCTCAGATACCATGCAGGCCCAGACCCAGGCCTCATAATTGGCCCATACCAAAAGTCTATATCGTCTGCAAAGACATGGGACACACAAAAGAGCAAGTCATACTTACCAAAGCTGCAGAATCTCCATAACACAGGGCAATAACAGGATAAATGGCACAAGTCCCAGTGAGGTTCCATTATTGATGATGTCATAGAAGCCAGAGGTCACAAACCAAACCAACGATTCATTGTAATAAACATTGCAAATCAAGATGCATGTACAGGGATACACTGTAACAGACTACAGTTTCCATAATGAGACATTTTCTATGCTTTGGTGGTTTTTGTTTTCTTTTTTAAAATTTATTTATTAATTTATTCATATTACATCTCAGTTGTTAGCCCATCCCTTGTATCCTCCCATTCCTCCCTTCCTCCTACTTCCCCCCCTACTCCCCTCCCCTATGTCTGTGACTGAGGGGGACCTCCTCCCCCTGTATATGTTCATAGGGTATCAAGTCTCTCCTTGGTGACCTATTATCCTTCCTCTGAGTGCCACCAGGCGTCTCCATCCAAGGGACATGGTCAAATATGGGGCACCAGAGTTTGTGTGAAAATCAGATCTCCTTCTCCACTTAACGGTGGAGAATGTCCTGTCCATCGGCTAGTCTGGGTAGGGGTTCGAGGTTTACTGCCTATATTTTCCTTGGCTGTTGCCATAGTTTGCGGAGGATCCCAGCCCAGACCCGCCTGTAGGTTTTTGTTTTCTGTTTGTGTATTTTTATTTTGGGGAGAGGTTAAAAGAGTGAAGAGTAGATATTAGGGGATAGGAAATGAGCAGAACTTGGGTGCATGATGTGACACTCAGTAAAAGGCTTTTTTGAAAAGAAAAAGAACAAGAAAATTTGTCGTTTCTGGTACAACAAAATTGATATAAATTTTGTTACCAATTTTGATAGTTTGTGAAAGTAATAGAATTCTTAAATAAACATCTATGTTTAATTTTTCTATGAATAAAAGCACAGGAAAAATAACATTAAAATTAGAAATATTCCTTATAGCTGCTCTTTGACTACCTAGTGGGTTCTTCTTTCTTTCACCATTCTCTACCCTTATTATTCCACCATTCATCCTTCTAACACTAGATAGGAGAGAAGAAAGAATAAAGAGGCAAGGAAAGAGATCCCTAAATAAAGTCAGAAATTGGAAAGGGTGATGTTTTCATTAAACTACTTTCTACTGATTAGGAGTATCTATTTCCTTGGAGCAAGTTTGATCTGTGGTTTCAGAATACCTAATTTTTACTTCTTATTTCTCCTCTGTGCAAAACTACTAACAAACCACAAGCAGCTCTGACCACCAACCCCACAACAACAATCCACACCATCTCTTGGGGCCCTCGCATTCATATACCCTCTGAAAAGTCTCTAGAATTCCAAATGTCACACAATCACAGAAACTATTGCTTCTGGCAAAATCACTCTCATGCTAGAACACAAGGCAAATCATATTTCATTCTCTGGACACTCTGAAGAACTCCTGTATCCCACACATGCTAATTAAAAATAAAAAATACTATATTATTTATGGTTTTTTTTAGGAAACCTAAAAGCGAAACTTTTAAAGCACCGTGTGGATCATTATAATTCTTTCTTTCTTAGAATGTCAACTTGGAACATAAAAAAGATAAACAAATGGATCTCGCTAACCATATCGTTAATAAGCCTGTACCTTGTAAAGTCAGATTCTGTATGCAAACTCTTTTATCTGTAATATAATATTCTAAATGTGGATTAGTAACTCCCTAACTTAAAATATATTTAATGTATATCATAATTTAAAAATCACTCATTTGCAGATATGCATATGCATAAGCCAATTATTTCTCAGTGGCATTATTTATCTTGTCTGAAAACTATATGCAGGTGATTCTCATGAAGATGCATTCTTCAAGTCAATAGTAAACACAGAAACCTTAGAATTAAAGCTTCTGCTTTGGGCATATGTGCATGGAGGTAACAGAACATCCCCAGAGGTGTATGGCACACAGTGGTCAATATCTTCTTCCAACATGGTCTCTTAGCCTCCAAAGCTGATGCAATACTTCAATTACTTGTAATAATTGCTGCCAAAACCATTTCTACAGTAACAGGCACTGTTGTTTATCAATTCCCCAATGATGCTTCTTGTAGTCAATAGTTTTTGGCAAGAAACTTCATAGTTGAGCTACTGAAATGATTTCTGTAAGCAGGGCCCAATTCCCCAAATATAATAAAAGATTCTCTGAGCTCATTATATGGGCAGTCTTGTGTGATGTTTATGTCTCCAGAGTCCTGTGTGGTCCAGTTCTGTCATTAATGCATTTATCTCTCTCCTTTCTCCCCATTCATGAATCCATGCCAACTCTGTTTTTACAATAAGTTCTTGCTGAAATGGCTCTTTCCCCTCCTCTCATTCAGAACATGGCATATCTCCATCCTCATTCATAACCTATGTGTTCCAAGGAAATTCCTATATTTATATCCAAGGCATCTGAGAACATCTTGTGATTCATACACATTTTCTTCTCAAACTTGAGTTCTTATTGAAGTCCTTTAAATAGATATGAACTGATGCTTAGTGTCAGACAGTTAACAATCTTGACACCAACATTTGGCAGGTTGAAATTGTAATGCCTATGATTGTAATGACTGTCATTTGTTATGCCTCTGTGTCCTTCAACACAAGAACTGCACGTTACTATCATTTACAGACTTCACAATGGTACTATTACTACTAGTCATAGAGATTTGATTTGTTGTCAATCTATAAATATGTATTCTCCAATATTGATGGACACCCTGAATGTACAGTGAATGTAGGCCTCATTTTATATATTATTAATGTTATTTTATTAAAAAAAACATTAACCAGATTGATATACTGCTAACAATAATAATACTAACTTGTTTTCTAACATTTAAGCATACTCAAAACCACTATATCTGTTTCTGTCAGTGAATCAGATCAGAGCTAAACCTGAAAAGGTCACAAGCAAAAGAAAAGTTTACAACCTTCCTTCTCTTTAGTTTTAAAACAATACCATTTGAGAAACAATGGAATATTTTTTTCATGCTCCTGTCCCAAGCTAATTAATAAAAGGCTCTAGTGAGACTAGGATAGTATTTGCTACTAATCTGTTTTGAAGTTTTGATTATGATTATCCCCTCAAATGCCTGTACTAAAGTTAGCCATCAGCCTGGGACACTAATGGGAAATGAAAGAACTTTTAGAAAGAAGTTGGTTCATACATGTATCCCCTTGAAGAAACTATTGGACTCTCTCTCTCTCTCTCTCTCCTTTTTATGCTTTCTCTCTCTCTTCTCTCTCTCTTCCTCTCTCCTCCCTCTCTCCCAGGAATTATCTAAACACATTTAACTCTCTATATTGATACTTTCAATGTAATTTATGGTTGTGCTAGATGCCCAAACAAGATGTCCCAGGAAACACGAAGTGGAAGCTGTAAATCTACAAACCAATATAAGCCTTTCTTACATTTAGGTTGTTTATCTTGAGCATTTTGTCAATGTAATGCAAAGTTCATTAACATATGTACTTATCCAAATATATGCATGTATAATCTCTTAAAGGATATGATATTTATACTGCAATATCATACTTTGTTTTTGATTTGATAAAGAATGAGAGCCATGGGGGATCCAAGATGGTGGCACCTAACACACATCTTGTTTAATCAGCAGGACAGCAGTGATTATTCAACAACTTAAGGACTCATCTGAGAACCACAAAACACCAACATTGGTGACTCACTGGTGAGAGGGATGCTAATTTTTGGAGCCTGGTTGTGCCTGGCCTCTGGCCACCAGGCAAGATCACAAAGTCCCTGGTCTCCACAGAAATGGGCACATAGCCTCCAAAGGCTAGCACCACAAGCCTAGCTGATGGGTAGCTCTTGAACTCCCTAGGGCACAGAACTAATTTGAGACTGCAAAATCACCAGTGTCTATGAGTTCTATCACCAAGAAGACCCACAGTCAGGATCATAAGCATATCAGATCTCAAGTCTCCCAGAAAATCCAGAGAGAGAGAGAGAGAGGGAGAGGGAGAGGGAGGGGGAGGGGGAGGGAGAGGGAGAGGGAGAGAGAGAGAGAGAGAGAGAGAGAGAGAGAGAGAGAGAGAGAGAGAGAGGAACTCCTGGGTACCTAAGCAGCCAAAGTGTACCCGCAGGACCCCGCATGCCTGGCTAGCATGCAGCTCTTGAACTCCCTGTGGCATAGAACTTGATTGAGGCTGCAAAATCTCCAGTGTCTGTGGGTTCTAACACCAAGCAGACCTCACAGTCAGAAACGCTAGTGGATCTGACCTCAGCTCACCCAGAAAATACATAGAAAGTTCCAAGGTCCAAGCAGACACTGGGCATATACTTCAACCAGACACATCATAATGGGAAGAGGTCAGTGTAAGAATACAGGCAACAATATCCCGGATCATTTGATACCACGAGAAATCAAAAACACCACAACAAGCTCTGGAGTTACTATGTCAGATGACACATAAGAAATTATTTCAAACAGAATGTTTTGAAAATATTAGAAGCCTTAAACGAGGAAAATAAATCCTTCAAACTAGAACTGGAATACACAAAGAAAAAAATTGAACAAATTGCTTGAAGAAACTACAATAAAACAGGAGAAAGAAATGAATAAAAGGTGTCAAGACCTAAAACAGGAGATACAAGCTATGAAGAAAATACAATATGAGATAATCCAGGAAATGGAAACCTAAGAATAGAAGAAAAGATCTTCAGACACAAGCATAACCAATAGGATTCAATAGACAGAACAAAGAATATCAGAGATAGAAGATATGACTGAAGAAATTGATACAGCAGTCAAAGAAAATGCTTAATCGAAAAAGCTCCTGATGCAGAATACCAAGAAATCTGGGACACTATGAAAATATAAAACCTAGGAATCTTAATGATAGAAGAAAAAGAAGACTCCCTGTTGCCAGGCCCAGAAAATACTTTCAACAAAATCATGGAAGAAAACTTCCCTAACCTAAAGAAATGTCCCTAAATATACAAAAAGCCTACAAAACGGCAAATGGAATGGACCTCCTGCCACATAATAATCAAAGCACTAAAGGTGCAGAACAAAGAACGAATATTAAAAGCTGCAAGAGAAAAAGGCTGTCACATATAAAGGCAAACCTATCAGAATTACACCTGACTTCTCAACAGAGACTATGAAAGCCAGAAGGGCCTGGACAGAAGTCATGCAGACACTAATGGACTACAGATACCAAATCAGACTACTATACCCAGCAAAGCTATCAGTCACCATAGATGGAGAAAACAAGGTATTCCATAACGAAACCAAATGCAAACAGTACCTAACCACAAATCAAACTTTAAAGAAGATACTAGAAGGAAAACTCCAACCCAAGGAGGACAATTTTACACAAGAAAACAAAGGAAATGAGTAACTCCACATCCACAAAAACAACAAAAAAAGGAAGCTCTCACACACACCTTCTATCATTACCTCATTAAAATAATAGAAGCCATTAAGCACTGGCCATTAATATCACTCAACATCAATGGCCTCAACTCCTCAATGAAGAGAAACAAGCTTACAGAATGGATGCGAAAATAGGACCCATCAATCTTCTGCATACAAGAAACACACCTCAGTGATGAAGATAAACATTACCTTAGAGTAATGGGCTGGAAATGGTTATTCCAAGAAAACAGAGCAAAGAAACAAGATGGAGTAGATATTATTTATCTAATAAAGTAGACTTTCGACCAAAACTAATCAAAAGAGATGGGGAATAGCACTTCACACTCATCAAAGGAAAAAATACACCAAGATGATGTCTTACTTCTGAACATCTATGCCCCAAATACAGGAGTACTCACATTCAAAAAAAATTACTACTCCATATATCATACATTGAACCCCACATTTTAATAGTGGGAGACATCAACACCCTACTCTCACCAATAGATAAATCATCTCAGCAAAAACTAAATGGAGAAACAATAAACTAATAGAAGTCATGAACCAAGTGGACCTAACATATATAGAGTACTTTTTACCCAAACATGAAAGAATTTGCCTTCTTCTCAGCACCTCACAGAACCTTCTCTAAAATCAACCATATAATTGGTCACAAAGCAAACTTCGACAGATACAAAAAGATCAAAATCCTTGCCTCCTATCAGACCACTATGGATTAAAGCTGGATCTCAGAAACAACAGAAACAATAGAATGTCTACAAACTCATGGAACCTGAACAACTCCCTACTCAGTGATATCTGGGTAAGGAATGAAATGAAAAAAAAAAAAGAAATAGAAAACTATCTATAATTCAATGAATCCAAAGGCACAACATACCAAAACTTATGGGACACAATGAAGCAGTACTAAGAGGAAAATTCATAGCACTAAGTGCCTTTACAAAGAATTGGAGAGATCACATATTACCAACTTAACAACACATCTGAAAGCTCTAGAACAAAAAGAATCAGACTTACCAAAGAGGATATGAGGGCTGGAAATCATCCAACCCAGGGCTGAAGTCAATAAAATAAAAACAAAGAGAATAATTCAAAGAATCAATGAAACCAAGATCTGGTTCTTTGAGAAAATCGACAAGATTGACAAACCTTTAGGCAAACTAACTGAAATGCAGAGGAAGAATATTCAAATCAACAAAATCAGAAATGAAAAGAGAGACATAATGACAGACACTGAGGAAATCCAAAGAATCATCAGGTCTTACTTCAAAGTCTATATGCCACAAAACTTAAAAACCTAAATGAAATGGACAATTTTCTTGATAGATGCCAACTACAAAAATTGAACCAAGATCAGGTAAACAAATTAAATAGTCCTATATCTCTTAAGAAAATTGAGTCAGTCATCAAAATTCTCCCAACTGGAAAAAGCAAAGTGCCTCATGGATTCAACATGGAATTCTACAAGACCTTCAAAGATTATCTAATACCAATTCTCTTTAAACTTTTCCACAAAACAGAAACAGAAAGAACATTACCAAACTCATTCTATGTGGCCACAGTCACCTTGATACCTAAACCACAGACTCTACAAATAAAGAGAATTTCAGACCAATTTCTCTTACAAACATTGATGTAAAAAAACAAAAAAACAAAAAAACACTATACAACACTTACAAATCAAATCCAAGAACACATCAAAAATATCATTCACCATGACCAAGCAGGCTTCTTATCAGGTGTGCAGTGGTGCCTCAATATATAGGAAATAATCAGTGTAATCCATCATATAAATAAACTGAAAGATAAAAACCCACATGATAATCTTCTTAGATACAAAAAAAAATCACTTGACAAAATCCAACACCCATTCATGTTTAAAGTCTTGTAGAGAGCAGGAATACAAGGCACATACCTCAATATAATAAAGACAATTTACAGCAAGGATATAGGCAACATCAAACTAAATGGAAAGAAACTTAAATCAATTCCACTGAAACCAGGAACAAGACAAGGCTGTCCACTCTCTCCATACCTCTTCAATATAGTAATTGAAGTTCTAGATAGAGAAATCAGACAACTAAATGAGATCAAGGCAGTACAAATTGGAAAAGAAGAAGTCAAACCATGACTATTTGTGGAAGACATGATAGTATACATAAGTGACCCAAAAATTCTACCAAGGAACTTCTGCAGCCTATAAAAACCTTCAGTAAAGTGGCTGAATACAAAACCAACTAAAATAAATCAGTAGCCCTGCTCTATACAAATTACAAACAGGCTGAGAAAGAAATTAGGGAAAGTACACCTGTCACAATAGCCACAAATTGTAGAGAGCCACAGATAGCAGCGCCCCTGCTGCTTCCCCGGCGCAATGCGCCCCCTTTTGCACATGCGCAGTGAGCAAGCCCCTTATGTGCATGCCTGAAGGCATGACGTAAGGAGGAGTGATTCGAACAAGACATAGCGTGAGGTGGTGTGATCCGAATGCACCAACCAGGAGTGATGACGTGGCAGTTTCTGATAGGACAGGCACACTATAAAGGTTCTGTGGGAGCTTTTCCCGGGGTCACTCTGGTACTCAAGGATCCTGAATAAAAACTGCTGCAAGAAGAGTTTCCGGTGTTGGTGTCTTTCCTGCTGGATGGGAGCAGCATCGGCAACAAATGGTATAAAGTATCTTGGTGTAACTCTAACCAAACAAATGAAAGACATATGAAAAAAACCTTCAAATCTCTAAAGAAAGAAATTGAAGATATCAGAAGATGGAAAGATATTCCATGTGCATGGATTGAATCAACATAGTAAAAATGGCCACCATACCAAAGCAATTTATAGATTCATGCAATTCCATCAAAATTACAAGACAATTATTTACAGATCTTGAGAGGTCAATTCTCTACTTCATATGGAAAACAAAAAAGCCAGAATAACTAAATCAATCCTTTAAAATAAAAGATCTTCTGGAGGAATCTTGAGATTCCAAGTACAGCTTGAGATCCAGTACTATAGAGCAACAGTAATAAAAACAGCATGGTACTGTCATGGAAATAGGCTGTTTGACTAGCAGAATTGAGTACAAGACCCAGAAATAAATCCATACATCTATGGGCATTTGGTTTTTTACAAAGAAGCCAAATCCATACAATGGAAAAAAGATAGCATCTTCAACAAATGGTGATGGTCTAACCGGATGACTACATCTAGAAAATGCAAATAGACTCATGTTTATCATTGTACAAAAAACTAAAGTCCAAGAGGATTAAAGACCTCAACATAAAACCAGACACAATAAATCTGTCAGAAGAAAAAGTGATGAAGAGCCTTGAACTCATTGGCAGAGGTGACAACCTGAGCAGAACACCGATAGCTCAGGCTCTTCTATCAATGATTAATAAATGGGACCTGATGAAACTGAAAAGCATCTGTAAGGCAAAGCAAATAGTCAACAGAACGAAAGGACAACCTACATACTGGTAAAAGATCTTCACCAAACCTACATCTGATAAATGACTAATATCCAAAATATATAAATAACTCAAGAAATTAAGCACCTCCAAGCCAAATACCCCAATTAAAAAATGGCATACATGCTAGGCGTGGTGGCACACGCCTTTAATCCCAGCACTCAGGAGGCAGAGGCAGGCGGATCGCTGTGAGTTCGAGGCCAACCTGGTCTACAAAGCGTGTCCAGGACAGTCAAGGCTACACAGAGAAACCCTGTCTCGAACAACCAAAAAAAAAAAAAGGCATACAGAGCTAAATAGAGAATTCTCAACAAAGGAATATTAAATGGCTGAGAAATACTCAAAGAAGTGCTCCACATCCCTATTCATCAGGGAAATGCAAATCAAAAGGGCTCTGAGATTCCATCTTACCCACATCAGAATGGCTAAGATCAAAAATTCAAGTGAGGGCACATGCTGGCAAGGATGCAGAGAAAGGGGAACATTCCTCCATTGCTGATGGGAGTGCAAATTTGTACAACCACTTTGGAAATCACTCTGGCACTATCTCAAGACCAAGGCATACCATTCCTGGGTGTATACCCTAAAGATGTCCACCATACAGCACAGACATTTGCTCAAATATTTTTATAGCAGCCTTGTTCATAATAGTCAGAATCTGGAAACAATCTAGATGCCACTCCACTGAAGACTGTGTAAAGAAACTATGGTTCATTTGTACAATGGAATACTATGCAACTATCAAAAACAAAGAAGGCTTGAAATTTGCAGGCAAATGGACAGAACTAGAGACAATCATCCTGAATGAGGTAACTCAGACCCAGAAAGACACTCATAGCATATTCTCAAATGACTAGCTGTGAGAATGGCTGAGATATGAATGTCTATGACAAGGCTTCATGTTAATCGCAGATTCTCTGTGACGTATAATTAGAGGCTATTCTTAGTATGCCATGAAGGAAGAGTTGCAGATGTCTTACTTCTGCTCATACAATGAACAGAGAATGAGCCTTAATTGTTCTGTGTATCCAGCACACCTCATACAATTATAATGTTAGAATTGTATAATGGTTGTGAGAAATTTGTTTTCAGAACAAAAGAACCAGACTTATGCTGGATTAGAGATACAGGATTCATTCTTATCAGCATGCTGGATGGTGACATCCTGTGTCCTTCATGTTCCAGACCCAGGAGCCTAAGTTGCTGTTATCTATCAGAACAGGACAGCATTGTAGAAAGCTTCTGATCCCAATTGGTCCAGCATTTCATACTGTCCCACACAGGACTCTTAGTAAGCCTGGAATGTCTCAACATTTAGAAAGGGCCACAAATGCTATCCCTGCCTTGCTTAACCATTTTCCCCATTTTTGGCCCCTTCAAAGATATTATTCATCCTAAATCAGCCTGAGGAAATGTTGAGAACAACACCTTAGTTCCTCTCTAAGGGGGCTTGGTAGGATTCTGTTTGCTTTCTTGGTCTACAGATGATTATTTTCATCGGGAGTTGGTTATAAGTTATTATTGGTCTTATATAGACAGAAAACGAGGTTGAACTCAGGGACGTCTCTCTTTTCCTTTATTTTTCTTTCATAGGTAAAGAGAGAGGAGCTGAAAAGGGGGATATAGAAAGATCAAGTGAGGATAGAACGAAAGGTAGATTATTCAATCTACTCCTCAACTCAAGGCCTTGTTACTCACAAATAAGGTTTTTTTTAATTCACTAGTACAGAATTTTGTATATTGATGCAAAATAAGTGTAATTCTGGCACATTAGTATAGAATTAAAATCTAAGATTATTCTTCACATATACACTATATATTATATAATATATATATATACTATATATAATATATATATTTCTACTCTAATATGAGGTATTATATCCATCCAATTCAATTATATTACAAAGTTTACTTCCAATACCTGAAAAGTGATGCTGCAGCCTGTTTAGGATAATTAATACAAGCTAATTGTTAGTTGAACAAATCATAGTTATGTCAAATACTAGTCTAATTTTATCACAAGGATATGTATCCTAGGTCTAATAGATATGATATCAATATATAGATATCAATATATAAAGTAAAATACTTAAATAAGGTCTTCAGAAGCCTCAGAGACCTACAGAATATGACAATTAAAGATGTTTTTATTATTCTAAAGATTCTTTGACAAGACAGGTTAACCCCTGGCAACACCAAATCTGCCTCAAAGAAGATAATGAGAACAAAGAACCTCCTTATAGAGTTGGCTTCAAATGTGGCAAACCAGCCACTGGGGAAAATGTTCTTATTTGTGCCACAGACAGAATTCTGCCTCAAAATGGGCCAGCTTAGATGCAGGCAGAGTTGATGGCCAAACTCTGCCAAGACAGGGTAAGCAAGTCCTCAATAGTTCCTGCCTCACAAATATGTCTGTCAGATATATTGGGCTATAAGGCTAATGATGATGCTCCAACATTATAGAGAATGTTGGGTGACTATTCAGGCAGTTAATTATCTCAGTCATGTCTTCATTTTGGAAGCTGCTAACCTGCACTTCTGCTTCACTCAGGCAATTAACTTCTATTCTTTCTCAAGTCTCTGATGAGGTAGAAGACCTAATAGTTTAGTCTAACAATTAAGCTTAGTTGGTTATGGGTTAAGATGTTTTTAGTTAGAGATGAGCTATCATAGCTATTGATTTTCATTCAGAAATTTAGACCCAACAAGATAGGAAAGATGTTTAATTCAAGTTTTCCAAATACAGATAGCTGAATCACTATGAATGTAATATTTGTATAATTCCTGATTGTTTCATGGTTCTTCCTGCTGTATGTAGTTTATTTTATTCATCTGTAATAATATAAATGTATACGTTAAAAAAGAACTATAAGAAAAATAAAATAAAAAAGAATAAGAGCCATTAAAAAGAAATTTATTTCTCAAATACTAGTATGTAAAAATGTTTAAAACATAGACCACAGAAAATAAAGAGGACAAAGACAAGTTTTCATTTATTTTCTACTTCTACTATACAAACAACTAAAAGGAGAAAATCACATGAACATCTCATTTGATACAAAAAAAGCCACTGACAAAATCCAAAAACCATTCAAGATAAGAGTCCTGGAGAGATTAGAGATAAATGGGACATACCTAAAAATTATAAAGTAACTCTTGAAGATTCCATCTTACACCATTAAATGACATTAAATGACAGCCATGCTGGTGAGGATGTGGAAAAAAAGAATATTCCTATATTGCTGGTAGGAATACAAACTTGTACAACCACATTGGAAATCAATTTGGTGGTTTCTTGGAAATTTTGGAATAGTTCTACCTCAAGACTCAGCTATGCACTCTAGAACATAAAGCCAATAGATGCTCCACCACACTACAAGGACGCTTGCTCAACTATATTCATAGAAGATTTATTCACAATTGCCAGAAACTGTAAACAATCTGATGCCCCTCAAAAGAAGAATGGATAAAAAAAAATGTGACATATTTACACAAGGGATTACTTAGCTATTAAAAACAAGAAATTTGTGAAAAATTTGGGCAAATGAATGGAACTGGAAAGTATCCTGAGTGAGATAACCCAGATCCAGAAAAACACACATGTTACGTACTCAGTTATAAGTGGGTATTAGCCATAAACTACAAGAAAACTATGCTACAAAGAAGCTAAACAACAAGGAAGCTCCAAGGGAGGATGCTTGAATCTCACTCAGAATGGGAATTATAATAAATACAGTAAGTGGATAAAAGGAGGGAGCTGGGAAGAGCTGGGGGAGGGGAAGGGGAGACCAGATGTGGGGAGAGCAGGGTTTGCGGAGAGCCAGGAGACAGAATGGAAATCTTGCAGGGGTGCATCTCTGGGATGAGTTGACAATCTGGGACATAGGAGGCTTCCAGGAGTCAATGGGGGATGGGATGACCCTAGCTGAAACTCTAAGCAGAAGGCAATATGGAGCCTGAAGTGGCAACCTCCTGTAACAAAGCAGGACTCCTAGTGGAGGGAAGGGCACATTAGTCCACCCACAAAACCTTCAACCTAGACTTTGTTCTGCCTACAAGATGCTCAGACATAAATATGGAGCAGAAATTGAGGGAATGGCCAACCAACACCTGGACCAACTTGAGACACCCCCACTCCTACCCCATGAGAGAGAGTCAACCTTTGACACTATTAACTATATTACACTATGCTTGCAGACAGGAGCCTAGCATAACTGTCTTCACGGAGGCTAGCAGCTGATGGAAACTGATGCAGAAACCCATAGCCAAACAATAGGAGGAGCTTGGAAATCTTATGAAAGATTGTGAGGAAGGATTGGGAGAGGCAGAGGGGTCAAGAACTCCACAAGAAGACCTACAGAATAAAGTAACTTGGGCCCAGGGGCATCACAGAGACTGAACCACCAACCAAAGAGCATGGATGAGCTGCCACCCTATACATGGTATCAAATGTGAAGCTAGGTATGAAGATATGAGCCCCCTAAGAACTGGACCAAGCACTGTCTCTGACTCTGTTGCCTGCCTTTGGATTCCTTCTCCCTAGCTTGGTTGCTTCGTCTGGCCTCACTGAGAGAGGATGCATTTAGTCCTGTGACTAGATGTTCCAGGATGGGTTGGTGCCCATGGTGGGGCCTTTCTTTCTCCTCAGAGCAGAGGAAGAGTGGATGCAGGAGTGGGGCATAAAGATGGAACTAGGAGGAGAGATGAGAGAGTGGCTATGATCAGAATGTAAAGTGAGTAAATAAATTAATGGAAAAAATAAAGGCAGTCTACAGAAGGCCTATAGCAAATGTTAAACTAAATGAAGAGAAACCCCAAATAATTTAACTAAAATCAGGAATACAGGTTTGTCTACTCTCTCTGTATCTTTTCAGTATAGTACATGAAGTATTTGCTACATCAGTAAGACAATTAAGGGAGATAAAGGGATACAAATGAGGAAGAAAGAAGTCAAAGTATTGCTATTTGCAGATAATATGATAGTATACACAAGTGGCCCTAAAAATTCCTCTCAAGCTGATAAACACTTTCAGCAATGTAGCTAGATAAAAATTAACTTAAAAAGTCAGTAGCCCTCTTATATAAAAACTAAGGAAGAAATCAGTGAAACAACACCTTTCCTGATATTCTCAAAATACATATAATATCTTAGGGATAAATCTAACCAAACAAGTGAAAGACTTGTTTGATAAAAGCTTCAAATCATTGAAGAACGAAATTGAAAAATATCCAAAGATGGAAAGTTCTCCCATTCCATGGAGTGATAGGATTAACATAGTAAAAAGGCCATTATAACAAAAACAAAGTACAGATTCAATGTAATCACCATCAACATCCAACATAATTCTCCACAGACCTTGAAAGAACAAGTCTCAACTTCATAGGGAAAACAAACCAACAGGCTGGGAATGGTGGCAATCAGAAGGCAGAGGCAGGCAGATCATTGTGAGGTCAAGGCGAGCCTGGTCTACAAAGCGAGTCCAGGACATCCAAGGCTACACAGAGAAACCCTGTCTTGATAAAAGAAAAAAAGAAAGAAAGAAAGAAAGAAAGAAAGAAAGAAAGAAAGAAAAGAAACCAACAAACTAAACCTCAGGATAGCTAAAACAATCTTGAATTTTTTTTAAAAAATCTGCTAGAGGTATCAATATCCCTAATTTCAAGTTTTACTATGAAGATAAAGTAATAAAAACCATGTGGTATTGGCATAAAAATAGACAAGTTGATCAATGAGATCAAATTGGAGATGCAGACATAAACCTACACACCTATAGACGCCTGATTTTTTATTTTTTTAAAAAAGGTGGAAATACACACTGGAGAAACAAAGGCAGCATCTACAGCAAATGCTGGGTGGCACTTAGAAGACGCCAAATAGATCTATATTTATCACCCTGCATAAAGGTCAAGTCAAAGTGGATCAAAGCTCAATATAAAACCAGACATACTGAACCTGATAGAGGAGAGAGTAGGGTATGGACTTGAACACATCTGTACAGGAAACAACTTTCTGAATAGGACACTGGTAGTGGACATACTAAGAACAACTATTAATAGGCAGGGCCTCATGAAACTGACAGGCTTCTGTAAGGCAAAGGACACAGCTCTTCAAAGTGACAACCTACAGAATTTAAAAATACTTTTACCAACCCCACTTCTGATGAAGGGCTTATAGTAAATATATATAAGGAACCCAGGAACCAGATATAAAAACATCCAGGTTAAAAGTGGTTTCTAGGGACTGAACTACCAACCAAGGAATGTGCATGGGCTGGACCTAGCCCCACTACACATATGTAGCAGATATGCAGCTTGGTCAACATGAAGGTCCCCTAACAATGAGATTATTGACTGTTTCTGGCTCAGTTGCCTGCCTTTGGATCCCTTTCCCATAACTGGGCTGCTTTGTCAGAACTCAATGAGAGAGAATGCACTTAGTCCTGCTGTGACTTGAGGTGTCAGGGTGGGTTGGTACCTCTTGTGGGCCTCCCCTTCTTTGAGATTAAGCAGAGGAGGAAATTGGGGGAGGGAGGTGTAAGGGTGGGACTGGGAGTAAAGGAAGGAGGTTGGTATCAAACTGTAAAATGATTGCGTACACACACACACACACACACACACACACACACACACACACACCTCTTGGATTCCTTTCAAGATTTGACTCACTAATATAGTTCAGATAATTGCATCTTTGCATAGCATATCCAAGGCCCTGGGTTGCTTGAGAACACTTCCAGAACAAGCCACAATGTCAAATGCCTGAAACAGCACTTTGTAGATGAATTCAAGATATCATAATCAAGGGCAGAGCTGACTAAAATACTCAAGGAGAACTTGAGCTATTAGAGATGCTCTCTCTCTCTCTCTCTCTCTCTCTCTGTGTGTGTGTGTGTGTGTGTGTGCATGTATGTGTGTTTGTGAGCACATGCATATGTATGTGTAAATATAAATACATATATATTCAATATATATTGAATGCATACACATATATAGAAATTCTAGGGATTTATATGCCTCCAG
This sequence comes from Acomys minous, assembly GCF_964271855.1. NCBI lineage: Eukaryota > Metazoa > Chordata > Mammalia > Rodentia > Muridae > Acomys > Acomys minous. Next base: position 278,750 of record NC_140492.1, read on the forward strand.
CTATTTTTGTTCTGCAGTTTAATATTGGAAATAAATTATTTAAATACTTATAGTAACTGCAATTAACTAATTTAGTGTGAGCTCAACAAATGCATTGTCCAAGAGCTAAAAATATTAGAATGGATTTCACTATGTTTATGAAAAACTTAGCTTTGAAAATATGATTTTTTTTATTTCCTCAGGGTCTGTTGTTATGTCTCTCTTTAATTTGGATACTCTCCTTCTGCCTCTTACTTAGTTTGGCCAAGGGTTTGTCTATATTGTTGGCTTTTCAAATAATTAGCTCTTGCTTTTGTTGATTTTTTGTATTGTTCTCTTTATTTCTTCTTTATTTTTTAACTTTTTTTTTTTACTTAAACTTATTCAGATTACATCCCGATTGTTATCCCCTTACTTGTATCTTCCCGTTCCCTCCTCCCTCCCTCTTTCACTGCCTACAAGATGTGCAGGGATAAAGATAAAGCAGATAGAATAGAGACTAAGGAAATGTCCATCCAACGCAGCACACCCCATGGGAAAGAACCAGTCCCTGACAGAGAGATGTGCCTTATTCTGAGGAATAGGGAAGGGTACGGGGGAAACGAAGGGAGTGCGGGACTGAGAGGTGAGAAAGGATGGTGATCCGACGAGGTTATAAAGTGAATATATGCATATATGCATACATGCATACATGCATACATGCATACATACATACATACATACATACATAATACACACATACATACATACACACACACATATATATATACATACATACATACACACACATACATACATACGTACGTACGTACATATATATACATGCATACATAAAAACATTAATAATATATAAATAAATAACCTAACTCATTAATTGTTATAGAAAGAGTTTTGCCAATCCTTTGATTGAACTATTAATAGTGGAGAATATTGAGTATAACCCCCTCAGCTTTTGTTTATTTTCTGAAATGTATTATGAATATATCTCTTTGTATATTACTGTCAGAGTCCATACAAAAAGGTGAAAGGATAAATTTATAAGCTGGTGCTTGATTTTAAATGCATGCAGATTTAGATATAAATCTGTATCACTATAATCTAGCTTGAATACACTTTTGTTGTTTCATTTCATTTTGTATTTCAAAACATGAATCCAAAAAATCACAAACAACTGAACCCAAATTAGTTTTTTACTAGTACTCATGAACCAATGAAATGATAAAAAGCAAAAATTTATTGTGTGAATGGAAAAGACATCAAGAATCCGAGCCTGTTCTGAGGAAGAAAGATGATGAAGCACATAAATTGAGATGTGAGCTCCATTGGAGTCCCTGCGCTCTTGTTACACGTGTGGGCACATTTAATACAAAAGCATGAGTGTTTGCACTCTGATCACAACATCCCTTGAATTCCTCCTTCTAAATATTGGAGAAATCTTATGCCACCTTTATTTTGAGAAAGAGTCAAACAAAATCCACTCTTTTACTTTGAACTGGCATAAAAGATCAAGGAAGAATGGGATGAATTTTTCAGTATTGTTTCCACATTATGTGGTTAATGGCATTTTAACGAGTGAAATTTAGGTTGTTTTTTTTTCTGAAAAAATACATTTATTTCAGAAACCACATGGCTAGCTGAGACTAATGAAACTCAGCTATGGGATTGATATATAATATGTAGCTGAACTGAAAGGTCATTTTACTGATTACTCCATTATAATTATTTTCATTTCCATAGTCAACGATAAGGAGGCTAAAGACACCAAAAAACAACAACAACAACAACAACAAACTGAAATGAGCCCCTACTTTTAAAATCGACCTTTTGGCTTTTGAGAGATGCTCTAGCTAACTTGTTACTGAGGTAATCAGGTCACTCCATTTTCATATGTTGCTAGTGTAGGATTTGCTTGAGTGTTCTCTTTCTTGAGATTTGAGTAAGAATAATTCACTGGACTACATGTTTTGTTGCTTTTATGCTATGTGTTCTGACATCATGAATTATTTTTCTCAGCTTCTGTTCATGAGAACTGAGTTACTAAAGTATGACTGTATTCAAGAGAGAGCGAGAACAGACTCAAAAAGTACCAAAGAGTTTCAAGAAATGTTTTAAAACTATCTTAGCCACTAAAAATGTTTATAGAATCCCTTAAATACATCTTTTCTTGCAGATAACAAGTAAAGTTTTACCCCATGGTTTCATAAAAAGACATTATATGTAATGTAAAACATGATGTTCTCACTGACATCTGTACCCAAAAAATGTAATGATAAAATTTAGGGAGAAGTGAGCTGGGCATGGTGGTGCATGCCCATAATCTCAGCACTTGGGAGGCAGAAGCAGGCAGATCTCTGTGAGTTCGAAGCCACCCTGGTCTACAAAGCTAGTCCAGGACAGCCAAGACTATACACAAAGAAACCCTGTCTCAAAAAAATGGAGATGTTTATTACAGGATTTCTAGGTGGTTGCAACAAACTATACTCCAGGAAGAAAATGATTTCACAAATTGCTAATTAATATAGAAAAGATAATGTGCTGTTTGTATCATTCATCTGGGTTTCATGAGTATTTCATGATAAAGATGTAAAAGTTTGAAGCTTCAAAGTGATGGAGGGTATATTTCTTGACAAAAAAGATGAACAATAATAATATTGTGGCAGATCACAAAACTTTTGAAGATTAGTGTCTGGCTCTTTCACAGACACTATATAAATAATCTGTGTTTTTCTCTGTACAGTTACCACTACCAGACACAAATACAACACAAAACACTATATAAATAGAGCCTTGAAACACATTAACTTAAAAATAGTTATTTTTCATTTTCACTGTCAGAGTGATCTCTTAGAAAATGTTCAGTTGTATTTCTTTTGGCCCTCTAGTCTCCTTGTCCTCCTCTTTTATGTCCTCACTTTCCCTCTTTCACTGTGCTTTGGACTCCATGGCTAACATGTATGCAATGTCCACATGTCTGAACCATGTGTGTATAGACAGAGATGCTCTAGGATAGTCAGGTGACTTATTATTACATGAAAGATCTAATAATGCACTGCTCCCACAGATGCCCTTGTCATGAGACCACCAGTCTGTGGATGTATTGAGTGACATACTGTGTAAGTTTAATAATTACTGACCTTAAGAAAAGAAAGGCTAACTAGCAGTTCCAATATAATCAGTGGATACTTTTTAAAATGGAAAACTGACACACAATAAGAGGAGACAGATAGGTGAGTACAGAAGGACAAAAGGATGCAACAACGTTAGAGTTGGAGACAGAGGAAAGAAACCAAACATCAAGGAATGCAGGTGTCCTCTGTACAGGGAAAGGGCCAGGAAACATTGTTTCTGCCTCTTAGAGAAACACCTGGATTAAGTGTGATACAGTCTAACATAGAGAACTTTCAGAGAATAAACTGTGTTTATTTTTTTCTTTTTGTTTTTTGTTTTGTTTTGTTTTTTACTGTTTTTGTATTTGGTTTTTGGTTTTTGAGACAGGGTTTCTCGTGTAGCCTTGGCTGTCCTGGGCTTGCTTTGTAGACCAGGCTGGCCTGCAGCTTGGAGATCTGCCTGCCTCTGCCTCCCAAGTGCTGGGATTAAAAGCATACATCACCAGGCTCAACGCTAAACTGTGTTTCTTAATACATTAAGTTTTTCGATATAGCTTCAATAGAAAATCTTTCACCTTTTAAAAAAGTCTCTATAGTTAAGAGAACATGCTCAGTCCTGATACAACTTGGTGACCTGGAGGGCATGGGAAGAGGGCTTCCATTTTCTGAGGAATAGGGGAGTGGGGAGAGGGAAGGTGAGACTGGGAGGTGAGGTGGGATAGAGCTACGACCAGGATGTAAAGTATGTGAATAAAAAATAAGTAAATAAATAAATGTATTTGTAAAAAGGGAAACAAAATACTCATTGCTAATGTCCTATGGAATCTTCCCCAATCCATTCCCACATCAAATAAATATGAAAGAACACCGTGCCTATCACTAGAGGAACATATGCAATTGATTTAATCAAACTATATCTCTCAATAAATTCAATATGGTGCACACACATGCAGATGATAATGACAAGCCTACTCTGCATACTGGAGTCATACTGCACAGAATCATCTATAACAAAGATTCTGTAAGTGGTCTACTGTTCGTGTATCCTGAACCATGGTTATTTCCAGGAGTTACCTAAATTTGTAAAGTGTTTTGACTTCATACACAGTGAAGAATGAATAGCAAATGACTAGATACATGAATTCTCTTTCAATTTCTTCTTAAATTACTACAATATAAATAAGCACAAGTTTTAAACATCTTTAGTATACACTTGAAAACAATGAGTTGCCAGCTAAGAATTGGTACTCGGAATAACACAAACATGCCATTTCTGACCCTTTAAGGATGTTTTGCTAATGACAGCCATGATTTATTCTGTACAAAGGAAAGAAAGCTCATAATGTTTTTATCAAATCATTTTGGCCTCTTTACTTATATCTTTTTATCTTTCACTTTCCATCGGAAACCACCATCAATCTCTTCCACACTTTCTTCATGGCATTTTTCATGTCCTTATTCCTAAAAGTATAAATAATAGGATTGAGCAAGGGAGTTAGGATGGTGTAAAATATTGCCACCATTTTATCAAAGGAGAAAGCAGATGGAGGGCGTGCGTATATAAATATACAGGGGACAAAGAACAAGACCACAACTGCAATGTGGGATCCACAGGTGGAGAGAGCTTTCCGCCGCCCTTCAGAACTGTGGGCTCTCAGAGAGAACAAGATGACACCATAGGAGACAAGCAAAATAGAGAAGATTATGATGCAGATAGATCCACTGTTGGCAACCACTAAAAGTCCAAAGATGTGAGTGTCAGTGCAGGCCAGCTCCAGTAACGGGAACAAGTCACACATGAAATGGTCGATGACATTGGGTCCACAGAATGGTAGCTGCAAAGTGAAGATGATCTGTATGATAGAATGCAAGAACCCCCCTGCCCATGCTACCCCCATCAGGGTGCCACAGACCTTCCAGTTCATGATGGAAGAGTAGTGCAAGGGCTTGCAAATTGCTACATAGCGGTCATAGGCCATGGCTGTCAAGACAATCACTTCTACTGCTGCAAGGAAGTGTTCAGCAAAGAGCTGCATCATGCATCCTTCAAAGGAGATGGTTTTTTTCTCATACAGAGAGTCCACAACCATTTTTGGAGTGATGACAGAAGAGAAGCATGCATCCAGTAGGGACAAGAATGCCAAGAAGAAGTACATGGGGCAGTCTACCAGCGCTGGGCTACAGACAATGGTCACCACAATTATCATGTTGCCCCCAACAGTTGCAATGTAGACAAACAAAAATACAATAAAAACTATTTTCTGGACTTTAGGGTTCTGTGAAAGTCCAAGGAATATGAACTCTGTTACAAAACTCTGGTTTTGCATAATTTAAAGGAGAGCTTATAAGTAAAACTATGTACATGTGAATCTGTAATTATTAGGAAAAATTGCTTCAAGTAAGTTTATGTTATCATCAAGAGGTTGGAGTAGTAAACAAATATTTTTTTAATGAGGACAGAAAAAATAAATTCTTTTCCCAACACATGTACATACAAACAACACTAAGTGAATTGTGTGTGCATGTGTGTGTGCGCGCGCGCACTCATGTGTGCGTGCATTTATAGAGAGACAGGTGGACAGATAGATGATAGCAAGAGAGCTAGATGAGAGAACAGTAAGGAAAGAAGAGGATATGAATTACAGAGGAGGATTACTGAGTGAGTTGGAAGTGGGGAGAGAGGTAAGGGTGGGAGTAATATAGATAAGGAATACATGTATAAATTTCTTTTTAACAAAAGAAAAAAGTCATTTTTCTCAAGGCAGTATTTGGAGATCACGTAGAAGTACAATGCTGGCTATTTTTACTCCACAAAGCACACATGTTTTGTCCTCGAAATGATGACTTATTTTCTCTAGTGGCTTCCTGGAGTAGAATAACAAAAGGCACTGTGAAACCATTTACATGGTACACGTGTAGAGAAAACACTTGGTCTTAATCATGTCTGCAATCTGCTTGGAATGAGATAGAGATGAACAGCTTTTTTTAATTATGTAAATTCTTTTATTTTTAATTTGTTCATTTACATCCTGATTGTAGCTCCCTCCATTGTCTCCTCTAGGTCCCTCCCTCCCTCCCTTGTCCTCCCTCCCCCTTCCCCTAGTCCTCAGGAAGGGAGAGCCCTCCTCCCCTATTATCTGACCCAAGCATATCAAGTCTTCAGATGAATAGTTTACAATGTCTGATCAGACCACTCACCTACCAACAAAGGAGTGGAAAAATACACTGTAGAATGCAACTGAAAATCCTCATCTTAACATCCTGAGGTTAATTCGAGTGTCAGAAGAATTAATTTATTATTAAAAAGTACAAAGGCCTACAGAAAATGTTTGTCTCTATTTGTAATGTGCACATTCAAGGTGTCAAGATTTCTCCTTTAATTCATCATTTTAAACTGTAACTGGAACATAATATAATAATACCTATTGTCATGGAAAGTGAGAAATAGAAATTAAGCAACTGCTTAGAACTAAGGTAACAGGAGCAGAGAGTTATTATTGCTATTTTATTGGTGAAGGTTTTAGTCACTGGTGTTAATCTTAAACTACTGAAAGATGCTTAACCTGGTATTTTAACACAGACTTTCTGGTTATAACATACAGGATTTTCCCTCTGTGATGAGCAGAGAAGGAAAGAAATTCATCTTTTCAGACAAACACTGCAGAGTAGTGGTGGTCTTTCTACACCCTACTTCTAGATATAAAAATTAAAATAATATATTACTTTTTTGAATTGTGATTGAGAGCTCTTGACAAAGCTGACAGAAAAAAATGGTTAAGATTTAAAATTAAATGCTCTCATCAGCCGCATATACACACTGACAACAGTCACATAGTAGGAAGAGAAACTGTAGAATATTAGAATATTGAATATTAGAAACTTGAAACTTTATAATTATCAGTTATTTATTCAAGGTTGCCCTTGCTAATGCAACAAAATTCTGCAAGATCTATTATTTGAAATTTATAAGACTTTCTTATAACAATGATGTTTATAAATAGCTTACCTAATTAGCTGCAAGGTTAATGAAAAACATCAGATATGAACATGTGAAAACATGACTCAAACTAAAATGTCCTTACAAATTCTAGTTATAATTCATGCCTTTAAAACCAGCTGCAATACTCACAGATAGTTTTTCCATAAGAGCACCAGATATATATTTCAGCTCTTGAATTCATTTTCCTCAGACAGATATTGCTTCAGTTGTTTCTGAGTTCTCTCTTGTGTGCACAACTGAAATACATTAGTAAAACACATTCTTGTGGCCACACATTTTCATGTACATACATATATGCATATGTTTATATATATGTTTGTAAAAATATCTGAACATGTACATATGCTAAGAAAGATAAGCTGATCTTAAGGAATGAAGGTCAGCTAACATATTATGTCATGCTTATAGAACCACAGGACACAGCTGTATGCTTTTGCTTGGAGAAGGAGTTCCCATGTGTTCTCAAGCCCAGTCCTCACCAGTCTGTAACTCAAACTCCTTGCCCACTCACCAGTTATATCTGAAGGAAGAACAGTATAAAACAAACACTACAGGGTCATTAGATCAGAAAATAACAATTATAGAAATGTTAAAAGAGCATGATATAATTTAACATGTCCAGTTTAGCTTCAGACCAAAGAATAGAAAACAAACCAAACCAAACAAACAAAACAGGAGTGGCGTAGCTCATGATAATGCCACAGTGAAACTCCTTACTGTGTATAAATAACATACATTTAAAAAAGAATACATTAGACTTTGGTGAACTTATGCTCAAATCCCAACAAATCTGTTGTGTATAACATTACTTCAAGTCCTTCCATTTTGATAAACCTCAGGTTTTGGTTCTGTAAATGGATTTAATGCTTAGAGTCATCACTAATTTTCATGTGATAATCACATATAGACACTGATGCAGCTGGGAGCTCCAAAAGGAGCAGATAGCAAGTGCTGAGACCTAACTGTTGATTATAATGAGAAATAGCATTTTAAATATGAACACATTTTAGTATCCTTAACAATTATCAAGTTCAGTTCTATAGCCCACAGACCACCATCAAGTTTATTACTGTTTAACATAGCAGTATTTTGCAAAAGAAAGCAAATTGGGTAGAAGGCTAAAAGGAAATAAAATCCTAATATCAATCTAAAATAATATAAATATAAACATTACATTTCAATACTTTTTTTTCCTAAGAGCAACAAAGTTTTAATGCAAATAACCTACAGCAGTGGTTCTCAACCTGTGGGGCATGACCTCTGTGGGAGTCAAATGACTTTTCATAGGTGTTGTCTAGGACCATAGAAAAATGAACATACTTATATTAAGATTCATAACAGTAGCAAAATTATAGTTATGAAATATCAACAAAAACTATATTGATGGTGGTCACCACAGCATGAGGAACAGTCTTAGAGTGTCACAACATTAGGAAGGTTGAGAATGTCAGGCCTACAGGCGTAGATTCTCAGCACAGTGCCTGCTGTACAAACATGAAGCCCACAGAACGCAGATACACAACCCAGGCAGAATGGTCCCCATGCTTGTCAGGGGGTGACAGGTTGAGCCTTGGAACTTGCTTACCAACTATTCTTGTGTATAGGTCAGCTTCAGGTTAAGTGTGCAATCCTGTTTCAAATGCACTAAAGTGAGCAGTAATTAAAGAAAACATATGACCCAAGGCCTCCTCATATAGGTACACACATACGTAGACATAGCAACACATACAAACACTCACAGAAAAACACATAGAATCAAACACACAAGGAAAGAAGAAAGTTAAAAAGTGACTAAATGAGGAGAGAGAGAGAGAGAGGGAGAGAGAGAGAGAGAGAGAGAGAGAGAGAGAGAGAGAGAGAGAGAGAGAGAAGAAGAAGAAGAAGAAGAAGAAGAAGAAGAAGAAGAAGAAATATAAGTACTTATAAGTATATATAAATTACTAGTGCATGAACTGCTGAAAATAATGTGAAATTGAACAAATAATTAAGTAGAAAATATAAATAAAACTCATAAGAGTAGGTAATTGATAATTTCATAACAACTAAATATAAAATTTGTTATTTAGTTCAGAGAAATAAACCTGTTTATTTCATAATGATGACAAATGCATCACAGTGATGTATGATGATACTATCAAATGAGGCTAAGTGGTAATGTGCTAGAGTGTTCATATTCATGTGCTTCCAAAATTAGTAAAATTAAAACATTAAAGAAGACAATTACAATTTCTTTGTTTCCTAATACCAAAAAGACAGCAATAATTAATGAAAAAAGCGACCATCAATATGAAAGAGAGCAGAGTATAAGGGAAGTTCAGGAGAAATGAACAGGAAAGTGAGATGATTCAATTATATTATAAAACTGCCAAAATAAAAGTTATAATTCTTTAAAAATGGCAAAAATAATGCTTCCTAATGTCCAGGTACCAGTGAATAAACTACTTCACTTCAAACTCATTGGTTCTCAAGTACTTATGAACACAATTATTCATAACATTCTGAACAGTGTAAATTCTAAGAAACAAATGAACGTTGATGTCAACATTACTTATCCAGTGCATGCACATGCAAACTGATGTCAAAATTTAATCAATCCTAAAGTGTTCATGTAACCTTATACTTTGAAATATTGAAAATGGAAATATCTTAAGCATTCAATAACAGTGATGTCTAATTACACAATAATTTTATTAAAGTACAAATCATTAATATAAGTAAAATACCGTCAGCTCGAAAGTAGAATGATTAAACTTTTAATATGTGTGACAAGTAGGAGAAAACTAATGTAGACATTTTGCATGCAATTTATAACCTATTAAGGGAGTATATAACAATACTAAAGACTTTACTTTCAGTATTTGTCATTTTACTATTGACAAAATATTTAGAGTAGAAAATCTAGTTTTAAAACCCATGGAACCAAACTTCTTTCTCCTAAAAATACTGGGTAGGCAGGGAAGTGGGGAGGATCTGGGATGAATTGGGAGAAATTAAATAATATGATCAAAATATATTGGAAAAACTTTTAAGTAAAAACTGCAAATGTGCAATCTATCTTTTTTAAGTTCAGAAAGAGAATATGGGATTTCAAATCATTGATGAACAGATATGGAAGTTGTCTATCACTACACAGTTTCTCTCATTAACACTGTAGAACTCATTAGCTTTCCCTAAACAGCTTTACCATAGACCCAAACCCCCCACCATTATACATTCTTTGATAGTGATTTCAAATTCACGTTCTTTATGGAGAAATTTATTCTGTCGATATGTCTCGAGAAATATTTCATGATTTTTGTTTCTCTGAGAATCACAATCTTGCTGAGCAGTGGTGGCCCGTGCCTTTAATTCCAGCACTTGGGAGACAGATGCATCTGGATTTCTGTGAGTTTGAGGCCAACCTGGTCTATAAAGATAATTCCAGGACAGCCAGGACTAGACAGAAGGACCCTGCTTAGGAAAAATAAAACAAGCAAAGAACCACAAACTTGAATGTTCTACAGCAGTAACCTCCTGTGCTCGGGGATCCTGTACAACAGGAAATCTCTTGTTTCATGGACCAGTGTCCTCTAGAACTATGCTTTCCTGTGCCCTACTATTCAGATTAGACACTATTTCCATCCCGTTCATTTTAACACCAAATCTATCTGTAGCAACATTTGTTATTCTTCAAATAACAAGATTTCTTCATTGGCAAGGAATTATAACACTCAAGTTTATCAGAAGGATGAGTAGCAATTTGTCAATATAAGAACTAGTTCTAAAAAATTATTTCAAACAAATATATATTGCTGTCACTAAGAAAAATAATAACATCATCTTGTTTGAAATGGCTTTTATGTTAAATTCCTGAAAGTCATCCTATTTTGATCTAAGAGTCTCCTAATTCATTGAAGTAAAACTTATTTCAAATGAATTCCAGTAAGTGGACATCTTCCCATGATTGTCTGAGACATGTGTTCTCTTCAGATTACTATCAGTCTCTTTTTTCACTGTTACACCTTAGATTTCTCTAAATGTCACAGGCTAGTAATTATGAAATTTATGAAATATAGGAAAACCCACCATCCTCTGTCTACTTTTATCTCCTTCCTAATAGATGTTTGAATTTTCTATTTTTCTTCCCCTAATGCTTTATATTCCTTTTAGAAGGAGACCATGTGATTTAACTCAGTTCACGACATCAACGACTTTATGTTTTCCTGAACAGTCCCGGGATGAAAACCTGATGTTTATGGCACCAGACACACTGTGCAAAAATAAATGAACATAACAGTATCTTGGGTCACTCTGGCATCTGTTGCCCTTCACTGTGCTCTATGGTTGTGGAACGAGAACATTTTATCTTCTCTATAAATAACTAGAAAGAGTGGAGCATTACTTCAGTCTCTATGACACTGCCAGTAGACTTTATACAGTCTTAAACCATATTACATTTATTTTTTTAAAAAGTAGGTGAGATAATAATAATAATTAATAATAATAATAATAATAATAATAATAATAATAATAATAATAAATAATAGCATTAGTATAGTAGACAAATGAGACTGTGTTTGGAAAAAACAGATAAACCAAAGTCCTACTTAAAGCTCGAAGAGAAAATGTCCATTTAGTAAATTTTCAGTTTGCCTAGTTTCAATATAAAAGAAGAGTTTTAATTTTGTAACAGTTGAAAAGCATTTAAGAAATATGTTCAGAAGGAAGAAAGAAGAGACCATTTTTTAATGGAGGGAAGAAAGGAAGGAGGGAGATGGACTGAAGGAGAGGAAGGATGGAACTAAAGAGGCAGTTATCACACTCTAACAGCTGTTACATTTTGACACTTACTCAATGCTGTCCTCTCAGCTCCTGTGGTCACTTTATTCTTGTATACATCCACTGTGCTTGGTCATAAATCCACACTAAAGGTGAGGAATCTGAGCACCGAAGTCTGTGTAACTCTCTCAAGAATATTATACAGTGACATGCCCATGACTACATTAATCATGGTGTCCTGTCCACAACATCCAAATTTTAAACCATTTTGTCATAGTTTAAAATCATCTCCCAAAATGAAGAAAAGGGTGTCCTATGTTCTAACTCTGTGATAAAATCTGAAGATAGCCTCTTCCTCTTCTTGTGGCAACATCTGTTTGTTGGTAACCAGATGCTATGTTTGGGTCCTCCTCTTCCTTTTCCCTCCAGGAGAGAGAAGGCCAGTGGTGGATGCAGGTGGGAATGCCACCATCCTTTTCTAGTGTTGTCTCCACATGGTCTTGGATAAAAGGAAACAAAGAAGCCAAACTTTCCTCCTTGATTCTAACTGGACTTTATTGAAGTTTCTCTGAGAGGCCATGAACCTGTGAGATTCACCCTTAGGTCCCCAGGGTCTGTTTTAAAAAAACTGTCAGCACTGGTTTCCAAACACATTTTGGTCTGCATTTTAGGTGCTCAATGTGTTTATCCTCGTTTTGTATCTCACATCCAAATTAGAGTTTAGTTTTTAATTTTGTAAATCTTTCTTGAGGTTCTATTTAAACTCTCATGAAGTTTAAAATCTCATGAATTTCAGGAATATAGTATTTTTATAAGGGATGGAATATAGTGGCTCTGAAGAATTCTACATAAAATCCTGTGTACCTGCCAAACTGTTCATGAACCCAACCGTTCATAAAGAAAATAAAATATAGAATACTTTGTAATAAATTTCTATGTGAAATATGAATGATTTGGGGAATATGGATGCAAGGCTACTATTTAAAATATAAAAATTGAGGAGATAGAGATATAATTTAATTGTAAATTTATTTTTCTTTGTAAATATGAAACAGGATTCATAATTTTAAATAGATGAACTTGCAGGATTTTTCTCATTTCTTTTTATCTAAAAGATGATGTGGAAGACTTGTTTATTATAAGAAAACACAACATTGGAACTGTTATTTGAGAACCTGTGTAGTAGGACATGCTAGTAACATTAACTCTTGGTAGGTAAAGATGGGAGAACCACTGCAAATTCAGTGGTAGCCTGAGTTAAATCACAGTTCCAGACCAGCTAGTGCTACAGAGAAAGATCTTCTCTCAAAACAAAGAAGATGGTTTAGTGGATAAAGCTTGCAGCCAAGTCTGAAACCAGAGTTCAGTCCCTGAGACTGGCATGGTGGAAGGAAAATAATTAACTCCTGTAAATTTCCTCTGATCTTCTTAAATATCATTTCACATGTTTGCACATACAACATACACTCATACATACATACAACATAGATAGATAAACAATAAGTAGACTGTAGATAGGTAATATATTTTCAAAGCTAAACAGAAATAAATAATTAAGGAAAATCTGGGAAGTAGCTTCATAAAACCATTCAAGGAGAGAGCACACAAAACTATTTGTGTTTTTATCCAGTTTATGCATGACATCTTACATAGTTTTATGATAATTCACGTATCATGTAAGTAATTGTAAGTTTTAAGTGATTTGTGGGGAAATTCATAAATAATGGCACCCAGAAAAACTATTACATCTATGAGCTATAGAATTAAGATTTGTGTATTTCATTGTTTTACCTGAAATTTGTTTGTGTGTCTTGACAGAAGAATCACCTGATATAGGTCACAGTGTGAGGCAGACTGATATATGTCAACATCCCTCCTCCCCTTCAGATGCTAACATTTCCTGCATCCCTGAATCTCTGTTCAAACTACTTTTAGTGTCCTCTACTTTATGCCCAACTTTGCTTAATCCTTTGTTATCTCTACCTATTGAAATAGAGTAAAATAACATATAAATGTCAGTTTTAAATGAGTTAAAGAATATAAGAATAATTTTTAAGTAGGCATAAATTTTAAGGTGATATCTTACGTTCAAATAATTAGAAAATAAAAGAGATGAGATGTGATGGATGCTATGCAAGAGGAACAGCCAAACAGCTTTGCAGCTCATGGAGTGCTGCCCACCCATTAGCACAGCAGCAATGGGCGTGCATCAGAGAGACAGAGGCCCTGGGACTAGGACAGAGTCCAGCAACCTCATGCTCTTGTGGCGTTTGCTCTGCTTGTTGCCCCCATGTTCTTTGGGTTGTATGAAAACTCAAATGGGGGTTCTAGATATTCACTGAGAAGTATCATTGGCACCTAAAATAATAGTGATTGATCTTTTCACGCATTGCTGCTGGAGCAGATTAATGATTGACTCATCCACCACCCTCAGAAAGGACTTAGAGGTGTAGAATGTTAGTAACATCCACAACCATTGAAAGAAATTTGTAGATGGTTAATAAACTTAAGTTTTTGCTTGTGGCTTTGATGTGAAAAATCTTTTTTCAGTGTTGTCTAGTACACTTTATTCACACTACATCCTGATTGCTATCCCTTCACTCTTATCCTCCAGTTTCCACTCTCCCTACATTTCTGCTCTATTCCCCTCCCCTAGCCTTCTGATGTGGGGAGGCTCCTCCCCCTCCATCTGGCCACAGCCTATCAGGTCTCATCAGGATAGCCTGCATCCTCTTCCTCTGTGTTTTGCAAGGCCATCCTGCCAGGGAACAGTGATCAAATCGTGGGCACCAGAGTGCATGTCACAGGTTCAGAGGCAGCCTCTCCTTTTCCCCATCCTCTGTCCCCATGTGGAGAAGGAGCTGTCCATCAGCTACATCTGAACAGGAGGTCTATGCTCTATGCATTCATTATCCTTGGTTGGTACATCAGTTTGTTCAGGTCCCCCTGTGTCCAGATACCAGGTCCTGAAGGTTTCCCTTCTGGGTCCTTCCATTCCCTCACTCTTCCATACAACTTGGAGCTCTTCACCCAGAGTCCCAGAGTCTCTCTTGGAGTCTCAGTATCTGTCCCAATCCCCTGCTTAGTATAGTCTCTCAAAGGACATCTATGTTGGGCTAATATCCACTTATAAGAGAGTATATACCATGCATGTCTTTCTGGGTCTAGGTTACCTCACTCGAGATAATGTTTTCTAGTTCTATCCATTTGCCTTCAATTTCAAGCTTTCCTTGTTTTTAAAAGCTGGATAGTATTACACTGATGTGGAAAATCTTAGGGAACAATTTAAAGTTCAGAAAGGCTCAATGTTAATAGTTGAGCTAGGAATTTTCTTGAGGCCAGGGAACAAGAAAAATGACAGCCCAACTAATACTAGCTGACATACTTTTCCTACTAAAGTTGGGCTGGTGATCAAGATGGTGATTAATTTCTTGTACCCATTTTTGCCCTTGGCTTCCTGATATTAATAAAAATTGTTAATCAGTAGATGTGAGCTCAATTTTATTAACAAATATATTTTATTATGAACTTATCAACTGAGAGTACCTCACTTATAACCCCACTAACCTAAACAATAGGAGAAGAAGATTAAAGAATACAGTAACAAAACTATAAGAATATCAGTTCCGAGGAACTATTCTCCTGGCGTAATCAGCAGGATTTCTTCTGCTGCAACTTGGAGTAACCAGAACCCAGAACCTCAACAGGAGCCTAGAGCTCCGAAGCCTTCCCTCGAGTGGTTCTCTCTAGGAGGGTCTCAAAGTGGAGCACTGAACAGCCAAAACTATCCCATGTCTCCAAAAGCCCCGCCTCCAGTTCTGGGCTCATTTATATATCTCCTTCCAGAGTCTGTTCATGGGATCTTTTCAGCTGGCAACAATTAATCTCCCACAAGAGGTGGTTGGTCTTCTAGTGGATTAACATCACCTGTTCTCTCACAAGACCGTTCCCCATCCCACACTTAAGATCATAATCAAAACAGGTTTATCTCTTCCTCAAGTAGATGTGCACCCTGAGGATTTAAAGTAGAAATAACTAATTTTTTATGTAGAAGATTAGAGCTGTGCTCCTTTTAAATTTTTATAAGATTGCATTTTAGGATAAATATTAACATAATTGATCCTTTCTTTGTATCGGCAAATTGCAGCCTGCCAGTAAGAGAAACTGTCTGAAAAAAATTACCTCTCTTGATTACACTTTGTTAATCTATAACAAGTTGCTTAGTTAAGAATGCAAGTGAGTTCTTGGGAATAATTTGGTTTTTTAAAATTAATTTATTCATATTACATCTCAGTTGTTAGCCCATCCCATGTATCCTCCCATTCCTCCCTTCCTCCCACTTCCCCCCTACTCCCCTCCCCTCCCCTATGTCTATGTCTGAGGGGGACCTCCTCCCCCTGTATATGCTCATAGGGTATCAAGTCTCTCCTTAGTGACCTATTATCTTTGCTCTGAGTGCCACCAGGCATCTCCATCCAAGGGACATGTTCAAATATGGGGCACCAGAGTTTGTGTGGAAGTTAGATCTCCTTCTCCACTCACCAGTGGAGAATGTCCTGTCCATCGGCTAGTTTGGGTAGGGGTTCGAGGTTTACTGCCTATTTTTTCCTTGGCTGTTGCCATAGTTTGTGGAGGACCCCAGGGCCCAGACTCGCCTGTAGTTTTCCAGGACCCGCTGGATCCATCTATTTCCTCTTTCTCCCAGGCTTCTCACACCTAAAGTCTCAATAGGGTGTCCTCCCCTCTTACCCACTATCCTGGTAGGTACAGTTTTTCATGGGGACGTATACCTTGGACTAGGGTCTCGATATAAGTGAGTATATGCCATTTAGCTCTTTTTGCTTCTGTGTGAACCCACCCATTATGACAATTTCTAGTTCAATCCATATGTCCACAAATTTTGGAAATTCCTTGTTTTTAATAGCTGAGTAGTATTCCATAGTGGAAATGTACCATAGTTTCTTTATCCATTCTTCTATTGAGGGACACGTAGGTTGCTTCCAAGTTCTGGCTATTATGAATAAGGCAGCTATGAACATGGTTGAGCATATGTCCCTGTTGTGTGGTAGTGCATCCTCTGGGTATATTCCAAGGAGTGGAATAGTTGGGTCTTGAGGAAGCCCTATTCCCATTTTTCTGAGAAAGCACCAGATAGCTTTCCAAAGTGGTTGTACTAGTTTGCATTCCCACCAGCAATGCAGGAGTGTTCCTCTTTCTCCACACCCTCGCCAGCATGACGTGTCAGTTGAGTTATTGATCTTAGCCATTCTGATGGGTATAAGATGGAATCTCAGTGTCGTTTTGACTTGCATTTCCCTGATGATTAAGGAGGTCGAGCATTTCTTTAAGTGTTTCTCAGCCATTTGATATTCCTCTGTTGAGAATTCTCTGTTTAGTTCCAAGCCCCATTTCTCTATTGGGTTATTTGGTTTGGTGGTGTTTAATTTCTTGAGTTCTTTATATATTTTGGATATTAGACCTTTGTCAGATGAAGAGTTGGTGAAGATCTTTTCCCAGTCTGTAGGTTGTCGCTTTGTTCTCTTGACAGTGTCACCTGCCTTACAGAAGCTTCTCAGCCTCATGAGGTCCCATTTATTAATTGTTGACATTAAGGCCTGGGCTGTTGGTGTTCTGTTCAGGAAGTTGTCTCCTGTGTCTATGAGTTTCAGACTCTTCCCCACTTTTTCCTCTAACTGAGTTAATGTCTGTGGTTTTAGGTTGAGGTCTTTAATCCACTTGGACTTGAGTTTTGTGCATGGTGACAAATAGGGGTCTAATTGCATTTTTCTACATGTAGACATCCAGTTAAACCAGCACCATTTGTTGAAGATGCTGTCATTTTTCCATTGAATGGATTTGGCTTCTTTGTCGAAAATCAAGTGAGCAAATGTGTGTGGATTCATCTCTGGGTCTTCAGTTCGATTCCATTGATCCACTATCCTATTGCTGTGCCATTACCATGCTGTTTTAATTACTATTGCTCTATAGTACAAATTGAGATCAGGTATGGAGATTCCTCCAGAGGATTTTTTATTGTATAGGATTGTTTTTGCTATTCTGGGCTTTTTGTTTCTCCATATGAAATTGAGAATTGTTTTTTCAATATCTTCAAAATATTTTGTAGGTATTCTGATAGGGATTGCATTGAATCTGTAAATTGCTTTTGGTAAGATGGCCATTTTTACTATGTTGATTCCTCCAATCCACGAACAAGGTAGATCCCGCCATCTTCTGATGTCATTTTCAATCTCTTTCTTCAGAGGTTTAAAATTTTTTTCAAATAAATCCTTCACTTGCTTGGTTAGGGTTATTCCTAGATATTTTCTATTGCTTGTGGCTATCATGAAGGGAGTAATTTTTCTAATTTCTTCCTCTGCCTGTTTGTCATTTGTATATAGGAAAGCTACTGACTTTTTTGAGTTTATTTTGTATCCTGCCAGTTTGCTGAAGGTGTTTATCAGCTGTAGGAGTTCTCTGGTGGAATTTTGGGGGTCACTTATATACACTATCATATCATCTGCAAATAGGGATAATTTTACTTCTTCCTTTCCCATTTGGATCCCCTTGATCTCCTTTTGATGTCTTATTGCTCTGGCTAGAACTTCAAGAACTATATTGAAGAGATATGGGGAAAGTGGGCAGCCTTGTCTGGTCCCTGATTTTAGAGGGATTTCCTTGATTATCTCTCCATTTAATTTAATGTTGGCTATTGGTTTGCTGTATATAGCCTTTATTATGTTGAGGAAAGTGCCTTGTATTCCCGATCTCTCCAGAACTTTAAACATAAATGGATGTTGGATTTTGTCAAATGCTTTTTCTGCATCTAAAGAGATGATCATGTGGTTTTTCTCTTTCAGTTTTTTTATATGGTGGATTACATTGATGGATTTCCATATGTTAAACCATCCCTGCATTCCTGGAATGAAGCCTACCTGGCCATGGTGAATGATGTCTTTGATATGCTGTTGTATTCGCTTTGCGAGTATTTTGTTGAGTATTTTTGCATCAATGTTCATAAGAGAAATTGGTCTGAAATTCTCTTTTTTTGTTGGGTCTTTGTGGGGTTTAGGTATCAATGTGACTGTGGCCTTATAGAAGGAGTTTGGTAATATTCTGTCCATTTCTATCTTTCGGAATAGCTTGAATAGTATCGGTATTAGCTCCTCTTTGAAGGACTGGTAGAATTCTGCACTGAAACCATCTGGCCCTGGGCTTTTTTTGGTTGGAAGACTATCAATGGTTGCTTCTATTTCTATAGGCGAAATAGGGCTATTTAATTTGTTTATCTGGTCTTGGTTCAATTTTGGTAAATGGAATCGGTCAAGAAATTTGTCCATTTCCCTTAAATTTTCAAATTTTGTGGCATAAATGTCTTTGAAGTAGGTTCTTAGGATTCTTTGTATTTCTTCGGTGTCTGTTGTTATGTCTCCCTTTTTATTTCTGATTTTGTTAATTTGGATAGTGTTTCTTTGCCTTTTAGTTAGATTGGCTAACGGTTTGTCTATCTTGTTAATTTTCTCAAAGAACCAGCTCTTGGTTTTGTTGATTCTTTGGATTGTTCTCTTTGTTTCTAATTTATTGATTTCAGCCCTGAGTTTGATTATTTCCAGGCATCTATTCCTCTTCGGTGTTTCTGCTTCTTTTTTTTCTAGGGCTTCCAGATGTGTTGTTAACTTGTTTATGTGGGATGATTCCATTTTCTTTTTAAAGGCACTTAGTGCTATGAATTTTCCTCTTAGCACTGCTTTCAATGTGTCCCACAAATTTGGGTATGTTGTTCCATCATTTTCATTGAATTTCAGGAAGTCTTTTATTTCATCCCTTATTTCTTTCGTGACCCGTGTCATTAAGTAGAAGGTTGTTTAGTTTCCACGTGTTGGTATGCTTTTTGTTATTTCTACTGTTGTTGAAATCCAGCCTTAGACCATGGTGATCTGATAAGATACAAGGTATTATTTCAATCTTCTTGTATCTGTTGAGGTTTGCTTCGTGACCAACTATGTGATCAATTGTAGAAAACGTTCCATGGGGTGCTGAGAAAAAGGTATACTCCTTTGCGTTTGGGTAGAAAGTTCTGTAGATATGTTAGATCCATTTGATTCATGATATTGGTTAATGAGGTTATTTCCCAGCTTAGTTTTGAAATCAAAGTCCTATCCTTGAGTGAAAGTGGAGTGTTGAAGTCTCCCACTATTAATGTGTGGGTATCGATGAATGGGGCAAGCTTTGTTAATAACTCTTTTACAAATGTGGGAGCCCTTGTATTCAGAGCATAGATGTTCAAAATCGTGATGTCTTCTTGGTTGACTTTACCTTTGACAAGTACGAAGTGTCTAACCTTGTCTCTTTTGACCAATTTTGGTTGAAAGTCTATTTTATTAGATATTAGAATAGCTACCCCAGCTTGTTTCTTGTGACCATATGCTTGGAATATTTTTCCCTAACCTTTTACTCTGAGGCAATATCTGTCCTTGTGGTTGAGATGTGTTTCTTGAATGCAGAAGAATGTTGGGTTGTGTTTATGCATTCACTCTGTTAGTCTGTGTCTTTTTATTGGAGAGTTGAGACCATTGACGTTGAGAGATATTAATGACCAGTGATTGGTAAGTCCTTTCATTTTTGGTATTTGTAACAATTGAGTTTTTGTGAAGTTGTGATTTTGCAATGGTGTAGTTACTTATTTCTTATGTATTTTTGGTTGTAGTTTGACCAGTTGGGGTGGAGTTTTCCTTCTAGTAGCTTCTGTAAAGCCGGATTTGTGGCTAGGTACTGTGTGAATTTGTTTTTGTCATGGAATATCTTGTCTTCTCCGCCAATGGTTATTGATAATTTTGCTGGATATAGTAGTCTTGCCTGGTATCTGTGTTCTCTTAGGGTTTGCAGAACCTCTGTCCAGGCCCTTCTGGCTTTCATGGTCTCTGCTGAGAAGTCCAGAGTAATTCTGAAAGGTTTGCCTTCATATGTTACTCGTCCTTTTTCTCTTGCCACTTTTAATATTTTTTCCTTGTTCTGTATATTTTGTGTTGTTATTATTATGTGGCCAGAAGATTTTCTTTTTGGGTCTGTTCTATTTGGTGTTCTGTAGGCCTCTTGTATGCTTGTATGCATCTCCTTCTTCAAATTGGGGAAATTTTCTTCTATTATTTGATTAAAGATATTTTCTGGGCTGTGGAGTCGGTTGCCTTCTCTTTCTTCTATCCCTATTATTCTCAAGTTTTGTCTTTTCATGTTGTCTTTTATTTCATGAACGCTTTGTGTCAGGAACTTTTCAGATTTAGCATTATCCTGGATGGTTGTTTCCAATTGTGCGATTGTATCTTCAAGTCCTGATATTCGTTCTTCCATTTCTTGCAATCTGTTAGATAAGGCCACCTCTGAGATGTTTGCTTTCTTTTCTGATGCTTCTCGATCACGTTTTTCTTCCGTGTGTTCTTTTATGATAGCTTCCATTTTTATCTTCAGGTCTTGAACTGTTTTAATAATTTCCTTCATCTGGTTAAATGGTGTTTTTCTGAAATTCTTCAAATGCCTCTTTATATGACTCTTTTAAGTCATCAGCCCTCTTGTTTGCTTCCTCCTGCATTTGTTTACAGATTTTATTTGTTTCTTCCATTATCATCTTACTTACTAAGGATTTGAGGTGGTTTTCATCTATATCCATTGTTGTTGGGTTCTCCAGGTTGTTTTCATTAGGATTGCTGGGATCTGGAGATGCCATCCTGTTTTGGTTTTTGTTAGCATTCTTTCGTTGTCCCCTTGTCATTTTGGTGACTCTAGTGTTGGGAGGTGGTTTGTAGTGACCTTCCCTGTTTGGGAGTGGATAGTTAATGTCTGATTATAGGTAGGGTGCCCTTACCTGTGGGGAACAGGGAGTATTTCCCTGGACCAGGCCGGTGATTCAGCTTCTACTCCCGGAGATTTTTCTCAACACCTTAGGCTCCAGGCTGAGTCATGCAAAGTAGGTTTCTGTTTGGGCCTTTTCACCTTACTGCTGTATCTCAAGTCAGCAGTATTGGGATCTAGAGTAAGGTCAGCACACAAGCTCTCTGGTTGTGTAGGTTGATCCCAGCTGTCTGTCTTTCCTGTTGCTTTGTAGCCAAGACCCCAGGTGGATCAGATCTTCTGGGTTGTAGCTGTCTTTTAGCTCTGCCTCTACACTCTGTAGGAGCATCCAGCCTTTCCCATGAATTTGGGAGTTCTTGCTGGGTCTGCAGGAGCTGACACAGCTAGGATCTGCCTGTTGGAGATTACAGGGTCCGTGCCTGGTGGGCCTGAAACCGTATGGTTTCAGGCCACTGGCAGTATCTGAGGAAGTAGCAGTTTCCACGCCCCTGTATGCCAGGACACTCCCAGCTTGCTATAGATTAGCAGTTATACCCTGCACGCATGAGCCACAGCTCCCTATATTGTGGGACCCAGCTAGGTTCTGTTGTTTGGGGAGTGCTTAGTCAAAGCCAGCAGCTTGTTCCCACTGCTGGCGACAAAGGCGGCTCAGACCGCTCCCAGATGCTTTAAGGCAGCAGTTATTCCCTGCCAGCAAGACCCACAGCTCCGGATAATGTGGGAGGTCCTGACGAGGGTGCGCAAGAATGACCCCTGCTAGTTCTGTTTTTCGGGGAGCGCCCAGTCAGAGCCATCAGCTCGTCCCTGTGGCTGGCGACAAAGGTGTGCGTCTCAGACCGCTGGCGGGAATCTCCTGTATCTTTCCTTTCTGCCAGAGAAAGGCAGAGTGTGACGCTTTAGGGCAGCAGTTATTCCCTGCCAGCAAGACCTGCAGCTCCCGATAACATGGGTGGATCTGTCGCGGGCCCACAAAAATGGACCCAGTTCGGGAATAATTTGTTTTTCACATTTGTTTGTCATCCACAATACATAAAATATGTGATCATGTGAGGTATTGGGGAATATATTTTTCAATTATACTTATTGTAATTATTCACTTAAAGAAAAAATGTAGCCATGTTGTGATTTTTCTACTGGTTGAAAGATTTTGTTGGTATATATAACCCGTGGGAGAAAAAATAAAATTGTTGGAACCTGCTTAAAGTTTGTTCCATTCACCTAATGTGTATATCTATATATGTGAAGTTGTTGGAGCTTGCTCATTGGAGCTTTGCTCCATATACCCAATTTGTGTGGTATATATGTATATATGTGAAGTTGGTTGGAGCTTTCCTCCTCCTGTGTGTGTGTGTGTGTGTGTGTGTGTGTGTGTGTGTGTGTGTCCCACCTTTTTTTGCCAGCCACATAGAGTTTCTAGCTGGCCACAGGGAGTACTTTGCTGGCCCAGTGAATCAAGCTTTGTTCTCTTAGAGAAAAGTCTGCTAATCCGCCTGAACAAAACAAACTGCTAACTCTATCATCCACCTCAGTTTACCCTCAACTGTCATAGCTGAACTTCGACAGAAATATGAGCAAAATGAGGATTAAATTTTGGATAAAAATTAGTTTCTTCAAGTAGATCCAGGCTCTGCTGAGATAATTTACTAGGTTCAGGCACTTATAACCAAATCCGATAATCTGGGATGCACATGGTGGAAAGAGGGAATTATTTCCTACAATCTGTCCTCAAAACTCTACAACATGACATGAAATGCCCCCAACACACGTTGCAACAACTTTTATATACTTAAAATTAAAATATAATCTTAAAATGTAATATAATATATCCAATATTCCACAATTTCCCACTGATTTGAAATTCCATCATTATTTATTCAAATTTTAAATTAATTATTTTACCTTATCTTTCTGTAGAATCATATGTACCTGTTACACTTAGGATGTATATCTTGTGATAAAAAAAAAGACTAGTATTTGATAGGACCATGATTTGATCAACTAACAACTTGTATAACTTACTTATCCTAAACAGCCTGTAATAACACTTTCAAATTATTGGAAGTAAACTTTGTATTATAACTGAATTGTATGGGTACAGTACTGCATATTAGAGTAGAAATGTGTGTGCATGTGTGTGTGTGTGTGTGTGTGTGTGTGTGTGTGTGTGTGTGTGAAGAATATGCAGTACTGTAAATTTGAATTCTATAAAATGTATCTAAAATTAAACTTACTTTGCATCTATATACAAAATTCTATATCTGTGAATTAAAATTAACCTTGTGAATAACAAGTAAGGCATATATATCTCATGTAAAAATTTAAATTAATAAGAGTTTTTGAAAGATGGGAGGCTGGTTATTCTCATTTTATAGTGAAAATACTATAAAATTAGCTGAAAGATATTGAAGAAAAACACAAGAGAAAGTTCATATCATTCATTAGAAAACATGGTTTAAAAGCATACTCATTTAATTATAGAAAGCATTGCTAAGAAAGTGATCTGGATATGGTAATCTGGGAAGGCTTTCTGAGAAGCCAGATGAAAACTGAGTTCTATTTCCACAACAGATATGAGAGTAGAGGCGAGGTCATCATTCATTGTGTTATAAACAACCTAAGAGTGGGACTCTCCTGGTTTACAAAGAGCAGCAATTACTAGGCTGGAGAATGGGTGAACAGAGCTTGTATAGGAGAGCAATTATGAGCCAGAAAGTGGTACAAGGTTAGGAAGGGGTGAGTGTCACGGTGAGAATTGAGAATCTCAGCCATCATCATGGTTGCCATTGTTTTATATTGCTGAATCATCACATTTAAATGACCAATTTTTTTTTTATAAATAGGAAACAGACAGGAGTACTGAAAAATGTTTTATTTTAATTATCTAACGCAGTTTATTCTTTTTGTGTAGCTCAAAATGGGATCCCAATAAAGGCCTGTGAGGATCTATTAAAGGATTCTAGCCTAGGTCTTTGATGATGGCACTTATGAAATCTCAGCCAAGGTTTTGTTTTCATGAGCTGATAATTTTAACAATGAGATCACATATGTACCTCATTTAAAGTAAGATTTTTTCTTTTGTGTCACTCAAAGAAGTGAAATATTTCATTCAGAGTTCTTAAAAAATAAACACTGTAATAGACTTTCCCCCAAAGATTGTAATAGGAGCACCATGCTCAAAAGCTGAGAAATGGCATTTATTTCTCATGCTTGATATAGGCCCTTCTGAACCTTCTGTAAGAGATGGCTTGATTCCTGGACATGTTACAAGCCTACATTCTCAACACTCAGGAAGCCAAGAGAGGAAAGTAGAGTAATTGAGGGCAGCCTGGGCTGCACAGTGAGACCTTGCCATAAACAAAATAAACTGGTCTGTCTGAGTGTGTATTTGGAATGCCTTAGGGGCAATTCTTCTTATATGTGATCTCTCTTAAATAGAGATTCAATTTGATCTTACATTTGCATAATACAGCACATATTATCTAATGTTCATCGAATTTTGGTTTTGCTTTACTCATTCCAAGTTACTTCCCATGTCTAATTTTCATATCTTTGGGTACAACTTTTTTGTTGCTGAAGAACTGTTTTGTTTATAATTTTCTTCTTACAATGAGCATCAGTATTTATCTGTCATTTCTTTATTCATTTCGTGTTATATTTTTACTGAAGATGTTTGGTGCTTCCATTCCTGTTTTTAATTTTTTTATTGCTTCCAGGGATTAGTATGTATAATACTAAGTCTAAACATAGGCTCCTCATACACGGTTTGTTGATTATTGTCTCCCACTGTAATCTGCAAAGTCCATAAGGTCTATACTGCAGTTCTCTGCACTCACTGGCTGCCTTCCTCTTCCACACTACAAGCGTGCTATTCTCTGTTTCCCCTCTACAACATTTCATTCTCTATCACTGTCATGGTTCTCTTTTTAGTATAATGTCTCAGGCCCCCATAACACATATCTACATAAACCTATTGTCTAAAAAATATAGAATCTGCATATAAAAGAAAATTATGTTTGTATTTTTAGGACTAATATAGTTCACTTAAAATAATCTCAGTTCCAACCATTTTTCTGAAATGTCATAATTTCATTTTGCAGATCATTTTCTCTTTTTTTACATGTATTTATTTGCTTGTTTGTTTTTTGTTTGTATTTTTGGTTGCTTTCTGAAGGAAGGGATGTATGTGCACACCACGTTGCATGTGTGGAGGACAGGTGACAACTTGCATGACTCAGTTCTATTTTTCTACTATGTAGTCTCGGGTGGGTCTGGATTGAACTCAGTGTGTCAGATATGGCGACAAGCATATTGACCAGCTGAGCCATCTCACAGCTCTTCTTTACACACAGTTTTCATTATTGTTATTGGTGGGGATTTCCTAAGTCTGTTTCTTAGAATTGTGAAGGCTGCAGTTAATGGAGATGAGCAAATATCACTGTGGTAGGACTTGGAAATCAGGAGTGACCTGAGTAATAGTTCTGTTGTTTTTTTTTTTTGAAAAAAATAAAAATAAAACCTCCACACTGATGTCCAGAGTGGCTGCACCAGTCTACAACTTCGCCAGCCATTTCTCACATCCTTCTCAGCCTTTTGATCATTTGTTGTCATCTTCATAGCCATTCTGAGGTGAAGAGGAATTTTTTAATGTATTTGTTTGTGTGTGTGAACTTTTTGACTGCATGTATTATGTATACTATGTGTATGCAGTACTCTTGGAGGCAAAAAAAAAAACCCATAAGACCCACTGAAATTGGAGTGATAGTGACAAATTGTTGCAACTATGTGGGTGCTGGGATTTGAAACCTGGTCATCTTTGCAAAGGCAGCAAGTGTGTGTAACCACTTAGTCATCTCTTCAGCTCTGTGGAGTAGAATCATAAAGCAATTTTAATGGCTCAGGATGTAGGACATTTTTATTCATGTATGAGCTATTTGTTTCTTATTTGGGGAGATATTTAATAAATTCATTGGCCCATTTATTAATTGGAAGATATGCTGTTGTTAGTTTTTTTTTGTATAAGAAAACTTTTTATTGGTTCTTTGTGAATTTCACTTCTTGCACCTCAGTCCCACCCATCTCTATCTGCTTGTACCAACCCTCTAGCCTTACAACCTCCCCTCAAGAAGAGAAAAAAAAATCTTGTTGTGGACGCTATAGTGTGTCATACTGTGTCCCACCATATACGTTTTTGTCTACACTTCCTTGCAATGTTTATTACAATGAGTCACTAGTCAAGTTCAAGGACTCTGGCTTCTGTTACTCTATCAATATTGGAACCTCATTGGTTCCTCCTTTCTGATATCTGGTAGCTGCCTTGTGTCATGGAGATCCTGTAGTTTTGGATCTGTAGGACCAGCCCCTTCCTGCCCTCCAGTTCTTCCTTGATGGGGCAAAAGTTGGGGTCGGCCAATTCAAAGCCTTAGATCTGGGCCTGAAAGCTAGTCATCCCATCATGTCTCCCACACCCTTCCCACCAGGGCAACCTCTCCTACCCTGCCCTGGCTAGCCTCTCAAATGCTTCAGCTATCAAGGGACATAGTCAGCTCTCTGCTTTCATGTCCTTGACACTGGCTCATCTGCTTCCATACCAGCGCTACTGTGCTGCCCAGGTGCAGGGCAGGGCTCACTCTCCCAAATGGCATAGCAGACGATGGGCTGGGCCATCTTCTTAGCTCTCATATCCTCAGGGCCAGGTATCTGCAACCCCTGCAATCAAGGCCAGCTCTACCCTGCTGTCTAGGCAAGGTGCAGGGCCTGCTCTTTTGAGTGTTGCAGCCAGCTTGGGACTGGGCCAGTTCTCTTACTCTCATCACTCCAGCTCTCCCAACTGCCATATGTGGCAAGGGATGAGGGATGGGAGAAGGACATCTGTCCCTCATTCATGAAGCCACTACATAGCAAACAGGAAGCAGGCCTAACTCTCCTGTGCTTATCCCCTCAGAGACAGTTCACAGCTCTCCAGGGCCAGCTCTACTATGCTGCCCAGGTGAGGTGCAGGGCCTGCTCTCCTGGTTGCTGCCGCTGGTGAGGGACAGGGATAGTTATGCTCTCATGGGCTAACCCAGGCACTCAGGAGATGAATGGAAGGGCAAGCTCTCTCACACTCATACCCTTGGGGTGTGCTCACCTGAAACTCCCTCAAAGAAGTGTGAGACCCAGTGTCCCAAGTACTACAGCTGGTTAGCAGTTGACTCAGTTCTCCTACTCTCGTGACCCCAGGGCTAGTTCTCCCAGTATGCCCAGGTGAGGAGTGGGGCTAGTTCTGCACATCAATACATCCCTGGGCAGCATCCCAGACCAGGGATGTCTACATAATCTTTGATGGCAACAACCCCCTGCTGCTGCATGGTCATAAGTCCACATGTGGCCCCTGTTGGCAGCAGAGGCCAGGACTCCACATGGCTTCAGGTGGCATCACCAACGTCTCACATCAGGCTATTCATCACTACCCTTGAGTCTTTAGTTCTGTGTCTTTTCATCGTGCCCACACCCTTCTCCTTCTATTTCTCTATGACTGACCTGTGTCTTTTAGTGGCACCTGGGATATTTGAGCATCTGGGGTCATCTCAGAGGAGGTCTCAGGAGTGCCATGCATTATGACATCAGGCAGGGGTCATCTCTGGCATGATCTGCCCTCTGTGCTTGCAAAGCACCAGACTGGTAGCTCCCTGCCTGGGCCCTATGCAGCTGAACTGGTGGGCATCGCTATCTTGCTCCTCACCTAGGCCCTCTGGTATCAGGTTGGTGATACTCTTGGGCTTGCTGTAGTCACAGTCTTGGCCATGTGGTCCCAGGCAGGCTTTGTATAGTCTCAGGCAGGCTCCCTCTGCAGAG
Organism: Acomys minous; assembly: GCF_964271855.1. Taxonomy (NCBI): domain Eukaryota; kingdom Metazoa; phylum Chordata; class Mammalia; order Rodentia; family Muridae; genus Acomys; species Acomys minous. The sequence goes on from NC_140492.1 coordinate 307,271, forward strand.
CAGAACTGGTGGTCATCTCAGAGTAGCTCCCTATCCAGGCCTCCAATTCCAGACTGGTGGTGCTCTCAATTCTTTCGTGTCCAGGGCCTGTGATCCCAGGCATGGTTCTTTTAGTCTCCCAGACTTTTGCTTCTTGATAATTCTCCTTACTGCACAGATGTTTTCTAGTTGTTTTGTTTGAGACAGCATTTCAATATGTAGCCTTGTGGCCCTGGCTGGCTTGGGACTTATTATGCAGAATAAGTTCTCCATGAGCATATACAGATTCACTTGCTACTGCCTCAGTGTTGAAATTAAAAGCAGGCACAACCATATCCAAATGCTGAAGCATTTTCATCTAATATGATTCTATTTGTCAATTACTAGGAGAAATTCTTGTTAATAGCTTTTCCAGAAATTTCTTGTTTATATACATATCTTGAAGTGTCTTTGTTGTATGCATTATGTGGGTGCTGTGGCCAGCCTTCTGGTACTCTGCTGGAAGGATGTCCACAACTCCAAGAGCTGGGAAGGTATCCCAGCCCTGAGGTGGGACAGTGTCCCAAGGGTATCATGAGGCACAGGAGCCCAGGAACCTCACACCTTTGAGAGCAGGCCTCCTCAACAGAGATGATATACCAGGGAAGTGTTACCCCTAAACCCGGAGAAACTGACAAGCCTTGGAACCTGAGCCCCATTCCTTTTCCTCCTCTTCCTCCTCCTCCTCCTCTTCCTCTTCTTCCTCCTCTTCTTCCTCTTCCTCTTCCTTCTCCTCCTCCTCCTTTTCTTCTCCTACTCCTCCTCTTTCTCCTTCTTCTTCTTCTTGGAGTCACAGCAGGCAGTAAATCTCTGAAATGGAGGAACAAATCCAGGAGAAGAGGTATCATCCCAGGAGTAGCTTCTGCTCTAGGGAGGAGACAGCAGAGAACAGGGCAGATACAGCCCTTTATATAGTGTTTTTGAGGTGGAGTTTTGTGGGGCAGGGATTTCCAGAGTGTGGATTAGTGAGATTTCAAATCTGGGTTGGGTGATGCTCATGGATTGGTAGGTATTTGTCCAGACTTCTCATTCCAAATTAGCATAATCTGGGATGAGTCCTACTGATGGGCTGGAGATGGCAGTTACAGAGGTATTGGGGGTGGGGCAACAGGGCTGGTAGAGCTTTCTCAGGCAGAGATGAGGTTAACTTTCTGCCTTGAGGAGCAATAAAGTGTACAATACATCCAGAATTTGCAGAAGCCATCGTGAAGGCAGTAGGCTGAAGCAGGACAGTTTCTGTGGCAGTGGCAGCACGCTTTCTGAGGCAGGAAAGGTGTCCAGTTTTCATAGAGAAGTCAGCTGTATCAGAAATAGTCCGGCCATGGCTAAGTTGGTGGTGGCTGCAGTGGTCTGGCTTGGCCTTAGAGGCTGTGGCGGCGGCAGATAGATCAAGGCTGCTACTGCTCCAGTGGCAGAATAGCATAGTTTTCCTCCAGCAGTTTTGATGACTCAATTTTTATGTTAAATATTTTGATCCATTTCAAGGTAATTTTGTGCAGATTGAGAGAAATAGGTCTACTTACATTCCACCTCACATCATATCCAGTTTGCTGAGCAACATGTATTAGAGATGCTGTCATTTTTCAAACATATATTTTTTACATCACCTTGGAGTTAGTTGGCTTTGGCTCCCCATCTTAGTTGTGCTTTCTAGTCCTTTCAGTTATATGTCTGCTTTTTTGTTGCTAGGGCTTTCTAGAATGATTTGAGGTCAGGTATTTTGATGCCTTCAATATTTTCATTTATGCCTAATTAGGTAATTTAAGGTTTGAATGTAAACTTCAAACCAATATTAGTTAAAATATATATAGAATAAAGGGAGCAATTCATTGAGCCAATAAAAAACAAGTGTAGGCATGTATTCATTAATTGTCATGATCTCAATTTCATTAAAAAGAAAAAAACACTGAAGGGAATTAGAGATCAGATAGAGCCTGTTACAACAATACTGAACATTTTTATACATGAGTCTTACCTTTAGGTGTGTCCTACAAATTATAAACAAAAATAATGTATTGTGAAAGTGGAAGATAGTGTGGGGGGGTGTGTGGAAAGTTTTAAGCAGAGTATAGACAGGATAAAGGAGTTAGTAAGGGAGAGGGGAAACAAAACAGTTTGGGATCTCCCAAATAAAAGACGTTGAAAAGTTCTTATGGAAGTCTTCTCTATTGTGAGTTAACTCAATGTACTATTTAAAGGGAAGTCTTAATGGAGTTACCTTGCATGTGAGCATAATGTTTTTCCCAGCCACTGCAAATTGTTAAATAAAAAACCCAGTACATGATACCCAAAACAATACAGTCTGTCACAATTACTCTTGGTTGCCCAGGATGCTAAGCTGAGTCATTACATATTTTGTACAATCAAGCTTAAACCAAGCTCTAAACTTCCTCCATGGTAGTTCCAAAACCCAAATTGCTTAGATTTTTTTGGATATGGATCTCCTTTTTAATAATTTGGATGTAAAGGTTCTCCCCAATGTTTATAAATGTTTAAAACACTTCTTATATTTTCTTTCCTGATTCATTTTCACAATACTATTTCTATGGTAATGCACTCTGGTTTTCTAATAGACATAGATAGCTGAAGATGAAATAAGGCAGTATCAAGAATTGAATATAAAATGTTTTCTGTCTCCTTAGAGCATAAGGGTCATTATTATAAAATAGAAGGTTCTAAGAACAATGTAAATAAGAACTGGAGACAGAGAATGAAATATGAAATCTGTATCAGGGATTCTGCTGTATTGGAAAATGTACTTAATATTTAATATTTAAATTTAAAAAATATTTCTGTCTTAAATTTATAGACTATGCACATTATTGTTCTGGGAGCCTTTTCCATTAAATTTTTTCAGGACTTAAATTCTGCATTATCTTGTGTGTATGAATACATACAAGGATGTGATGCCTTAAGCCTATATAATATGAGGCTTGAGAGATTATTCAAAGATTAAGAGCATGTTCTGTTCTTACACAGGACTCTGGTTTGGTCTCTAGCACCTATGTGAGGCAGCTCACAACTGCCTGTGACTCCAGCTTCAGGGGATTCTGATACCCCTGGACTCTCAGGTCACTGCACTCATGTACCCATATGCTCCACAGATGCACACACTTGTACACGCAGTTAAAAGTAAAATTCTTTAAAACTATATTTTAAAACTCTATAATATAACATAATAACATGCTGTTTCATATGGCATCTCTTTGAAAACATCAGATAAATGATTTCCATGTTTTCTCTCAGGCTCATTCTTGATGCTGGGTCCCTTACATAAAACAGACCTTTCCTGTCATCATTCAGATAATATGAAAAGGCAAACATTCCTAAACCTCTTGAAACTGTATTTTTTTTTACTTTTAAATTAGGATCCAAGTAAGATAGGATAACTAATAAAACATTTAACGCCAACTTTTGGGAAATTGAGGCAGGAGGATTTCTGTGAATTCCAGGTCTTGAATTATAGACTGGATTATTTTATCCAGAAAAATCACACACACACACACACACACACACACACACACACACACACACACACACACACAAACAAACAGACAAACAAATAAATAACAACTATGAATTTATGAAATCAAGATTATTAAAGCAAATTAATAACATCATAATTAATATAAAGCTCTAAATATAAATATATAAAATATTTCCTACTGTTTCTCCATGATAAAATGTATTTCCTAATAGGTTGATGGATTCCTTATGAAAGAATTCTGCTCTCCTGTATGCTTCAAGGAAACATGATATTCCATCTGTTATATGAATTGAATACACAGAAACATTAAATAGGAACAATAGAAAATTAAAAGCAAACAGTAATTTGCTTAGCACATCAAAGTGTTATACTTACTCCAATAATTTAAAAAAAACATACAAAATCATCTCTGAAAAAATATGTTTTTTTTTCTGGAGGACTAAGAATAAATCTCACAGGCTCACACACTCTGGGAGAAGCCTCCTTAAATTCCATTTACAGTTATGCAAGAAACATTGGCTCCTACATTTTTATTTTAACATGAAGCCACACTGAGAACAGGACTTGAATAGTAGTAGAAACATTATCCATTCACCTCCAGTGCTAGAGTTGTCTTCTACTCTTAGATGTAAAAGAGAAGAGTTGGATATAAATGATATTTTAGTCACCATTGAACACAATTTCTGCCATAGAAAACAGAAGATATTTGTGCAGAATTTTTCACAGACTGACACATGGTGAGACTTGTAAGCCACAACTTTCTCTTTTGAGAGAGGATACTAAATTGTGATAAAATAGTTTAAATTTTGGGTATTGTGGTCAGGGTACTATGGTTAATGCTCTCTCAGACTTTTCATTTGTAGTTGTACTTTCTTGAGATAATTGCATAAGCTATAGAGTTCAAACTCCTCACCTTCATTGGAGATAGTATAACAAGGTCTCGGGATACAGACGCAAACAATATAGAGCATGTGGATCCCGGATCACAGCACCTGAAATGTAATGAGTGGCAGGATCCCCAAATAACGGTATAGAGTGTGCAAAGCTCTTATCTCTCTCATTGCTTTTGTCCTCTCCTTTCTTCTTCCCTCCCTTTACTACTTCTTCCCTCATCTCTTTCTCCCAAGTAGCTATGTCTTGAATTATAAATAATTTAAATATATCCACAGTCCTTCATCTTCACATTGAAACCAAGTCCATTAAAATTACATATGCATTTTTGCCTATTGTCTCTCCAATAGTGCTTGATTTGTTCTTTCTAAATGTATTTTTATGTTGGCCTGAAAACCATTCTGACATTTTTTTTAATTGAAATTTTTGGTTTTGTTATTGAATGCTCCTAGGACTTGATAGACTAAACTGTTGCTTTACTATAAATCATCGGTTTTCAACCTATGGGTTGCTACCCATTGGGAGTCAAATAACTCCTTCATGGGGGTTGCCTAAGACCATTGGAAAACAAATATTTACAGTACAATTCATAACTGTAGCAAAATTATAGTTATGAAATAGCAATAAAAATAATTTTATGGTTGGGGGTCACCACAATATGAACAACTATATTAAAGAGTTGAATCATTAGGAAGGTTGAGAACCACTAATATCAATGATCGATAGCAAATATAAGCTATGATTTTTTTTCACAACTGCACATGGACACATAGCACAAAGAAGAATACTGAGGTTTAGAAATGATGATAGGGGGGGTCTTCTGACTTACTATTAAGTTTCTACCTCAGGACTTTTCAGAAAAATTAAAGTAGTTGAGTCTGCATAATTTCAGTGCCTGTTGTTGTCACAGCTTGGTCTCCTTCTCAAAGGCAACTGAATTATTAGAATAGCAACAACAAAAATGATAAAAGATTCAGGAACACAGTGTGAAAAAGTAAGAAGAAACAGAGAAATTCATTCTCTTACATTTCATAACTTGAGTAAGGCAGAGATATTTAAGGCATCAATAAAACAACACTAAAGACAGTTGAAAAATTGATAATCTAAAGAGAAACTATTTCCCAGAGTGTCATGGAAAGAGATTTGCTTAGTTACATGCAAAATAAAGCCATCTTTTGTGGTGGGTAAAATCCTACAAAAAGTATGTTCTAGTTAAAGACCTAAACATAAAGAGTAATTTCATATAAGATTTTAATTTAGTATTTTCATGTGTAATGACAATATTTGTTTGAGATATCTGATAGTTTATTTATTGATCTAGGTAATGGCTTGTTTAAATTATTTTTGTCTTTCTAAAACAGGGTCTCATATGCACCAGCTACCCTGGAACTCTTTATATAGCCAAAGATGACTTTGAATCTCTGTCTTTCCATTTTCATGCTCAGAGTACTGAGATTGCAGGTGTATGAGGTATATCCAACTGTTCCCAGTTTATGTGGTGCTAGGGATCACATCCTGAGAATCACTGATGGTAAGTGAGCTCTCCACCAAAAGAGCTGCAATTCTACTCCTTAAAATCTACTACTTGTAAGGACAAACTGTGACTTGTCCCTTTGATAGATTTGAATGTATGAAAACTTCACACTTAAAAAAGTAATTCTGATCAGAACACTAGCCCACAGGGCATGTCCCATGAAAGTCTTCACTTACCAGGAAAGTGGGACAGAGGGGAGGACATCCTATTGGGACTCTAGGTGAGAGAATCATGGGAGACAGGGGAAATAGAAGAATTCAGAGGGTCCTAGAAACCTACAAGAATAACATGATGGGCAGATCTGGGCCCAGGGGTCCTGCTCAAACTATGGCACCAGCCAAGGACAATATGTGCAGTAAACTTCGAACCCTTGTCCAGATCTAGCCAATGAACAGGACAATCTCCACAGTTGAGTGGAGAGTGGGGTGTGACTTTCACGTGAACTCTGGTGTCCCATATTTGACCACGTCCCCTGGATGGGGAGGCCTGGTGGCACTCAGAGGAGGATAGCAGGTTACCAAGAAGAGACTTGATACCCTATGAGCATATACAAAGGGAGGAGGTCCCCCTCAGTCACAGTCATAGGGGAGGGAATAAGAGGAAAAGGAGAGTGAGGGAGGAATGGTAGGATACAAGGGATGGGATAACAATTGAGATGTAATATGAATAAATTAATAAAATATATTTTTTTAAAAAAGAAATCGTTCAGCTCAAAAAACCACCACCAACAACAAAAAAGTAATTCTGTTCAGGACCTTTGAGCAAAAGTGGAAACAGTCCTAAAATTTCTGTGGTGTTTTAATAATAGTACCAAGATATATTTCTGCCAAAAACATATTTTGTTTGTTCTTGTCTAGATTGTAAATGTAAAATATCTATAAATAAATATTTGTTTTCATTTTTCACTGTTTTGCTCATTCAACACTGCATTAAAATGCTACCTCTGATGACTTCAGATTCCTAGTGTTTCATTTGGAGTATCATATGATGGTAATTTATAATATTCTTATTTACAAAAATTCCATACCATTGAAAATTTCAGACACTTTATAGCTTTTGATATTTTTGGTACCATGTCATATTATGGCCAAATTTCCTCCTCTCTTCCTTTTATAATAAAATTTTAGGACTAGAAATACTAATACAAAAATATATGCATGGTTATAACTCTAGAATCATGTATTGTATGTTGTCTAAAACTATTACTTGGATTAACCAATTTCATTGTAAGTGGCATAACTTCTAAAGTGTGATTTTAAAATCACACATTTATTCTTATGATTACTTCAATTTTATCTCATTCTCTATGTATATGCACTGTCATGTAATTCTGAGATAAACCTTCATATGTTTCATTGTATCTTAGTTTGTATAATATATCAACAGAAACTGGTTTTTCTCTTGATGGCGCAAACTTGTAATCCCAGCACTTGAGAGGGAGGAACAGCAAGCTCAAGAGTCTATAGCCATCCTTAGAGTTCAAACTCACGGCCAGCCTGAGCCACAGGAGACATTATCTCAGTATCACTTTTAAAAGAATATGAGTAGCACGGAAGAATGGGGAAATAGTAGGACCCACAGGGTCCTGGAAACCTACAAGAGGAACTTTATGACAGGTGGATCTGGGTCCTGGGGTCCTCCTCAAACTAAGGCACCAGCCAAGGAGAATATAGGCAGTAAACTTCGAACCCCTACCAAGACCTAGCCGACGAACATGATATTCTCCACCGTTGAGTGGAGAGTGAGATTTGACTCTCACATGAACTCTGATGCTCCTTTTCTGACCACATCCCCTGGATGGGGAGGCCTGGTGGCACTCAGAGGAAGGATAGCAAGTTACCAAGAAGAGACTCGATACTCTAAGAGCATATATAGGGGGAGGAGGTCTCCCTCAATCACAGACATAGGGGAGGGGAGAAGGGGGGAAGTGGGAGGGAGAGAGGAATAGGAGGATAAAAGGGAAGGACTAACACACACATACTATTCATATTCCAAAATTTTAATTTATAGATATATGTATTACATATGTAGGAGAAGAAGTGGGCATTTTGCAAGTTTTACATCCTTGAGAAAAATGAGATCAAGGGCTAATCTATTTATCTAGATAATTCATAAAAAATGTCAGTAGATAGGGAAGTTATCCTTTCAAGAGAATAAATCATAACTAGAATTGTAAAGGCATGTTGTGAAGAGCAGTAATTTAACGTTTTCACATCTGCACCCCATAAGCTGTTAACAAGCATCTCCCATATACTAAACTCATACAGATTTCAAACCATATAAGTCACAGAATTACACTTCCTAAAGCCAAGGATGGTGCTGTATTATAGAAGATTAACAAGGGTCAAGACTCTATATTGTAGTGCACCTGCTGTGTTTCTCCATTATATGCCTAGTTGGATGTAGCCAATTTACACAGAGGTACTTGGCGATTGCCTTAAATATTTGTTTAATTTGACACATGTACCAAATGTGTCTTGATCAAATCTACCCTTAACCCCTTCAGACTCCCACAGACAACTCCATCCCATCATCCTTCCAACTTCATGGCTTCTTTTTGCATTTTAATTAGTTATTTATTTAGTAATAGCTATCTGTTATTATAATAGCAGACACTACTTGTATTGAGATATGGTCACATTTTGAAATGCTGAATTAAAATTCACATCAAACTCTTTAAAACTGTTCATTGCATATAGAGTTAGATACTCCCTGAAGACATTTCTGTGTGATAAAACATGAATTAATCCAATATAAGTTTTAACTCAACTCAAACATCAAAGAAAATTTGGAATGCACCCAGGATTTCCATGTGCATTCTAAACTACTTTCTATCCCTTCCTCAACTGGTAGGGTAGAGGGTTTGGATAGGTTCTGTCAGGCATAATTAGTCAATTGTGATCTTTCTGTTCATAAGTAGAACAAAGTTTTAATATGTCTTCTAACATTTCACACCAGAAAACCACTGGAGAATGAAAAAAGCTGACATTTGAAAGATGAGAGATTTCTGTCTTTACACCAAGAACGTTATTTTCATCACTTATAATAAAAACGAGGCTATTTAGAATATTCGGTAATTTATCTCCACCACAGTTCTACCTAATAAACAACTGCTTCTTTAAAAAATTTTTACAATTTTTATTCTAAACATCAACAGAATAAAGCAATGTAAGTTTGCATATCAGTGCACAGACCTGTTAAAAATACTGTAAACTTATTTTTCTCATAAACAAATTTTTCTCATAATTACAGATTTAAATGGCAACAGTTTTAACTAGAGAAAAGCCTCAGTGTTAAAGTTTCTGCTGTAAGACTGACTAAGTTCAAAGCCCAGAACCCACAAAGTAGAGAAATTGTTCCTGATGATTTTTGTGACCTCTTCACAAGACTATAGCACCTGCATGTACACACACACACACACACACACACACACACACACACACACACACACGGTAGAGAAGCAAAAATAACTAAATACATATATAAAGAAAAAATAATTAAACTTGTCTTGATAATCATGCCAAACCTGACTATTGAAACTTAGTTCATTGTACTAGGACTTTCACAGAAGGCAAACATTCAGAAAATAGTATTTGTTGTATTTTTGTTTGTCTACATTGCAACCATTGGAGGGAACATGATAATTGCAGTGACTATGCTCTACACTCATGCACTTCTTGGATCACCCATGTACTTCTTCTTGGCATCTTTGTCCTTCCTGGATGCATGCATTACTTCAGTCATTACAGCAAAGATGATTGCTGACTCCCTGGATGACAGCAAAACTATGTCCTTTGAAGGCTGCATGACACAGATCTTTGCTGAACACTTCTTTGCTGCAGTAGAAGTGATTGTCCTAATAGCCATGGCCTATGGCCAATATGTAGCTATTTGCAAGCCCTTACACTGGTCTTCCATAATGAACTGGAGGCTTTGTGGCACTCTGGTGGGGGTAGCATGGACAGGGGATTCCTGCATTCTGTCATACAAATTATCTTCACTTTGCAGCTGCCCTTTGTGGACTCAATGTCACTGATCACTCCATGTGTGACTTGTTCCCATTACTGGAGTTGGCCTGCACTAACACTTACATTTATGGACTTCTAGTGTTTGCCAACAGTGGGTCTATCTGCATCATAATCTTTGCTGCCATTTTATTCTCTCTAAGAAGACACAGTTTTGAAGGGCGATGGAAAACTGCACTTGTGGCTCACACATTGCTCTTGTGGTGTCTTTCTTTTTTCCATGTATGTTTATATATGCATGATCTACATCTGCATCTTCTTTTGAGAAAAGGGTGGCTGTGTTTGATGCCATCATGACTCCACTGATCAATCCTATAATTTACTCTTTTAGAAATAAAGAATGAAGCCTACTTGGTCATGATGAATGATATCTTTGATGTGCTCTTGTATTCGTTTTGCAAGTATTTTATTTAGTATTTTTGCATCGATGTTCATCAGAGAAATTGGTCTGAAATTCTCTTTCTTTGTTGAGTCTTTGTGAGGTTTAGGTATCAATGAGACTATGGCCTCATAAAATGAATTTGGTAATGTTCCATCCCTTTCTATCTTTTGGAGTAGCTTGAAGAGTATCGGTATTAGCTCGCCCTTGAAGGTCTGGTAGAATTCTGCACTGAAACCATCTGGCCCTGGGCTCTTTTTGGTTGGGAGACTATAAATGATTACTTCAATTTCTGTAGGGGAAATGGGACTATTTAGCTTGTTTATCTGTTCTTCACTCAACTTTGGCAAGTGAAATTGATCAAGAAAATCATCCATTTCCCTTAGATTTTCAAATTTTGTGGCATATATGCCTTCAAAGTAGGATCTTATGATTCTTTGTGTTTCTTCAGTGTCTGTTGTTATGTCTCCCTTTTCATTTCTGATTTTGTTGATTTCAATACTGTCTCTCTGCCTTTTAGTTAGTTTGGCTAATGGTCTGTCTATCTTGTTGACTTTCTCAAAGAACCAACTCTTCGTTTTGTTGATTTTTTTGGACCGTTTTCTTAGTTTCTAATTTGTTAATTTCACCCCTGAGTTTGATTATTTCCAGACGTCTACTCCTTTTGGGTGTTTCTGCTTCTTTTTTTTCTAGGGCTTCCAGTTGTGTCATTAAGGTGTTTATGTGCGATGCTTCCAATTTCTTTTTAAAGGCACTTAGTGCTATGAATTTTCCTCTTAGCACTGCTTTCAATGTATCCCACAAATTTGGGTATGTTGTTCCTTCATTTTCATTGAATTTCAGAAACCCCTTGATTTCTTTCTTTATTTCTTCCCTGACCCAGGTGTCATTTAGCAGAGAGTTGTTTAGTTTCCACATACGTGTAGGCTTTTTGTTATTTCTGTTGTTGTTGATTTGCAGCCTAAGCCCATGATGATCTGATAGGATACAAGGTATTATTTCAATCCTCTTGTATCTGTTGAGGCTTTCTTTGTGAACTACGATGTGATCAATTTTGGAGAAGGTTCCATGGGGTGCAGAGAAGAAGGTATATTCTTTCTTGTTTGGGTGAAAGGTTCTATAGATATCTGTTAGATCCATTTGACCCATGGCATTGGTTAATGATGTTATTTCTCGGCTTAGTTTCTGCTTCATTCCAGGAATGCAGGGATGGTTTAATATATGGAAATCCATCAATGTAATCCACCACAATAACAAACTGAAAATAAAAAACCACATGATCATTTCTTTAGATGCAGAGAAAGCATTTGATAAAATCCAACACCGATTCATGTTTAAAGTTTTAGAGAGATCGGGAATACAAGGCACTTTCCTCGACATAATAAAGGCTTTATATAGGAAACCAATAGCCAAAATAAAAGTAAATGGTGAGATACTCAAGGAAATTCCTTTAAAATCAGGAACAAGGCAAGGCTGCCCACTCTCTCCATATCTCTTCAATATAGTACTCGAAGTTCTAGCCAGAGCAATAAGACAAGAAAAGGAGATCAAGGGTATTCAAATGGGAAAGGAGGAAGTCAAATTATCCCTATTTGCAGATGATATGATAGTCTACATAAGTGACCCTCAAAATTCCACCAGAGAACTCCTACAGCTGATAAACACCTTCAGCAAATTGGCTGGATACAAAATTAATTCAAAAAAGTCTGTAGCCTTCCTATACACAAATGACAAGCTTGCAGAGGAAGAAATTAGGAAAACTACACCCTTCACATTAGCCACAAGCAATATAAAGTACTTAGGAGTTACTCTAACTAAGCAAGTGAAGGACTTATTTGAAAAAAATTTCAAAACTCTAAAGAAAGAGATTGAAGATGACATGAGAAGATGGAATGATCTTCCTTGCTCATGGATCGGGAGAATTAACATAATAAAAATGGCCATCCTACCAAAAGCAATCTACAGATTCAATGCAATCCCTATCAAAATACCTACACAATTTTTTAAAGACATTGAAAGTTCAATTCTGAACTTCATATGGAAAAACAAAAACCCAGAATAGCTAAACAATCTTGTACAATAAAAGGTGCTCCAGAGGAGTCTCTATACCTGATATCAAACTGTACTATAAAGCAATAGTAATTAAAACAGCATGGTACTGGCACAGCAACAGGCTGATTGATCAGTGGAATCGAATCGAAGACCCAGATATGAATCCACACACATATGGTCATTTGATTTTCGACAAAGAAGCCAAATCCATTCCATGGAAAAAAGATAGCATCTTCAACAAATGGTGCTGGTCTAACTGGATGTCTATGTGTAAAAAATGCAACTGGACCCATATTTGTCACCTTGTACAAAACTCAAATCCAAGTGGATTAAAGACCTCAACATAAAACCAGAGACACTAAGTCACTTAGAAGAAAAAGTGGGGAAGAGCCTGGAACATATTGGCACAGGAGACAACTTCCTGAACAGAACACCAACAGCCCAGACATTAATGTCAACAATTAATAAATGGGACCTCATGAGGCTGAGAAGCTTCTGTAAGGCAGGAGACACTGTCAAGAGAACAAAGCAACAGCCTACAGACTGGGAAAAGATCTTCACCAACCCTACATCTGACAAAGGTCTAATATCCAAAATATATAAAGAGCTCAAGAATTTAAACACCACCAAACCAAATAACCCAATTGAGAAATGGGGCTTGGAACTAAACAGAGAATTCTCAACAGAGGAATATCAAATGGCTGAGAAACACTTAAATAAATGCTCAACCTCCTTAATCATCAGGGAAATGCAAATCAAAACAACTCTGAGATTCCATCTTACACCCATCAGAATGGCTAAGATCAAAAATTCAAGCGACACCACATGCTGGCGAGGATGTGGGGAGAGAGGAACACTCCTTCATTGCTGGTGGGAATGCAAACTAGTACAACCACTTTGGAAATCTATCTGGTGCTATCTCAGAAAAATGAGAATAGGGCTTCCTCAAGACCCAGCTATTCCACTCCTTGGAATATACCCAGAAGATGCTCCAGCACACAACAAGAAAATTTGCTCAACCATGTTCATAGCAGCCTTATTCATAATAGCCAGAACATGGAAACAGCCTAAGTGTCCATCAGTAGAAGAATGGATAAAGAAACTTTGGTACATATACACTATGGAATACTACTCAGCTATTAAAAACAAGGAATTCCCGAAATTTGTGGACAAATGGATTGAACTAGAAATGATCATAATGAGTGAGTTAAGCCAGAAGCAGAAAGACTCAAATGGTATATACTCACTTATATCTGCACATTAGCCCAAGGGGCATGTCCCACAAAAGCCTTCACTTACCAGGAAACTGAGACAGAGGGGAGGGCATTCTAGTGGGACTCTAGATGAGAGAAGCATGGGAGAATGGCAAAGTAGAAGGATCCAAAGGGTCCTAGAAGCCTACAAGTAGAACATTATGATAGGCAGATTTGGACACAGGGGTCCTGCTCAAACTAAGGCACCAGCCAAGGACAATACAGGCGGTAAACCTTAAACCCCTACTGAGATCTAGACAATGGACAGAACACTCTCCACAGTAGAGTGGAGAGTGGGATATTACTTTATCACAGCACTAGATAGTAACTAATATATCAGTATTACATACAAAAATCTATATTAGTTAATTTTATACTTCTGCAACTCAAATGGAATATTGGTATATAAGTTACCTATTGGAATGTTTGCATGTAGCACTATGGCTTTTAAAACTCTTGTTGAATTTAAAATGTATTGAAATTAGAAAATAAATATACTGAATTTATGCCAAGTGAAACTTTGTTTATGTGACATTGTCATTATAAAAGGCCAAAATCCAGAAAGTAAGAGAGGAGAGAACAATCAAGACTCAAAGAGTTGATGATCTTGTATCATTTGACTTAATTAATGAAGTGGGTCTAAAAATGTCATACAAAATATGGTAGGTACTTCTTGGATGTTTTGACAGATAAAATATGATTAGCTCTACTTGCTTATAGATAAGCTTTTCTTGGGTCCTGTAACTATTTCATTCCAATCAGATATGAGTAAAGATTCTCTAGAGCAACATTTATGAGCATCTCTCATTCTCAAATAACCAAAAGCAACTTAGGGGAAATTTTTACTAGCAACACCAAACTGAAGATGTTGATGTATTTAGCACATTTTCCACCTCCACAGAGAGGGAATAAAACCAATCGTAGCTAGTTAAAAGTACTTTGAAAACATATTGCATGTCACTTAATGGTTGATTTTTATGCTTGGTTTACATCTGTAAGATGGCTATTTTTTATATTTTATACATAGAAAATAATTGTTGTATAAGATTTAGCACTCAAATTTTAAATAAAATCTTTCATATATTTAATTTCTATAAATAGTTTGCTTTGCATTATCATTGCAAAGAGTTTTTTGACCATGCAGACCAACACCCGAGGCTAAGATGTCATAAATGCCAGTATTAGCAATGGTTAAGAATAGAATCCTTAAAACATGCCCTCACAGGATTTCACTGATATCCCATTCTGTTTCTTTATACAGTGGCCCTAAAGTTGTTCTCTTTTATCCTTAATTTTTAAATCCACCACTTGTTCTTTTCTATCTTTTGAAAGAAAAAATTAACGATATGAATTACAATGATTTAAAA
Source organism: Acomys minous (assembly GCF_964271855.1). Classification (NCBI taxonomy): domain Eukaryota; kingdom Metazoa; phylum Chordata; class Mammalia; order Rodentia; family Muridae; genus Acomys; species Acomys minous. Next base: position 322,277 of record NC_140492.1, read on the forward strand.
AATAAAAAAATGATAAGTATGATACCCAAATGCAGTGCTTGAATGAAATATCCAACAAGACTTCCTAACTCACTAAAATGAGCCACATCTGGCTTCCATAATTCTCCTGGTACTGCTCAGCCATGTTCATGCCATGACTATCAAGTGCATCATTATACCTGGACATTCTCACTCCCTGAGTGTTCCATATTTCACAGAGTGGCCATTCATATACTCTAACCTCCACTAATGATATATACTGTGTTAAGAGAAAACAATCAAGTACCATCTTCCCACATTATCATACTCAAATTGTATTCTTGCCACTATTTTTCCACTATTAAAATATTTGTGTTTTTAAAATGATGTAATTTCTAAATATATCTTCAATATTTTGCTTCAATATCTTTCATTAACTTAATATTATATTGTCTTATTTTGTGATTCTTTAATTTTAAAAATATTATATTCATTTATTTAGCACATTCAAATTACAGCTTTCAGGATGGTTGTCAAAAGGCAGCTTGGGGAAGTTAATTACCTCCTTCTACCATGTGAGTCCTGGGAATCTGTCGCAGTCACTGGGTCTGGTAGTAAGTGCCTTTACTGATTGAGATAGTTCATTCAAAAAGAGGGCTTAGCTTTAATGAGACAAGTATCTCTCTGTAGTAAAGATTCAGTCTGGAGATTTCAAGCTGATGTTGTAGTGGCAATGATCCTCCTGTTTCAATACTCTAAGAGCTGGGAGAGCAGATGTGAGCCACCACAGTGGCTATTTTAACAGAATCATAAAAAATTAGTATCATTCTGTTTTGTTCATTTCAAGCTAAACTAGCACCGTTAGAGGGAAATCAAAGGACATTTGTAATCAGGATTCAGTCTCCAAAATTATGGAAATTTCTCTGTAGTGGTCCATTCCATTTAGCATAGAAAGTAACAACCTCCAAATAGCAAGGTGGGACCAGGATAAACTCCAGAGGCCAGAGGCAGATAAAAAAGAAAAGCATTTTCATGTTCATATGTGATAGTTATGAAGACTCGGGCAGAGTATATAGAAGAAAATGAAATAGAAATACTTAACTAATAGCTGGAGATTTAAAAAAAAAAAACGATCAAGGGAGAAGATAGGGAAATACCCATGGTGTGAAAAAACTCAAGATTTGTGCTAGAGATTTGAACAGTTTTAGGAAAGGAACTATTGTAAGATTTTGAGCAAAGTAGTGATTTTATGTGATTTAAATGTCATTTTTTATCTTTATTATGGAAGATTGTCTCTCTATCGCCTCCTTTCAACTATCCAGACACAATTCAATTTCCTTTTTCTACTTTGACAATGTGTTTTGAAAAAAAATTACAGTAACTATAAAAAGCCAACTTAATATTATCATGGCAGCTCTAAAGCCATAGAGCCAATAGATTTCAGTTCATTTCATCATGCTGAAGTAAAATCAACATAATGAGGGACTAGACATTCCTAAATGCCCTGTGGATAGAGTCATGTAGCCTCCATGAGCACTGGCCAACCTCCACAAGCACCAGCGAGTCCCAGCTAGGGTCATGTAGCAACAAATATAACTCCCCTAGAAGCCTGTAAAAGAGCCTGCCATTTCTTCCTCATGATTGCTGTGAATTTGTATAGATGGTTGAACCCTGCATGCAGCTTATTTCTGGGGAAGAAATATCCTTTGCTTTACATAATATTTGAGTCTGGGGTCTTTTTTTTTTAGTAAGTTTCAGACCCTTACAGTAGAAGAAAACATTGAGATTAGAGTTACTAAATTTTGGCGAGAGAATATTGCAATATTCTATTTGTTAAGCTAGTAGGAGTAAAAATTGGGTTGTTTGGGTCCAGTTGAGCTGCTGAAGAAAGACCTCAGACTCAAGCAGTATACAAAAGCAAAGAGAGTTTATATTTCAGAGATTCCAGCATGCTGGGATTGCCATGGATCTGGACAAGGTTAGGGAGTTAGGGGGGTGAGGGGCTGGGGGGCGGGGCAGAGAGGGGGCTGCACGAATTGATGCACCAACCAAGGACAATGTATGCAGTAAACCTAGACCTCCTGTTCAGATCTAGCCAATTGACATCTCATTCTCCATGGTTGTGGGAAGACCTGGGACTGCCTCTGACATGAACTCTGGTACCCCTAATTTGACCACTTCCCCTTGGTGGTGAAGCCATGTGGCATACAGAGGAAGGGGAAGAAGGCAAACAGGATGAGACCTGATTGGCTGTGGTCATATGGTAGGGGAGGAGGTCCCCTTCTGTCATAGATCAGGGGGCAAAAGAAGGAGGGGGAAATGGGAAGATACAAGTGAGAGGATAACAATCGAGATGTAATCTTAATAAATAATAATAATAATAACAACATTAAAAAGAAGTGAGTCAGAATATATGAGGGGATTCAAGATTGGCTACTAGTCTGTGCATTCTCCCTAGTTTCTGGGAATTTTGTTGAGTCATTGAATTTTGGCGTCTACTCAGGAGTTATCTTTAATTTCACTGGTTAGGGGCAGCTGTGTTCTTTCCTGGGCACAGCAAAGTCATGAAGTGATAAGTTTCTGATCAATCTAACCTGTAAACTGATTGGCTGCCCATGAGCTGTGGCTTTTCCAGTAACTGCAGTTTCATTTTCTGGGCAACAGAAACTCAGGCCTGGTCAGCCTGAGGCTGAATCTAAAACCTGTCATGAAGTCAGGCCTCCTGTCAAAATTATTCAAATTTCCTCACCTCAGGATAAGTATCAGCAGTTTTCTTTATTATTCTTTTGCTGAACATTATGATTTCTTTTTCCTTAAATGTAATTATCAGATTCCCCATTGAAACTCTAAGTGTTGAAACAATAATAATATGTTTAAATTTGATATATGGAAGATCATAATTAACCTGTGCTGTTTGCAACATTAAAGCCAGAATAAGGTCTTATTTTGTAGTTTTGTTTTAAATGTTGGAAGCATAGTTCCATTAAGTAACTGGGTAATTTACACCAGCTATCCACTCCTCAAACTAATTCTCAGGAACAAATGATCTACAGGGACAAATGATCTACTTCATAATAAGAATTACTATTTAAAGAAGGAGGGAAGGATCAGGACCTCCTATGTGGTAGATGATAGACAGGTGAGAAATCAGAAAAATACCCAACACTTCAGTGCCTATGCTATGCACTTGTTCCTATAAAATACACTTATTTTGTTCAGATATGTTGAAGCCAACTCTTAATTCCTCACATTCTTTCTGCTGAAAAATAAATTTAAAAATTCTTGTGTGTTTGTCATGCTTGTCTACTTTGACTCTACATGAAATATTAAGACAAACAATATCTCAACACACACACACACACACACACACACACACACACACACACACACACACACACATACCCTAAAAGTGCAGAAATGCAAAAGGAATCTGTTGAAATTTGATTTCTCTTAGATGTATTGCTGTTGCACAGAGTAGAAGTAGGATCACTATCTTAGCATTTGAGGCCAGGAGTTTCCAACAGAGTGATTCTTGGGATCTACCTTAGATCTTAAGATGTGGGCATGGGCATTTCGATATAGAATCTGGTCATTCACCTGATTTTAATGAGGTAGTCACACGATTCAACAGAAACTCCACCATAGGCAGGCTAAGCTAGTCACATTTTATCTGTAAACAATGTCAATAAATAATTCATATTGTTTGATAAACAATGGTTATTATTATTAGGATTCTGCTTCAGTCCACCTATCTGCCATGGGGGTGTGGCCCTGCCCAGTATATGAAAGGACAGACCCACCTTGCCACTCCCTCTTACCCCATTTCTCTCTCATCTTTCTCACCTCTCTCCCTCCTCCTTCTCCTCTCTCTCTCTCTCTCTCTCTCTCTCTCTCTCTCTCTCTCTCTCTCTCTTTCTCTGGTCCTCCTCCTTCTTCCTCTCTTCCTCTGTCTCTGTTTCTTTCTGAGGTACCCCTTCCCCTTCCTTCTCTCCCCATGCTCATATAATAAACCTCCATATAATATCTGTTGCCTGGCATCTTATTTTCTTACTTTTAAACTAAAGGTTGGAAGGGAGTTCTGTGAGAGGATGGATGCTGTCCACAGCAGCTATGAAGACCCGTACATGAACAAGAATGGAGGATGGAGGGGCTCCAAATGCCCCATCTCCATCTGAAGAGCAAGTTAAACAGTTGATGGGTCTTAGTATGAAAGTCACTTTTGATGGGGACAGTGGTATTTTGGGGCAATCTATGTTGATCATATTATTTTCCTTCCCCTGGCTCCTTCCAGCTGCTTCTATCTACCTTAATGTTCTTTTTCTCCAAAACCAGAAAAATATGTTATATTATGTTCCATTACATTATGTTACATTATGTTACATTACATTATGTATAGTTTAAATAAGCATTTGATCACTTGAACCCTGGTTAAATGCGTGCTTTGCAGATGTTATACAGTCTTATTGGAGAGCGTGATCACCAGGGATAGGGTTTGGAAGTTTATAGCCTTGCCTCAGTTCTCTGCTTTGTGCTTATGATTGATATGCAACCTTTTATTTTTCTTGTCATCATGTCTGCCATTAGCTGCTGTGCCTCTCTGCCAACATGGACTTTTACCCTGTAGAATTTTAAGTCAAAATAAACAATTTTATTCATAAGTCCATTGTGGTCATTTTTTAATCAAGCAACAGAAAAACTAATAAATACAGGAGTGTGTCCATTGATATGTTTTCAGTACACCAACAAATATCCCTACACACAGAGACTGACAGACAGACAGACAGACACACACACACACACACACACACACACACACACACACACACAATTTACAGAAGAAAAAGAAGTTGAGGGTAGCTAGAATAGGTAGAGACAGGAAAGGGTGATGGATGTATTCAAAGTACAATATAAATGTATAAAATCTTCAAAAATAAATATAACAAACTGTTCATGTCATCTTTAAAAATATGTTTATAGTTGCTTGATTTTTATATAAAATTAAAAAGAACAAATATTTATTGGTTGCCATATTGCAGACTTAATAACTTTTTATAATTTTGTTTCAAACACTTGATTCATAGATTCATTGAACTTTGAATGCAAGTGAGTACAAGAGACTCTTAAACCATTGAGTCTTTTTTTTTGTTGCCTTTGGCTGCCTTCCATAACTTGGAGATAGGACAGGATTGCTGAAGACACCCACATACTTCCCACACAGGACTTAAAGAAATCAAGTGGAATTGTCCAGGAAATATCCTTCTTTAGGGCTAGTTTTCACAGTATCTAAAGATGTTGTGCAAGCTACCAAGGAAAAGAAGTACTCTATAGTCTTAGCCAGTTGTAAAGCCTTCAAACCACAACAAGGACCATATCAGCAACATATCCCCAGTGGTGCAAATGTGGCACTTGTACATTAGGGGTAAACAGTAACTGTCTAAATGTACTTAAAGCTCATTCAATATGAGGAAATCCTTTCTTGGTACTCTAAACCTAGCCAGCTACCTGTGTCCGCAGAGGTCATAGACCCTAAAAGAGAACCCAATATGTTCATTTTCCTAAATCAACAAAGAGGCTTCTTTTGCAGCAGAGACCATCACAGATATCTACAATAGCTCAAAATGAAGAGAGCGACTGATTATTTAGTATCTATTGCCAGTTAACACATTATCTACAAGACAACGGCCTCATGTGTCAGGAATATTGACAAGAGGGGTGGAAAAATTAAAAGACCCAGAGAACCAGGGCATCTGCTGTGCAATTATATTTTAGAGATGACATAGTAACATCCATGGAATCACAACAACATGGTTCCCTAGACATGACCTATATAGTGACAACACCAATAGGTGTGTCAATGTGGATGGGAAAAATCACTTAAGGCTGTTCCCCTAGATAAATAGCTACAGACAACAAATGGCGCCTGAGACAGACAATCAGTATTTTCAGGGATGAGCTTCCTGAATGGTTATCTAACCCCAAGTGGTCAACCTTAATCATATACACATATCAACAGCACTAGTGGACTGAGCATGTTGTATATAATGTATAAGATAAGTGTTTCAAACCATCACAATTACAAAAGAGGTCATTAAATTGAATAAGAGTCAAGGATATAGGAGGACTTAGAGAGGTGAGGAGCACTTGTGATGATGATGTAAATATAGTACATATATAGGAAAAGCTTTTTTAAAAAATGAAGTTAAAAGCAGCCCCTGATGTGAAACAGACAGAAGGTAAGCAAGGAGATTCTGTAGGGACAGCATCCTAGCATGCTTGAAAGCTCTTGGTACACAAGCAGGATGACATGATCTGTACACTTGGTTCAAACCCAGTGTTTTAGACTCAAATTGTAATCATCCATAAACTTTACATTTGAAGATCTGTGTGTGTATTTTGGCTCTGGAATATGAAATAAAGAAGTTAAAATTTTTTATTTTCATTTATTATTACACTCCAAACATGTACAAAATGTCCGCTGATCATATTCCTCCCCCACTCTCCGTTGAATTCTCTATAGAATCCCTCATATATTTCTCCAAGCTTCATGCCCTTCCTTTATAGCTGTCTATTTCTTAATCCCAGTTAGTCTAATAACAGATACCATAGCCATGTCATCATTAACTGGAACATAGAAAAAATATCAGCAGACAGAGATCTAAGGAAGAGTAACTCTCCTTAACCCATGCACCATCAACAGCCAGTAGCTCCTCAACTACGTGTGAGGTTTCAGGAGCCCTACCTTGTACACATCAGTGAAGTCTTTCATTGGTTTGATCTTATGCAAGTCTTATAAAAGTGACCACAGCTACCCTGAGTTTATATGTGCAATGGGCATGTCATTTCCAGAAGAGAGCACTTTATGGCACCCCTCATTTTCTGGTTTTACACTTTTCCTATTTACTTCTTGTTTTTTGTCATTTTAAATGTATTTTCATTTGAACACACAAAATTATGAGTATTAGAATAATTAATCAAATTAAAATGTCTTAGTCTTTCAAATATTACTATTAATTGCTGTTTCCCTGAATTCTATTTCCTGTGTAAGGGGTAAAAAATATGTCCTCACTTTGTCAGCATCTTAGTTAGGCCCATTGCTTCCAATAAAGCATTATTCAACACTTTGGCTGTGCTTCAGTAGGAGAAGTCTTCGGACAGTTCTCTATGGAACAGGCCATAGGATCCTTGGAATGGGATCCTCACAGGAGAAACTCACCCATCACCAGGTGGCCAAATCGTCTTTTATATGTCAAGAAATTCAAGAAGTAACTTAAACCGTGCACAAGTGGTAATGGAGCAACTTTAATACTGAAATCAAATTATACAGAACACTTAAACTGCAGCTTCTGTTTATTCCCCCTTCTTTGCACTTCTAAGTTCTGATAATCACAATGATATGGAAATATATTTTAAGTATATTTTTTTCTAATTTCAAACACATATATTTTTCAAAAAATATTTTATTAAAGCATAGATTGAATGACAAACGTTTTTAAAGCTAAATTTTTTCTTTTTTAGATTTATGATAGTATAAAGTTGAATTGGCTTTATTTTTACTGATAATACTAAGTAGTCAATTCATAGTGAAAGTATTATCAGTTTTTCACTCTCTTTGTCATTACATTCATTTTCTATATAATGGTGCTATCTCTTTCAAAAGAATAAATAAATCATAAATTATTTAACATAGTAAATATGCTAAGACTACTTTGTTACACACACACACACTCACACGCAAGCACACACACACACACACTAACTTCCCCAAATGAAATTATGTAATTGCCCCCATTTGTGTGTGTGTGTGCACACACTCACATGAATGCACTTGTGTGTGTGTGTATACATGAATGTACAGTTGTGTAAGAGAGTGTATATATCCCTGAACATTTGTAGAAAGCTTAAAGGAGAGAAATATAGATATGTGTGTATATGTATGTTATGTATATATATAACATACATATAACCATTGTTAAATTATTTCCTTTAGATAGAGTCTCTATCTGAACCTTTAAATTGTTTTAATAAAATATCTGTCCAGTGAGCCCTAGACCCTGACTCTCTTCACTTCAGTAGCACTGGGTTTGAGTTGGAATAACATGCCTAGCTTTTGCATGGCTCTGGGAATTTGAACTCAGTTCCTCATGCTTACACATGAAGTATTCTTACCCACTACCAAAGGTAGTAATTTAATATTTAAGATATACCATAAGCCACTACCAATCTCTTCCACATTTTCCTGATGGCATTCTTCATTTCTTTATTCCTAAAAGTGTAAATCATGGGATTTAGCAATGGTGACAGGATCGTAGCAAATAAAAACATGTTTTTCTCAGAGGAGAAGGCAGATGTAGGCCTTGCATATATTATTATGCATGGGACAAAGAACAGGACCACCACAGTAATGTGGGATCCACAGGTAGAGAGAGCTTTATGTCGCCCTGCAGAACTCTGGGCTCTCAAAGAGAACAAGATGACACCATAGGAGACAAGCAACAAGGAGAAGATAATGATGCAGAAAGATCCACTGTTTGCAAACACCAAAATAACAAAAATGTGTGTGTCAGTGCAGGCAAGCTTCATTAATGGGAACAAGTCACACAAGAAGTGATCAATGACACTGGGGCCACAAAAAGGCAGGTGCAATATAAATATAATTTGTATGATAGAATGCAAGAAGCCCCCTGACCAGGCCACGCCCACTAGAACTCCACAGAGCCTCCTGTTCATGATGGAAGAGTAGTGCAAGGGCTTGCAAATGGCCACATAACGGTCATAGGCCATGCTTATCAGGATAATCACCTCTACCCCAGTGAAGAAGTGCACAGCAAAGAGCTGTGTCATGCAGCCTTCAAAGGAAATGGTTCTTCTCGTATAAAGCAAATCCACAGTTAACTTTGGTGTGATGACAGAGGAAGTGCATGCATCCAGGAAGGACAGGAATGCCAAGAAGAAGTACATGGGAGAGCGAAGCAGTGCAGGGCTGCATACGACGGTCACCACAATCATTATGTTGCCCCCAACTGTTGCAATGTAGACAAACAAAAATACAACAAATAGTATTTTCTGAACCTTTTGATTCTGTGTAAGTCCCAGGAGTAAGAACTCAGTGACAAAGCTCTGGTTTAGCATGATTTTCAAAAAGACAGCGAAAGGAAAATCTCTTTATCTAAATCTGTAATTGTGAAAAAATAATGATCATATAAGATTATACTATTACTACAAACCAGTTTATGTATCCTCATATAAAATTGTCTTGCTTTATTTATTACCATTAAGACAAAATATTATAAATATTTTAGGAGGGTATAAAATTGAGGTAGAAACAAATTATTGACTACTTGAAATAGTCACACTTTATATTGGGGCAAGAGCATATCTAGTTGGGTTATAGAATAGAAATAATTCATCTTTGAATTGCAAACTCTAATAGATTCTTAAAGTGAAATAAAAAAAGAGTAAGAATAGTCATGCAACAGGCCCCTTCTCTATATAAAGGTACCACACACTCTATCACACTGTCCATGTGTGAATGATGTATCTTGCTTAAAGCAACTGGGTAAACAGTGGAGAATCAGAAGAGGGTAACTCACCACCTATATAGGACAATTGTGATAAACCACATAACTGAAGAAAATAAATAATGCACTGATTATAGTCTGTAGCCTTGAGACTTCTTTGACATTTGTACAATGCAACCTCCTTTGAGTAAATATAATTCTACAAATACATGGTTTGAAATTCTGTGACTCTACTACAAACATATGGGCAAACAACTTATATAATAATCTCCAAGAGTAACAAGGAGTATCAAATTTGAAAATGTCAAAATGTTATCATTATAGCATTTCATTACAATGGTAGGTGTAACTAAGGCACTTGAAAACACAGCTGCCTTACAAACAGAAGGAGATTCCATGAATCCTCTAGTTAACTATCATACCCCTTAGATTCATTGTCTCAGGCAATTATAGCACTAAAACATTTTGCATCTCCTATATACATAAGCAAAATGTATCAGTAAAATACAATTTGTATGTGAATATATACATACATATGTAAAATGAGTATTTATATCCATTGTTTAAAATCTGTGAGTAAAGACTGAAGAATATGCAGAAAAAACTAAGCACAAGGCAGTTTTATTGATTGCCAAATACAATGAACAAACACAACTCTGCATATTAAATTCTATCACAAAAAGATACATAAATTGAGTGTAAAACAGCATTGACCTTGATATTATTCGGTCACTTCTTCACCAGCATCTGAGTTCTTTATTGACTCTGAAACTAAAGCCAAGTATAATAAACAGCATCTCAGAAGCCTGAGTGTAAAGCAAACCATGCAGGGACACTAGACAATCATATTTTATAACAGACTAAGACCACTATATAATTCACAAGGTGTCATTCAGAGCCAAAGCAGGATGGACAAGGAACGATCATGAATCAGGAGATCACAGGACACATCACCCATGCATGAAATGTCATAAAGAAACTCAACATTTTTTACTAGAACTAGGTTTTGATAGGATTCTCTAAGATACGGTGTGTGTGCTGGGGGGGAGTGAGGCTGGGAGGAGTGAAAGGAGAGGAAACTGTGATCAGGATGTATTGTATGAGAGAAGAATAAATTTCTTTAAAAGATAAGGTTGTTTCAATGCATGATAATGATTAATGTTCTTAATATATGAGAGAAAAATGAACGAAAATACATAAATATCAATTTTCCATATCAGAAGAATGATAATAATAATCATGATGTGGTGTGGGGTTCCCCACTCACACCCACAGGGACTCAGCTTCAGGTAGCTGGGCTGTACAAAGAAAGCAAAACTGAGCAAGGTGTTCCAAGGAAAACAGGCTTTATGCTAATTCTTAAAATTAAGCAAAGCTTAGCTTTATTTCCCTGTTCTATTTAACATGGCCACTAGTGCTAAACAAAACATCACTGTTTTTTTCCCAGTAAAACATCTGCCAAATTTGCTGTGCTACATCCACAGTGAAGAGGGTACAATGCAGTTACCATAGGATCACAGGGTTAGGGTTGTAGATTAGAAGCTAATTGATATAACACAAATTGTTATCTAAATTGAATAACAATTCTTTGTGCTGCAGGTGAAGGCAAATAAAGAAGTATGGGACTAGTCAAAATGCAGAAAAGACCTGACTGTGGGGTGTCCAACTCAATCTGATACATCTACAACATAACTCATAGACACAAGGCTCAGAGAGCATTGCAGAAAACAGGAAGAAAACTGTAAGAGCCAGAGGTCCAGCACGTCTTCTAGTAGGTGTTATCCCCTACATAGTTGAAAGCTATGTCAAATTAAATACAATTTGTTAGGTAGCTAAATTAACATATCTACAATTAATTATTAATCCTTTTTATTTAGTGTGACAATATTAACAAACTATATTTAATATCCTACAGCTTTCTATACTGTTTTAAGTAGATTAATATAAAATTAGACCGAATAAATTTTGAAATAAAAATGTTTAAAAGATCACCTTCTGGTTTTGAATGGTCCTAATTGTAGGGCTAAGAACAAAAGATCCTTATGGCCAGACCTGTGACCATATGAACATGTGTACATATTATGCACTCCTGAGGTACTCAAAGAATAATTGATAGACACTTAATTAATGTTAGCAAAACAGTTTTATGTATAATAGGAATTAGAGCAAAGTATCATACATGAAGCATTTTGGTCCATGGAAGATAAGATGAAGATTCACTATTTTAGTTGGAGATGGCTTGACAAGGTCTGATTCAGCCTGGACTCAAACTCATCCTGCAACCTAGAATGACCTTGAACTCTCTACCCTCCGGTCTTCACCTCCAAGAGCTGAGATTCTAAAGTTATGCTACTGCACTCAGCCAAACCCATATTTTTTTATAAACAGTATATAAATCAGAAAGAACATAAGATTATCAGTCTCAGTGCTATTTTAAACAGAGTTTGCATGCCCAAACTTAAATGAAAAATTGAGTCAATAAAAATTTGTGTTTTAAAAGAAAAAATCTTAAAATGACATATTACTATGTCTTCTTAAATGTCTTTTAAAAATGACATTTAAAGAGTTTGCCAGTTTAATAAAATTCTAAATTCAATAGATTTTAATAAATTTAAAAGTATTTTTATTTTTCAAATTATTCAGGCAATATATTAAAAATATAAGTAATTATAGAAAGATAAGCCTGCAACTCCAGTCATAAAATTTAAACTAATTTAAATGTTTCAGAATTAAAATTTAATCCTGAAAATAAATTCATATTAGAAAATTTTATAATATGTCAAAAATATTAAAACCTAGAATGAAGATTTCTCACAGAAGTTAATAGCACTTTTTCCTCTTGCAAAGGATCTGGGGTTGGATCCTAACGTGCATACAGTGTCTCACAATGGTATTTAACTCCAGTTCCAGGAGCCCTCTTAGAACATCCTTGAGTACCAGACATGCATAGGGCGTTCACACATGAGTCCCACTCACTCATACATATAAAACAAAAGCAAATTAATCCTTTAAAGTACTAGAAACATAGATATCTAAAAGATTAACAAGGAGGATGGTTATATAAGACTACTGTAGATTACTTTCACATGACACTGGATATAAAATACTGATCCTATGGGGACATCAAGGGAAATATTGTAATACTACCCTAAGTAAAAAGAAGAAAATTAAATGTTCACTTACAGATATTTTAATGCATTTATAATCTAGAAAGGAAACATTTAAATTATAGTAAACACTTTGTTAGTAATGTCAAAATACTCAAAACTAGACATCCATATTAAAATTCACAAAATTCAATTTTTTAAAAACTTCTTTAGAAGGTGGTAAGCTTTTCATACCATTAATCAGATTACCAAAAGTGGAGTTAATAAACTGAAATAACATAGCATTATACATCAACACTTTTGAACCCTGACAATCTTTCCATAAAAGGCTAAACCTAAATATTTTCCTAAAATCCATGCAACCTTTGACATAAAATCCATACCTATATGTGTCAACTCTTCTCTTGCTTTTCTTCCTAAAATGTTTGGTGGCCTTTTCTCTAATAGCCATTCCATTGGATGTTCTAAAGCTGGTCTTGGTCTTACTCAGGGCCCTGCACAGCAGGGACTGTGCTCACTGAGCCACTCCCTGGGCAGGGGCCATGGTAAGCACGCTTACTGTTTGCTATAGAGCACTTTCCGTTTTCCTGAGCTAAATCAGAAGATTTGATTCTGTCACTGGAATCATTATTTTATTTCTTCTCTTTTCCAGTACCACAGGTTATTGTGTGTTTTTAGAAAAAGAACATTTTATATTCACTCTCAGTAACTTTAAGGCACATCAACACTTCAGTTTATCATTCTCTTAATCAAAGTTTTTAGCAAAATACAGGGAATTCAGTTCAAGCTTCATAAGGGTGTATGAACAAATAAGTTGAGCACATATATAGAACAATCATTATTGGAGAGAAAGAAAAATTAACTTATGTTACAATTCTAAATTATTTGGTTTTAGTTTCATGAAATATTGCAAATGTATTCAATTTAATTTAATTGATGAAACATATCTTCATAATGAATTGAGAGAAGGGGCTGTCTTGCTTGGAAGAGAAGAAAAAGAAGGAGGAGAAAGAGGGAAGGATGGAGGGAAGTGAAGGAAGGGAAGGGAAGGGTAGGGAAGGGAAGGGAAAGAAGGGAAGGGTAGGGAAGGAAGGAAAGGAAGGGAAGGAAGGGAAGGGAAGGGAAGAGAAGGGAAGGAAGGGAAGGGAAGGGAAGGGAAGGGAAGGGAAAGAAGGGAAGGGTAGGGAAGGAAGGAAAGAAAAGGAAGGAAGGGAAGGGAAGGGAAGAGAAGGGAAGGAAGGGAGGGAAGGGAAGGGAAGGGAAGGAAGGGATGGAAGGGAAGGGAAGGGAAGGGAAGGGTAGGGAAGGAAGGAAAGGGTAGGGGATGGGAAGGGAAAGAAGGGAAGGGTAGGGAAGGAAGGAAAGAAAAGGAAGGAAGGGAAGGGAAGGGAAGAAAGGGAAGGAAGGGAGGGAAGGGAAGGGAAGGGAAGGGAAGGAGTTTTTCCCCTATGAAATCCTGCTGTGTACCCTAGGCACTTGTACCATTATTATATGTGAAGCACTGCTTTCTAGACATCTCATGTATTATTTTATCTATTTTGTTTCCACTGACTTTAATCATAGGACTCTACTAGGGTACAGAGTCTGAGCACTAGAGTTTACACAACTTTCTTAAGAACATATTTATGAAGCAAAATGTTGACATATTATCAAAATTTAAAGTCATGTATGAAGGTGAAAATTATACCTTATGTGCTTTACCATATGGCAGTTGTGTGGAAAATCTGATGACAGACATCTTCTAATATCTATGCAGAATGCCCATTCAGTGGTGAGAATAATACTCTGCTTGCGTCCAGTTTCTACTTCTAAGAGAAAGGAGAACAGGTCTGGCAATGAGAGTGGAGAATATTGTCTCTGTTTCACAAGAGCTATATTTATCATGGTCTCCAAATAAGAGAAAAATGAATAAACCAAAATTTCTTCTTGACTGGTGCTGGAATTTAAAGAGGTTTCCCTGAGACATCATGAATCTATGAGATTGATTATGAATCCCCAAAGAGTTGGAAAATTTCTGCCCCCTTGAGATACCAAGACATAGTTCTGTGCACTTTATCACTTCCTCCAGTGTTTAATAATACTTATATGCACTTCCAACATTAGCTTGTACTTTAAAAAAAGTTTACCATGGATTCTATTTAATAATGTTCCCATCATTGTTTGGGAACAAAACTCTATTTAATAATATCTGGAATATGATGTTTATGTGTTTAAATTTAAGAAAATTCCTTGTCACAAGGAATTTTTTCAACAAATTCATAAATTAAATATGGATTATTTTGGAAAAATGGAAAGAACACTGCATTAAAGAACAATTTATGTGAAAATATGTAAAGAGGTTTATATCATTAGAGATATTATTTATTTCCTCTAAGAACATTTTGTTTTGTTTTTATATACTTTCAGTTTCCTGTATGTATACATATTAGTATTGTGCTATTGGCCATTCATGCGCCTCTTAATCCTCGCCCAATTGTGCTGACTCTCTTCTCTCTTCTAAATATTAAGATCCATACATTGCTTTTTTTAAACCCATTGTCTTTAGTTAGAATTGATTGAATGAAGAGGAATAGGGAGTTATTTACTAAAGAATGGGAAATTTATATACGTTTATATACTTGTAAAAAATGATAGCCTTTGACCAGCCAAAATTACCTGCCAATAGCATCCCAGGGACAAATGGGGCCTCACATGCCCCTCCACTATCCTAGATGGAATGTCGAAGGGCCCAGACTTGTACAAATATACACAGTTAATATTTATTCATTATTTCAAAAGTAAAGTCGTACACAGAAGAAAACATTTCATAACACTCATGCCTTTACTCCAGGTCCGTCAATGCATTTCACCTATCTAAGATATTCCCTCTTGGGGATTTAGGACTGAGCATAGAAAAAGAAATCGCAGTCCTTTCAAGAGTTGCATGTCTCACGTATGATATGTACTCACTTATAATAGGATTTCAACACACAAAACCAAAGAAAATATGTAACAAGGAAGATTCAAGGGAGGATGCTTAAATCTCATTCAGAAGAGGAAATAGAATGGTAGTGGTTGAAGAGAGTGAACAAAATGGGAGAGGAAACACAGAGAAATATGAGGGTGGAGGTCAGACCTAGGGAGAGCTAGGGTGGAAAGACAAAAGACCAGAGATTAAAGAGAAACACTGTGCTGGCACATCTCTGTGACAAGCTGGAGACCTAAGATAGGGTAGGCTTCTGGGGGGATATGAGAGGAACTCTAGCAGAGACTCCTAGGAGCAGGGGCCATAGAGACTGAAGAGGACACCTTCGAATTAGACAAGTCTCCTACTTAGAGGGAAGAGAACACCAACTCACCCACAAAAACTTTGACTAAAATTTACCCTGCCTACAAGATGTGAAGGGATAAAGATAGAAGAGATATAGCAGAGAATGAGAAAACGTCCAACCAATGCCTAGCTCAATCCAGGATCCACCCCATGTGAAAGAACCAACGCCTGACACTACTAATGATGTTCTGCTATGCTTTCAGACATGAGATAGCAGAGATGCCCCCTGAAGGGCTCCACCTAAGCAGCCCCAGGAAACAGATGCTGAGACTCACAGCCAAACAATGGGTGATGTGTAGGAGCCTTGTGGAAAAAGTGGGAGAAAGGAGAAAAGGACCTGGGGTGACAGGCGCTTCATAATAAGACCAATAGAGACAACTAGCCAGGACATAGAGGGGTTTGCTGAGGCTGAAGCACCAACAGAGGGCCTTGCATGGACTGGATGGTGGGCAGCTCAAGATTTATGTGGGTCCTCTAGTAAGGATAGATGGGTCTGTCTCTGACATGTATAAACTCTGCTCCCCAATTGCCTCCTTTTATACCAATAAATCATCTTACATTCAATTTCTGAGCAGGGGAAAGAGTTGGACTGCACTTCCTGCCAGGTAGGGGGAAAGGAATTAGAAGAAGAAATAGGGCATTTAGCCAAGGGAAGAGGTTCAGGAGAGATGAGAAAGATTCGGCCACATACCATCCTGTAGAGACCTTATAGGCTCTGATCAGATGATGAGGGAGGAGGGGCCCCCTGTCAGAGGTCTAGAGGAGGGGAGTAGGACAGAATAGGCAGGGAGGGTGGGAATGGGAAGATATGAGTGAGGGGATAACAGCAATTAGGATGTAATGTGAATAAATTATAATAAATGATAAAACTGAAAAAAGGAAAAGAAAAAATTATACCAGGAGACCAGCAGTCTGGGGTGTACAGTCATCAATTCTAGTGCAACCCAAAGCATCCCCCTCCTACTGCCCACAACTCAGCCAAAAGGAAAGAAACTAAAAAGCAAGTAACTAAGGGATTTTGTCAAAGATGGAGTCAGGACAGACTTACATTGCTCAAGATTGTATTTATAAACAAGTATGAAAGTGTCTCAATTGTTTCTGTGATAGTATGCTTACAATATTAAACTAAGGGTCTAGGGAGCAGAGGATTGGGCTGGTAGAATCAAAACACAGACTTGGAAGCTTCTCACACTGAACAGGACAACCCAGGAATTGGTGAGAATCAAAAAGTGTGTGTGTGTGCGTGTGCGTGTGCGTGTGCGTGTGCGTGTGCGTGTGCGTGTGTGTGTGTGTGTGTGTCCCTCCTGCAGCCAGACTTCAGGGCCTGGGCACCTGAACCTGGCACTGCTAGCTATGTGAACACCTCACATAACATACTGACATAAATTTGGTGCTTCCCAGACAGAAGAGGATACACTGGGAGTTTGCAGTCTTCCCCTGGTCTGGGAGCCACAAATTGTGAGCACCCTGGACTCTCCACATAGGGAACCCTCAAAAACAGCATCTAGATCCCAAGTACAGTGGTCTGGCCTCCAATCTACTATTCTACTCTGTTGTCGATCACCCTGAGGAAGCCAAATAGTCAGTGGAATCTGGCTGAATCCTGGATCCTAGGTGGCAAAGCTCAGAGGAATCTAATTTCCAAGAGGACAGTGTCTGCTAGACCTGTAAACCAATCAGCTTCCTTCCAAAGGGATTGCCTCCTTCCACTGCCAGCTTAGAAAACCCAGGTCTCCATATCAGATGGCTAAAGGAGGGAGTATGAACACACTTCACAAAAACCAGGACAGCATGGCTCCATCCAAACAAACAAACAAACAACAACAAAACAATGCATACCCTAGTGCAGCTGAATTTCAGGAAAAAAATGACCTTAAAGCTACATTTATGCAATTATTTGAAAAAGATAACGAGAAAAAAATAGATCCTTCCAAGAATTACAGGAAAATACAAATTAATACAGGCCATGGAGGACAAAAAGAAAACCACAATCAAACAGGCAAAGGAAATGATTAAAGCTGTTCAAGACATGAAAATGGAATTAGAATCAATTAAGAAAACACAAACCTAGAAAGCTCTGGAAATGGAAAACTTAGAGAAGAGATCAGGAATCATAGACATAGGTACCACCAACATAATACAAGAGATGGAGGAGAGAAACTCAGGCACCAGAGATACAATTGAAATGGATACATCTCTCCGAGAAAATATTAAACAGAAAAAATTGTGACACAAAACATCCAAGAAATAAATAACACCATGAGAAGACAAAATCTCGGAATAGCAGGAATATACAAAAAAGATTGCAGGTTCCAAGGACCAAAAAATATTTTCAAGAAAATCATAGAAGAAAATTTCTCCAACCTAAAGTAAGAGATGTCCTTAAGCATATGAGAGGTTTACAGAATCCAAAATAGACTGGAAGAGAAAAGAAATTCCTCCGGCCACATAACAATCAAAACACTAAATCTACAGAAAAAAGAAAGGATATTAAAAGCAACAAGGGGAAAAGTCCAAATAGCATTTAAAGGCAAACCAATCAAAATCACACCTGGCTTCTCAACAGACCATGAAAGCCAGAAGGGCGTGGGTAAGATGTCATGCAGACACTAAGAGACCACAGATGCCAACCCAGACTACTTTATCCAACAAAACTTTCAATCACCATAGATGGATAAAAAAAAATATTCCATGACAAAACCAAACTTAAATAATATCTATGTACCAACTCAGCCCTACAGAAGATAATAGAAGGAAAACTCCAACCCAATGAGGTCAAATACACCCAAGAAAGCACAAGATCTAGAGGATGTCATAAGAGCAAAATCAAAAGAAAACAAGCACAGCTACACACTAACACCACCAATTCCATAATAAAAGGAGCTAACAATCATAGGTCACTAATTAATATCTCTCAACTCACCTCCCCAATAAAAAGACACAGACTAACTGAATGGCTGTGAAAACTGGATCCAACAATCTGCTGCATTAAAGATACACACCTAAGCAGCAAAGATAGACATAGCCTGAGAGTAAAAGGCTGGGGAAAAGGTTTTCCCAGCAAATTGACTCAAGAAGCAAGCTGGAGTAGCCAGTCTAATATCTAATAAAATAGATTTTCAACTAAAATTAATCAGAGAGATTAGGAAAGACACCTCATTCTAATAAAGGGAAAATCCACCAAGAGGACATCACAATCCTGTACATCTGTGCCCCAAACACAAGGGCATTTGCATTCATAAAATAAACACTTTTAAAGCTCAAATCACACATTGATCTCAGCACATTAATAGTGGGGGACTTCAACAACCCACTATCTCCAGTGGATAGAGCATCAAGGCAGAAACTAGAGTTATAATGAAACTAACAGAAGTCATGAATCAAATGGACCTAACAGACATCCACAGAACTTTTCACCCAAACACAAAACCATGTATCTTCTTCTCAGCACCTCATGAAACCTTCTCCAAAATTGAATATATAGTCAGTCACAAAACAAGGCTCAACAGATAGAAGAAATTTGAAATAATCCACGGTATCTTATCAGACAACCATGAACTAAACCTGAACATCAATAACAAACCCTAAAAACACAAGGAAACTGAACAACACTCTACTCAAGGACGACTGGGTCAGGGATGAAAGAAAGAAAGAAAATACTTAGAATTCAGTGAAAATGATGGTACAGCATAATGAAACCAATGGGACACAAGTAAAGCAGTGCTAAGAAGAAATTTCATAGTACTAAGCGCTTTCATAAAGAAATTGGAGCGATCCCATTATAGCAACTTAACAGCACACCTGAAAGCTCTAGAAAAAAAAAAGAAGAAGCAGATACACCCAAAATGAATAGTGTGCTGGAAATCATCAAACTCAGGGCTGAAATCAATAAATTAGAAATGAAGACAATAATTTAAAAGAAATGAAACTGAGTTGGTTCTTTGAGAAAATCAACAAGATAGACAAATGGTTAGCCATACTAACTAAAAGGCAAAGACAGAGTGTCAAAATCAGAAACGAAAAGGGAGACATGATGATAGATATCAAGGAAATTCAAAGAACCATTAGGTATTACTTCTAATGCCTACATGTCACAAAATTTGGAAATCTAAATGATATGGACAATTTTCTTGATAAATTCCACTTACCAAAGTTGAATCAAGATCATGTAAACAAACATATTTAAAAACCACCCTATATTTTCTATGGATATAGAATTAGTCATCAAAAGTTTCCCAGCCAAACAGAAGCCCAGGGCCAGATGGATTCATCTCAGAATTCTACCAGAACTTAAGAGAAGAACTAATATCAATACTCCTCAAACTACTCTGCAAAATAGAAACAGAAGGATTACTACCAAACTCATTTATAAAACCACAGTTTCCTTAATACCTATGCCACATCAAGACCCAACAAAGAGAATTTCAGACCAATTTTCCTTATGAACATTGATGGAAAAATACTCAATAAAATACTTACAAACCAAACATAAGAATATGTTGAAAATATCAACACCAAGACTAAGTATGCTTCATCCCAGACATGCAAGGGTGGTTTAATATATGGAAATCCATCAAGGTAATCCACTGTAACTTTTTTTGGTTTATTTCTTTATGGGTTTTGTTTGTTTGTTTATTTTATGGGAAAAGAGGTATTTTTGTTGTGATGATAATAGGGTATTTTTAATATTTTTCTAGTCATGCTTTAAAATGGAGCAGAAGTGAAACTTTAACTCTTCTAATTTATTCATCTTCTGTAGCACTAGATACTTTTATGAGCACTCAACAGTACATTTTGCCACTTCTTATCTTGTTGTATAAGGAGTGCTCTGAGGAGACACTGGAGGCTATGCAGCCATGGCTTGCGCTGTGAAGGCTGTAGGAATAAATTATAAATTCTGGTCTTTTGCTCATATTTAGATTATTGTTCCAATATTGTTTTCATATTTCTCTTGAAGAAACCCAACAGATTCTTAAAAACCTGATATTTCCAAAATGAGATATTTATTTCTACTCACACAAAAAAAGATCTTTGTATAAAATATTTGAATTGTGACTACTTTCAAGTATTTAATAAACCATCTTTTCTTCAGTTCTTCTGGTTACACAATAGCCTTCAAAGTATTTTTAATGTTGTATTTTCAACTGGAAGAGGCTCAACCAAGATAGTTTTAAAATATGTGCCATGCCATCTTATTGATGATGATATCATATCACAAATTTATAAGAAGAAATTTTTCTCATAACTGGAGTTTTATGTTAGGAAAGTTTACTTTTACTGACTTCTTATGAATCATGCAAAACCAGAGCTTTGTCACTGATTTCATACTCCCGGGGCTTTCACAGAACCTGAATGTGGAAAAAAATAGTTACATTTTTGTTGGTCTATCTTGCAACTATAGGAAGCAACATGATAATTGTGGTGACTGTAATCTACAGCCCTGCAGGGCTGGGCTCCCCCATGTACTTCTTCTTAGCATCCCTGTCTTGCCTGCATTCATGCATTTCTACAGACACCCAAGATAACTATCAACTGCTTCTACAAAAGAAAGACTGTCTCTGTTCACTGTTATATGACACAACTGTTTACAGTTCATTTCTTCACTGGGGCAGAAGTTATTGTTCTGGCATCCATGGCTTATGATTGCTATGTGGCCATTTGCAAGCCACTTCACTACTCTTCCATCATGACCAGGAGGCTCTGTGGCATTTTGGTGCTGGTGTCCTTGGTGGGAGGCTTCTTGCATTCTATTGTACATTGCAGTTGCCGTTGTGTGGACCCAATGTCATTGATCACTACATGTGTGATTTGTTCCTGTTACTGAAGCTTGCCTGCACAGACACTCACATTTTTCTTGTTTTGGTGGTTGCCAACAGTGAGGCTATCTGCATCATAATCTTCTCCTTATTGCTTGTCTCCTATGGTGTCATCTTGTTCTCTCTGAGAGCTCACAGTTCTGAACGTCGGAAAAAAGCTCTCTCCACCTGTGGATCCCATGTAACTGTTGTGCTTTTGTGCTTTCTCCCATTTATATTAATTTATGTAAGACCTACATCTGATTTCTCTTTTGAAAGAAACATGATCATATTAATTAACATTCTGACACCATTGATAAATCCTGTGGCTTACACTTTCAGAAACAAGGAAATGATAAATGCCATGAGAAAAATGTGGAAGAGATTAAGAGTAGATTCTGATGAATTTTAAAATATTCCATTTTCAGTAGGCAAGGGCACTTGCTATGTGAACATGATGGTTTGAGATTTAATTTTCATAAACTTTTCATAACTAAGCATAGAAATACATTTTAAATCCAGTACAGGTGCACAGGAGATTCGTAGATATCTGAGTTTTATTTTTCATTGTGGATTTTTCTGCTGACTAATGAGTTCAAGGTTCAGTGGAGACTTATTCTAAGAAAATGGGATAGAATAAAATAGAAGGTTGTAACTGTGACTTGTTTTGTTTCTAAATGAATGTTAAGAGTTACAAATACTTTTTACCCTTCACATGTACTCGTATGTGGTATAACATATACACAGACATGCATACTTCTTCCATGTAAACTCCCACAAACAAAAAACCTAGGAAGCTCAGTGAAAGGAACTTAAAATTTCAATATTATATTGGGCAAATAGTGGGAGTGAGAATTTATGTTTCTACATTCACAACTTAACTTTGGAAAACCCACTAAGCATAATTATATGAAAATTAAGCCAGTTAACATTATCCTCTCATTTATTTAATTAAATATTTGACAAAGGTTGAGCATTTGAATGACTGTTATTGACACTGTTTAGTTGACACTAATAGCAAAATAAATGTGTATTTGAAAATTGAAGAAGAAAAATATTGAAGTCATTCCAAGAGAACACAAAGTGACATGCTAAGACTTTCAGTCAAACATTTTGTAAAGCATAGGCAATCTAGTGAAAAAATGAGGGGAAGGAGAAAAGGGAATCCTGGAGCTGAAAATCCTACATAAGGGAACAGAACTAGAGATGCAAGCATCACCAAAAAAGTACAAGAAGTGGAAGAAAGAATTTAAGGCATAGAAGATACAATAGAAGAAATTGATATACCGGTTAAAGAAAATGTTCAATTGAAAAAGTTCCTGATACAAAACACCCAGGAAACCTGGAACACTATGAAAAGATCAAGCCTAAGAATAATAGTAGTAGTTTAGTAGTAGTAGTAGGAGGAGGAGGAGGAGAAAGAAGAAGAAGAAGAAGAAGAAGAAGAAGAAGAAGAAGAAGAAGAAGAAGAAAGTTCCCTTAACAAAAGAAAGAGATGCCTATAAAGGTACAAGAAGCTTAAAGAACACCAAATGGATTAGACCAGAAAAGAAAATCCCCCTGCTACATAATAATTCAAACAATAAATGTACATAACAAAAAAGAATATTAAAAGTTGCAAGGAAAATTGGCCAAGCAACATATAAAGAGAGATCTATCAGAAGTTCATCTGACTTCTCAATAGAGACTCTAAAAGCCAAAAGAACCTCGGCAGATGTCTTGCAGTCTCTAAGAGACCACAGATACCAGCCCAGACTATAATAACAAGCAAAACTTTCAGTTATAATAAATGGAGAAAGTAAAATATTCCATAACAAAACCAAATTTAAATGGTATCTATTCACAAATCCAGCCCTACAGAAGATAATAGAAGGGAAAATCCAACACAAGGAGGCTAAATACACCCAAGAAAACACAGGAAATAAATAATTCCACACTACCAAAACCAAAAGAACGAAAAAGCACAACACACACACACACACACACACACACACACACACACACACACACACCAACATCAAAACAACATCACCTATTATAATCATATTTGTAGTGATGTTAGGTGCTACTAGTTTAGTTAATTACATCAATATGCTTTTTTAAAAAAATTATTGGGCAGAATAAAATGAATGGAGAGAGAGAGAGAGAGAGAGAGAGAGAGAGAGAGAGAGAGAGAGAGAGTAATAGCAGTGAAGATTGGACATTAAAGCTGCCTCTAAATCTGCCTCCTAAGGCAGCAAGCAAATCGCCTACTAGGCCATTTCTTCTGACTATATTTCTTACTTTCAATTAGTAATGAAACTATTGGATATTACCAGAAGAAACAGTATATAACAACTCAATATTTAACCTGATTTTTGAAACAAAAATATATTTAAATGTAAAGAAGTGCTTGTTTGACAGGATAATGAATGATACTAAGTAGTCTATGCTTGAGTAAAGTTGTTGGAGACACGTTTTGGAGTATCTTAGTACCATTGTGGAATGTTGTTTTTGGAATCTTAAGTTGATGGAAAAGTAATGAAACTTGTGAGTCAAGTATAAAACTTTGGAAATACAGCTTCCTTCTGCAAAAAATAAAAAATAAAAAACAAAAAAAAATCATGGGCCATTAATATATCTGAACATCAATGGACTCAATTCCCTACTAAGAAGCCACATCCTAACAGTGTATGAGAAAACAGGTTTCATCATTGTGCTGCATACAAGAAACACACCTCAGCAACAAATATAGACAATACCTCAGAGAAAATGGCTGGACAGAGAATTTCCAAGAAAACTGGCCAAAAAAGCAAGCTGGAGTAGCCACTCTAATATCAAATAAAATAGGCTTTCAATCAATATTAATCAAAAGAGATGGAAAGAGACACTTCATACTCATCAAAAGAAAAACATGACATCTCAGTTCTGAACATCTATGCCCCAAATGCAAGGGCACCCGCATTTGTAAAAGAAACATTGCTAAAGCTTAAGTCACATGTAGAACACCACACTTTAATTGTAGGAGACTTTAACACCTCACTCTCACCAATGAACATTTTCCAGACAGAGAGTAAACAGAGAAAAAAATGAAACTAGCAGATGCTATGTGTCAAACTGGCCTAACAGAAAAATACAGATTTCACCCAAACACAAAAGAATATACATTCTTCTCAGCACCTCACAGAATTTTCTCTAAAACTGACCATATACTTGAACACAAAGTAAATCTCACCAGATACAAGAAAATTGAAACAACCCCCGGTATCTTATCGGACCACCATGGATTAAAGCTGGACTTCAGCAACAATAGAAACAACAGAAAGGCTACAAACCCATTGAAACTGAGGGACTCCCTAGTCAATGATGATTGTTTTAAGAAAAACATAAAGAGACACCAACAACTTTTTAGAATTCAATGAAAATGAAGTCTGGAGGGGGAGACCTGGCGGTACTCAGAGGAAGGATAGCAGGTTACCAAGAAGAGACTTGATACCCTATGAGCATATACAGGGGGAGGTAATCCCCCTCAGGAACAGTCATAGGGGAGGGGAATAAGGGGAAAATGGGAGGGAGGGAAGAATGGGAGGACACAAGGGATGGGATAACCATTGAGATGTAACAAGAATAAATTAATAAAGAAGAAAAAAATGAAAAAGAAAAGAAAAAGAAAATGAAGGCACAACATAGCCAAATATATTGGACACAATAAAAGCAGTGCTAAGAGGAAAGTTCATAGCATTAAATGCCTTCAGAAAGAATTTAAGGAGATCTCATACTTAACAGCACACCTGAAAGTTCTGGGAAAAAAAAGGATAGAAGACATGAAATATCAAACTCAGGGATGAAATCAATAAAATATAAATAAAGAGAACAGGAACAATAACAACATAAACAACAACAACAAAAGAATCAACAAAACCAAGATTTGAGAAAACCAACAAGATAAACCCTTAGCCAAACTAACTAAAAAGAAGAGAGAGAATATCCAAATTAACAAGACCAGAGATGAAAAGGGAGATATAACAAAAGGTACCATGCCCACACTGAGGAATTCTTACTACAGAAACCTGTACTCCACAAAATTTGAAAATCTAAATGAAATGGACAATTTTC
This sequence comes from Acomys minous, assembly GCF_964271855.1. Classification (NCBI taxonomy): domain Eukaryota; kingdom Metazoa; phylum Chordata; class Mammalia; order Rodentia; family Muridae; genus Acomys; species Acomys minous. The sequence continues at coordinate 348,060 of NC_140492.1, forward strand.
TTGATAGATACTACTTATGAAAGTTAAATCAAGAATAGGTAAGCAATTTAAATATGACTAACACCACTAAAAAATACAGTCATTAAAAATCTCCCAAGAAAATAAAGTCCAGGGCCAGATAGTTTTATAACAGAATTCAATAAGACATTCAAGGAAGAGATAATACCAACACTTATCAAATTATTCCATAAATAGGAAAAGAAAGAACATTATGAAATTCATTTTATGAGGCCACAATCATCCTGTAGAGGAATTTTAATCCACCAACACAGCTGCTGTAGCATGGAATATTAGGTCTGTATGATCCAGCAGGAATACAATCATACTTTTAATGCCAGGAGTCAGAGGCAAGCAGATGTCTGAGTTCCTGGCCAGGATGGTGTAGAGTAAGTTTCAGGCAATGAAAGCTTAGGTCCAAATGTGGTGGTACAAGCCCTTAGTCCCAGAATTCATGAGACAGAGACATGTATATCTCTGAGGTCCAGCATGTTTGTTTGAGTCAGTCAATTGAGAGGCAGTGCAGTGGAGTAATTAGTGGCTGTTCAGTTTGTGGCAGTTCGTTCAGCTTGGAGAATTCAGAGACAGTTTTTACTAGGACAGTCTTATAAAGACCAATGGCAGAGAGAACAAGGTAGACACAGGTGAAGACTGAGCAAGAGACTGAGAATGAATGGCAAGATTAGAATAGGTTGCTAGAGTTAGTTTGAGGAGAAGCAGAGCAGTAAGAAGCTGAGAGAAGCAAGATTAAGTGAGTCTTCGTGGAGAGGAGTTTGAGCCAGAACAGTTTAGCTCTCAAAAAGAGCCAGAAAATTATTCAAATATGGCCAGGTACACTGAGACACTCTTTAAACTTCTGCACTGCAGAGGGAAAGGATGGCAGATACATATAAGTTTGAGGCCAACTAGAGCTGCATTGTAAGACCCAGATTCAAAACAAACAAGCAACAACAACAAACAAGATCTGTAAAAAATTAGTGCAATTGTTGAAATAAACTAAAAAGTGTTAATATAATTTACAGTGCCTCAAAACTAAGTTCTTTTAATGAATTTTTACCATACCAAAACAAAATGAACACAGAAATAGAACAGAAACTCGATCATCGGCTGTTAGGAGATTCTCAGTAAATTCTAATCTTGAAGTTAGTGTGAATAAAAGCAAGTCACATGGCTTTAAATCTTGGCTGAAAATTGAATCTTGTTTTCTTATTGTTATATCATCTCTAGAGTCCACAATTGGACATTAAGAATTAAAGTAAAAAATAATATTTGGACACAATATAATGGTACAAATAAGTTTGTTTTGCTACTACATTGTAGTCAGAATAACATTTTTATAACATTTTTTAACTGCTTCATTTAATACTTTGGATTCACATCTTGATAAAGCTATTGAGCAACCAATGTTAGATCTCTGCATTTTAATCTAATTCATAGAAGCAAACAACTCAACTCAACACCAGAAACTTCTGTGTGTAGGGAAGGGTCGTCGAGAAGTCGTGACAGACACAAAGAGGTGAGCAAATCTCCTTAGCACATCTGTCCTTTAGTTACATATCTTGTCAAATGTGATGCACACAGATTGTCAAGATTCTGTTTTTAACCCTAGTCTTAATTCTTTATTTACTTTCCAATGCGAAGTCATACAATCTCATGTATCTTTCGCAGGCTCTTGTACATTTTCTCTGGGTGTAAAATTGGGGAGAAACAAACAGTGCATTTTCTAAATTTTCACATAAAATTCAACCAGTCTGCTAGTTTTCATAGGTATGAGAGGGAAAGTATGAGTCTTTAATTTCCTGCACACTTTACTTGACACTCTGAATTTAGCAAAATAGCTGTTTACTTAGAGATATTAGACTTACATTTTGGTGACAACTGTTGATAATTTTTTAAACATAATTGTTTTCATTAGATAAAGAATACTAAGATCAAAAAATAAATTGAAATCTATTAGCCTTTTTAAAACTTCTGTTCCCCTCTGTAAAAGAGTGGGCTATAGGAAGACACCGTGTTACTATGTTAGCCCTACCCCTATCAGCAATGTGATTCCTGCACCTGTCCTTAGTTACACTGGAAGAGAAGGTGCTTGTGAGTATTGTCACGCTGAGCTGCCTCAGTGCCCAATAGATGGGATAGTCATTTGACCCAAAGGAATTCTGCCTCAACTAGTAATACTTCATCATGAAATCCAAGAACTAACTCAAAAGTTCTCCAAGGAATGAATGGACTCACATTAATACTAAAGTCAAATGATATAGGCATAAATAAAATCTGAGTGCTATTTGTCAACCTCTCCCTGCATTTGTAGGTTTTTATGTCTTATGATGTCCCTGAGAAATCCTGTTTTCCTTAAAATTATTTCTGTAGTTTTCTAATGTCAAATTAACATGTATAATTGTCAAATATGTACGGCATTTTACTTTCATGTATGTCTGTGTACCACATGAGTGACTGCTGCATGTAGAAGCAAGAAGAAAATGATAGATTTCCTGAAACAAGAGTAACAACAAATTGCAACAAATTGCATGGGTGCTAAAATTTGTATTCCGGTCCAATGGAAAAGCAGCAAGTGCTCTTAACTCCCAAGCCCTCTCTCCCTCCTCTTCAACAATTTTTAAAATAAAACATAGGGTTAATGTCTGACATCTAATACTTAGGCCTTTTTGAATGTGATTGGAATTTACATGACTACATTTACATGAACATAAAATTGGACAGGGTTTAATTTTCATGTGTCCCTATTTATTAATCAGTTGATACACCCTTTATTCAATGATGTCATTCCTTTCTGTATAACAAGTAAAACACGGAGTATTTATCTAAGTAAATAGTGACTTCTTGGTTGTTTGCATTATTTTCTAAGTGTACTTTTTTGCTTCTTGTGTTTGTGTCCCTGTGTGTATGTGTGGGTAGTGTAAATATTTGTGTACAGTAGAAGGTTTTATGCCTGTCCATATAACTACAGTGAAAGAAGAGAGTGTGTATCAATCTATAGTCCTATACCTAATTTCCTCTAGACAAGTCCCTCTGAGCCTTTAAAGCCACCTATTTCCTCTTCATTCGCACTGGGGTAAAGGTTTGCTGCTGTACACGGCTTCTGGCATGGGTGCTGGAATGCAGGATCTCCTGTTTGTACAGAGGGTTCTCTTTTGCACTGACCCAACTACCTAGCACGGAAAGTATAATATTCTGATAAATTTTAAAATTTATCAGAAGACACTATCAATCTTCTACACATTTTCCTGATAGCATTCTTCATTTCTTTATTCCTGAAAGTGTAAACTATAGGATTGAGCAACGGTGTCAGGACAGAGGCAAATATAAGGGTGTTTTTCTCAAAGGAAAAGGCAGATGAAGGCCGAGCATATATTAATATGCATGGGACAAAAAACAAAATCATAACAGTAATGTGGGATCCACAGGTGGAAAGAGCTTTACTTCGTCCTTCAGATGTGTGACCTCTTAGAGAGAAGAGGATGACACCATAGGAGACAATCAACAAGGAGAAGATAATGATGCAGAAAGATCCACTGTTAGCAAACACCAAAATGACAAAAATATGTGTGTCAGTGCAGGCAAGCTGCAGTAATGGGAATAAATCACATATAAAATGATCAATAAAATTGGGTCCACAGAAGGGCAACTGCAAAGTGAAGATAACTTGTGTGACAGAATGTAGAAATCCCCCTGCCCAGGCCACCCCTACAAGAGTGCCACAGAGTCTCCGGGTCATGATTGAAGCGTAGTGAAGAGGCTTGCAAATGGCCACATAGCGGTCATAGGCCATAGCGGTCAGGACAATCACCTCAACTCCTGCAAAGAAGTGGCTGGTAAACAGCTGTGTCATGCAACACTCAAAGGAGATGGTCTTCCTCTCATAGAAGAAGTCTACAATCATCTTGGGTGTGACAGTAGAAGAAGTGCATGCATCCAGTAGGGACAGGAATGCCAGGAAGAAGTACATGGGGGAGCCCAGCAGTGCAGGGCTGTAGATGATGGTCACCACAATGACCATGTTGCCCCCAATAGTTGCAATGTAGACCAATGAAAATACAACAAACAGTATTTTCTCAACTTCTGGATTCTGAGAAAGCCCCAAGAGGATGAACTCACTTACAAAACTCTGGTTCTTCATGATTCTCAAGCTGATAAATATAAAATATGTTCATGAAAATCAGCAATAATCAGAAAAAAGTCTTTTAACTGTAATTGAGAGTAGAATATTAGAATTTTTGGAAGAACATAGTTGTATAACATGTAGAATTGTGGCAGATTAAAATATTGAGGGCTTTTAAACAGCTTCATTTTGAATATTGGTAATTTAAACATTTTCTGGTATATAAAAGAAAATAATTTTTCTTTGGTCAGCTTTTATCAATCTATATACAATTTCTGGAGTGAAACATCAAAAGGCATTTTGAAAACATATTCTAGATATTAGCAAAAGGTCAGGTTTATTAGTTATGCTTGCCAACTTCATTATAAGTAGTTTGTGATAGCTAATTCACACACTACCCTATCAACAACATTAATAGAGACAAAATGTACTTTTGGTTCAGTTTAAAATCCTGGCTAGATGAAAAGTTAATTCAAGGGTATAAAATATATTAGAACCTCAAATAAACTAACAGATTCATCACAGAGAAGAGAATTCTGTGCAAAATGCACAGTACTATCATGACACATCAGCTGAAAGTGTTAAAAATTCACATTTAACTCAACATTTTAAAATGTGAGCAGAAATTTTAAAAGTATGTTGTCATGACAACTAAATGAAATTAGTTTTAAAAACAGCAATACAATCAAACAAAATGACTATCAGAACTCAGCCTCCTAGTCAACAATAAGGGGTACACACTGGTGATTCTGTTCTATCATACTAGAATAATACCTAAACAGGTTGAGATCAAACAGAAGATGATTAACCTTGGCGTTTGTTTGTTTGTTTGTTTGTTTGTTGGAGACTCTGGCTTGAATACACATAAGGTCTCCAGAAAAGATCTCAGCAGATTGAAGTTGAGGATTTATTTTTCTCACTGAGAACTTAATAATGGTTGCTACCTCTCAGTCTCCATAAAGTTTAAATAATCTTATTATTTGATTCATGAGTTAATGAGGCATCTTGATAAAGACAAGAGAGAAAATGATTAAGAATCAGAAACAGTAATGTGAAAACTAATGAAGAATAAATACTTGTTGAGTATAACTCAGACCCTTGAGACTCAATTATTTACCAATTTTTATACAATACAATCTTTCTGTGTAAACATAATTCTTTAAAACATTTAGTTTGTAATTCATATGAACCTGCTATAAGGAATGTTCATAAAGAGCTTACCTGCCAATTCTCCAGTAAGGTCAAAATTGAACATATCAAAACCTCACTCATGGCGATTTCCAGTACAAGTCTTGGAAAATTTTATTTATTTTTAATGTCATCTGCTTAACCCACAGTAAGCCTCCACAAACTATCAAGGTCAATATTCCAGCTCTTGAGTTAGTTTTCTCCAGGTAATGTGAGCTTCTCGGTGTATCTGTTGTTTTTCTGCAGAAGTCTTCATCAATTGCAAGTAAGCATTCCTTGATGAAGGATGAGACTTGTGCTTATCTCTGGGTGTGAGGACAAATATTACAAATGTAGTTAAGAAAGTGCTAGTTGGTAAAGTGGTGGTTGCAGATTCTTCTCCGGGATCTATTACTTCACTAACCCTAAACAGTTGGCTTGGTTTCTGGTACCTGGTACGATGTCTCCTGTTGAGTATGCCTAAGGGCAAGAAAGATTGTAAGAGGAGATAGAAATGGAATTTTCTGTCAGAATTTATCTCCTGATAATCTCAGAGAAGCTGCACCCATGAAGTATTGTCAGCATGGCTGCCAAAAGAAACAAGACCTGAACAAGGAGATGTCAACAGACACTAACAGAGAAGGAGGACTCATGTGGAGACTCAACCCTAGACAAAAACAAAACAGACGAACAAACAAAAAGCCATAAACAAATAAGGGATTCTGAGAGAGGGTAGTAGTCTTCCACAAAGGAAGACCTCCATAATTGGTTTTCTAATACTAAGTGATCAGTCCTGAAATCATATTCATAAAAGTAACATTGTATGGGATGATGAGGTTGTGTGTGTGTGTGTGTGTGTGTGTGTGTGTGAAGCAATACTTAAATAATTAGAGGAAATGACTTTAAGGAAGAGCAAAGGACTGTATGGGAAGGTTTGAAAGGAGAAAATGTAAGGGGGAATTTACGTCATTATATATTATCTCAAAAAATAATTTAGAAGGTATTGTGTTCTCTCGTGTATTAACAGAAGGAACAATTTGATAAAAAAAAAAAGTGTGTGTGTGTGTGTGTGTGTGTGTGTGTGTGTGTGTGTGTGTGTGTGTTTGCTGGGAGAGAACATTTTCTTCAGTGGTGTTACCACTGTTAAGGTACACATGTTCCTGTAAACAACCCTAATGAAACTCACTGTATCAGGACTGGGGATGTAGTTCAGTTGGTCAAGTGCCTACCTAGCATTCATTAAATATATATATTTTATGAATATATACATATGTCTAAATATATATCTAAAAGTGCATGTATGTATATATATATTGTTATATGTATATATGTATAAATTAAACTGTGTATGTATACATATGTTGCTATAATTTTTTGTTTTGTTGTAAATTACTTATTTATTTTTATTGTTATAAAATCATAATTAAAAATAATATGTTGCTACTGAGAAGACAACCATGATATTTTTAATGACTGTCATGTAATAAGAATAAAAATCTTTTCCTTGTTAATAAATCTATCATAGGAATTGCATATATTTAATTTAAAACCAACATTTTCATGATGGTCTCAGGGAAGTTTCTCACTAGCTTCTGAAATGTGAAGTATTTATTTCTTCACAAGGTAAACCAAGGAAACATTAGTAAAAATAATCTTTATATCTCACCAGATCAGGCAGTAATCATTTAAGATAGAATAAAATAGTCACTATATAATTTACCAGCTGTCATTCAGGGTCAGAAAATATGAAAGAAGGGATGTAATGAGTAAGGAGATCATAGTTCCATGAATAAAACATCAGAATGAAACATTGAATGATGTCTTAAGACGCTGAAAATAGAGACCAGAGAAAAGCTTTTTCCAAGTCTTGATATTTGCACTCAGATATAAACCCCAGCAGTTTTCAATGGCATGGCTCAGGCTATTTTCTGGTTCTTAAAATTCTATAATCCTTGGTTTTACTTGTGCAAATGGATATAGTAGGAAATATTTTCAAAGTTCTTTCGTGTAAAATAATGTAACATTATAATGGAAACAGGAAGGTAGAGGGAAAAGTCAAATACTAAGAACAATTTGTCTCAGAGAATGACACAGAGCATAGAAGATAATTTTATATTTTATGATTTTATACCTGCTTTTATATAGCTAATGTTGATATGTGCTTTTCTTCATATTTATTTACAAAGTAAAATACTTGGTCTTATGAGTCATAATAAGACAGGTTTGTTGCAATGCACAATACTTTCTACTGTTCTTAAATAATCAATGTTAGTGTTTTACGGCCATAAAACCAACTCACAGTGAGTTCTGTTTCAGATAGCCTTGTTGGCCACAGAGTGCAGGGCTGCAAGAAAGACATGGCCCTATGCTAAGTAAATCTTACATTGTTTATGCTCTAGTCGGGATGCCCATTTTCACTAAACAAAATAATACAATCATTTTTACAGTAACATGATTTCCAAAATTTGTGGTAAAATACCCACAAGGGGGACCACACTCTAATCATGATTTATGATTGAAAGGGTATGATTTTTATATAATACAGAAGATAACTGATTCAAACACAAGTTGTAGACTAAATTGAATTATTTAACATATGGGCAATACTGGAAAAATAATCTAAATATGAATAATTTTTTAATAAATGAGACAAGCATTTCCATATTCTTTTCATTATCTTGACAAGGGCGTGCACAATGACGCAGCGTGGTACTGTCAAGTCAATCAATGTCAGTGATTTTCTGTTTTATTTTTCTTAATCTAAAATTAGAGTAAATAAATGCTAAATAGGAGACTTTAAAAGTCCATTTCTCTTGTGAGAGAGGCTGAAAGTGTGAATATAATTATAATACATTGTTTTCATGCCTGAAAGTCTCAATAAATAGATAAAATATATTTCAAAGTAAGTTTAAAAAACAGCTTTATATGTAATACAGATTTTGTAATTGAATGGAACACCATATCTCAGGCTTTATGGTTCATGAAAGGCAAGTAGTTAGTTCTTAATTTTAGTGGGGATTGACAAGGTTTAATGCTGCCCAGGTGGGGCTCAAACTCACCATGTAAGCTAGGATGACTTTGAACTCCTGATATTCCTGCCTTCACCTCCAAATCCTGGGATTACAAATTTATGCTAGTACAGTCAGCCAAATTCATAATTTTTACCATCATATTCTGCAAACAATATTTTAAAAGGAATTTGTGAATAGTGATGTCCATGTTATTTAAACAATGTCTGCACATCTAAACTGAGATAAAGAGTAGAATCAGTAAAGACAAAGTTATCTTATTACAATCACACTTTAAAATATATTTAGTTAAAATGACACTGCTTCAGTCATGTAATGCTTTTAGAACACACTTTGGAAAATAATGTCAGAATTGTAAGGATGTTAATATATTGAGATAGCACTCTATCTGGCCTCAAAATGTATTCTAAAAATATAATCAGATGAGGGAAATTTAAAACAGAATATAGTACAATACCTAAAAGGTTGGAAAATGAGAAATTTCTAAAACATTCACGATACTGTAAATAAAATTCTAATATAATAATCAAAACGTATCAGAGGTGAAGTATTTAAACTGTTAAGCAAAAGAAAATTAAATATTCATTATAAATATTTTAAACGCATTCTATATTATAGACTTTATCGTAAACATGTTATTTTTAGGAAAATATTTAAAATTAAGCACCAATTAAAGCCCACAAAATCAAATTTCCTTTAAATTTCTAGTAACAATTTGAAGCTTACAGACCATTCGCCAGGTTACCAAAGATGGAAGCAATGAGCTCACTTAACAGGACATTTCCCATTAACTAATCTGATCTCTTATTATTTTTTCATGAATTGTCATATGGTGAACTCAACACTTTCTTGCTTCCGATGCACTTTGGGTTCAAATGCATTTTAGCATATAAGAACTAATTCATTGTCTTAAATATTCCATGACCTTCTTTGCTCAAACAGCCATCTATTTAAAAATAATAGATCGATTCTTGATCTGCCTCAGCGTGGCCTCAGAGCAGTCACTGTGGCCATGAAGCATCTCCTGAGCAGTGACCTTGAGTCACACATGACCTAGCTGCACCATCTGCTTTGCCCATTAATTCCTTCCCATTCCTTTTAGCAGCAACGGTAATTACAGCACTTGCTGAGAACAGGATATCTTTGTTAACTGTGACGCGATATAACACTTGATCTGTTAAAGGAATAGCATGCTAACAATACGAGCAATTGTTTTAAAATATATTGCATAAAAAAACACTATTATTACTAAGACTAATGAATTTTAATCTGATGTAAAATGAGTTGCATATATTAAACTTCATAAGACAATAATACTTTTTAATCTAAGGTTATTATTTACTAGTAAGAAGTTTATTTCCTGCGATTATAGGTAGAGCCCCTTTCCAGGATCCTGTGGGAAACACTCTCCTAGATCAGTGACTCTTTTTCTCTTTCCCAGTTGCTGCTCTCCTGACTTCTCTAAGTGCCTCAGTTTGTCTCCTCTTGGGATTTCTACAATGAAGGCAGAAGGACGTTTTTTTCCATGTCCTACTTAATAAATGGTGCCCTGATGATTCAGTTTAAATTCAGAGAGAGGTACTAACGCTGAAGCAGTTTAAAAATTCAAACACTTAGTTTTTCAGAACATGCCTAAGTTAGATAACAAAGCCTAGGGGAAATAATATGGGCAGACTTCATCAGAAAAATTCACTTTGTGACCTTAGTCACACTTTTTGAGCATTAGTTTTTTTCTACTGTGTTATGTGTTACACCTGTTTTTGTGAAAAAGTATGATATTTACTACCAATAACTATAAAATGTATAGGAACACTTCATAACCACTTTCCAATATATGCATTCCTTAAACATCCTCAAATCATACCAGCTTTATATCTAAATATCCTAGTTATGAGTCTATTACTACATAAGTTAATATGTATTTAGAAAAACAAAGACTTGACAGAGAGGTAAAATTAAGATGTGTCACATTTCTGAGTTATTTGGCTTCAACTTGAATATGAAACATTTAAAATATGTTTCATATTGCTAAATGAGAAATATATAATCAATATGAACTAGATAGAACTTTCTTGGACAAGAGGAAGAAAAAAGAAGGACACTATAAAAACACTATAACAATAGTTATTTGAGTCCTGTGGTCATGAGCAGGTTTTCATTGTGAAGCGCTGTTTTCTGATCTCCTGTGTTATTTCACTCACTTCTGAACCACTGACTTTGGTCATACACTCTCTATAAGAGTGAACACCACAAGCACCAAGGTTTCTGCTTCTTTCAAGTATAGTTATGAGCAGAATACGTCATGATTCTATTAAATGTTAAATTCTATCACAATTTAAAATCAATCTCTGAAAATGAAAAAACACAGTGCTTTATAAGCCTCACCGTGAGTCAATTGTGTGAAAAATTTGAAGATAGCCATCCTCTATTATCTGTGGTCAAATGTCCACTCAGTGAGGACCAAGGTTCTCTGTTTTTTCCCAACTCTTTCTTCCACATCTAAGAGGAAACAGGAGAGTAGCTCTGGCAGTGAGGATGGGTGATGTTACCACTGTTTCTCAAGTGTTCTGTTCGTCATGGCTGTGAACCAAACAAAACTGAAGAAACCAAAATCCCTGTTAGACTGAATCTGGAATTTAAAGAGGTTTCCGTGAGGCATGAGTCTGTGAAACTAATTCCTAGTTCCCTCGGGATTTGTAAAATTTCTGGTCTCTTGAGAATCCAACACACGTTTTGTATATCTTCTCACTTATTAATAGTGGTTCTGTATCTACCAAAATTTATGCTGTGTTTTTATTTAATTTCTGGTGGGTTCTATTAGATAAATGTTTTGCATGCCATTATTTCAATAAATACCACACTATTTTGCAATAAATGGAATGTAATACCTGTGTAGAATTTAGAAAAAAATGTTTTACGTCACAAGAGAACTATCAATGAATATATGAGAAAATATGTATTGTTTTGGGAAACACTATAAAAATCTGTTCATTAAAGAAAACATTTTATCTATAAGTAGATGAGATATGTGTATTCACGTGAATATTGTTTATTTTATCTAATACTGTTTTCTTTATATTTTACTTAATTTTGATAACTTTATGCATGTATACAATGTACTGTAATCATAGTGACCAACATAATGTATACAATGTAATCATAGTGACCAACATAATGATTTCCTCTCCTCTTCCCATCATTCTTCCAGATACTTTTCTTATTATCGAGCACTCCCAGTCTTATACTCATGTCTTTTTGTTTTAGATGTTGAATTTAATTAGAGTTGCCCATATGTGCACAAATATGTGGTTAATTACTAGACCATGAAGAATTCATCTATGCATACATACCTGAAGAAAATGATACACCTTTCCATCAATGCTCCTTAGGAAAAGGCAGGGCCTCATGAAACCATCCTAAAGGTCCTGGTCTAATAGTGGTCCTTTTTTTTTCTCTCAGATATCCACACTTGATGTTATTTCTTGGTTCAATGACCATGACATATATATCAGACAATGTCTCATAATGTACTTCCCCATTCTCCATATTTTACATTATATTCTGTCTTCTCTTTTGAGATACTTCCTGGTCTCTGAGGAGAATGTTGTAGCTGTTCAACTAAGGTACACTCTTTTTTTATTCTCAGTATTTCAAAGAGTTAAAAGCCTCTGGATTAACCTCTACCCAAGTACAAAAAATCTTCTCTGTCCATAGCAAGAGTTTAGTTTATGGAGAAAAATGATTATTTAAAAAGCAATTTGACACCTTGTTTACTTACCAATTAAAAAACCCACAAAACCAAAACCAAACAAAAGATTCTCCATTAAATTTTATGACCTCACTAGCCACAAGCTTTTGCTAAAGTTTATAATATTGGGTATGTGTATTTGAGAATGTCTCCAGTCAGATCTGAAAGTGACTGGTTATCCCACGAACGGCTATGCCTCTATTGCATCAATGAGCACATATAACCTGGCATCATATTTTAACACTCACTGACCAGAGATAAGTAAGACATTTGATTATTTTTCTTCTCCATGAATATATGGCATTTTGAGAATAATGAATAGCACCCAGAAGGGAATGTTCAAAGGAGTCTTCCTTTAAGCTTCTCTCCAATTAAGATGAACTTACAAATTTCACAAATGCAATAACATAGAATAATCACTCCCACCCTAGAAGCACTGTCGGATGTCAAGGATAGGATGACAGGACTGAAGAATTCAGATGAGCAAACACCAAACCCTGTAGTTCTATGTACTCTAGCATCTGTAGCATTTATCATCAGTTCACCCAGTCTTCTGCTGCCAATAACAGTCGGCCTCTCCCACGATTTGGATCCAATCTCTAAACGCTGATATCTAGAGCATGCCTTATGACTCTGCTATGACTCTCGTCTTTACAACACTCTGTGGCCACATAGCAGTCATAGGCCATGGCTGACACGACAATCACTTTGACCCCTGTGAAGAAATGGACAGCAAATAAATGAATCATGCAACGTTCAAAGGAGATCATCTTTGTCTCATAGAAGAAGTCTGCAATAATCATCTTGGCAGTGATTACAGAAGAAATGTATGTACCCCGGAAGGATAGGAATAACAAAAAGAAGTACATGGGAGAGCCAAAAAGTGTAGGGCTGCGTACAGTTGTTACCACGAGTATCATGTTGCCTCCAGGAGTTGCAAGAGAGACCAACAAAAACAAAACAAATAGTATTTTCTCAACTTTTGGGTTTTGTGAAATTCCCAGGAGTATGAACTCAGTGACAAAGCATAGGTCTTTCTTTTAAGTTTTAATATGCATATTTTATTCCAATGTCTATATACTAATTTATATATTTATTGCTATGTACCAATCTTTTTAAATAGCTTATTCAGATTGCATCCCTATTGTTATCCCCTTGCTTGTATCGTTCCGTCTCCCCCTTCTCTTTTGCCCTATTCATCTCCCTTGACCTCTGACAGAAGAGGATCTCCTCCCCCACCGTATGACCACAGCCTATCAGGTCTCATCCCGATAGCCTACCCTTCCTCTGTGTGCTGCCGGGCCTCCCCACCAAGGGGAAGTGGTTTGGCATAATGCTTAAGAAAAAGTACAAGTGAATTTGTTTATATAAACCTGAAATTATGAGAAAATTTTGCTACATATACTTTTAGTATTATCATCAACAAATGAAATTATCAAAGTCCAGCTTCGACATCAACTGGGGAAAATTGAGGTGGGACATGAATCCTGTGCCCGGTTGGCTGGTGACCGTGTAGACTTTCTCTGAGGGCGACCTTCTAGGCTGGAACTGATAGTTAACAGCAATAGCTTCCATTGATAGCGGCAAGAGAGGGCTAGGGCTGATGGCTCATAACAGGGGCTTCCACTGATGGTAGCAAGCATCTAAAAAAGAAAAGGAAAAAAGGAGAGAAAAGAAACACACACACACACACACACACACACACACACAGTGAAGTAAGACAGACTCCAGCACGTAGGTTTCAACAAGCTTTTTTTTTGCTTTTTCTCCAACAGTTTATATGCCCCAACAAAATCTTTCAAGCAGTGCAAAAATCACAATGTGTTTACATTCTGTTTCTTTATTTTTAAAAAAAATGGTTACAATGGATATATGTAAGAAAATCATGTTTCCCAATACCTTCACACGATCAAATGTTTTATTTATTATGGGTGAGAAACAGGAATAGCACGTTATTTCCGAGAACCCACATACATTTGTACCTAAGCAACTTGTTACATAGTAACAGAGTATAAGCAAGCAAGATAATTTCTCAGCCAGATTTTCTCTACTGGCAGGCTGCAATTTGCTGTGTTAGCATCATCTGACCTGGACTTGCCTTGTAGACCAAGCTGGCCCTGAACTCACACAGATCTGCCTGCCTCTGCCTCCCGAGTGCTGGGATTAAAGCCATGTACCACCACACATGGCTGGAGTCAATTATTTTAAGAAGTAATCTTATAAAGAACTTAAAAGAATCAGAAATCTAAACTCCTACATAAAAAATAATAACCAATTTCTACCTTAAGTCCTACAGGTGTTCATCTACTCATTAATATGTTTTATTAAATCATACCAGGAAGCTGAGGGCAAAAAAAATAGAATATTGAAATCAATAGTTATCAGCCCAACTTGAAAGAGTCATGTCAGCCAATGCTGCTATGGGCCATTGTTCTTGCTTTGCCAACCTCACAAAGTCCCTAGATTTACTAATAAGAATGTACTTTTCCCCTAAGACTTTCTATGAGAGCATCAGCAAAAACATCTTTACTTACCCTTGTTGAAGAATCTATTTTTCCAAATTCTTTCTAAGGGTAATGATCATTGTTAAAAATCTACATTTGTAGATTGTTTTCAAATGTGGTGGTTGAATCATTAATCTGTTCCAACAGCAATGCCTGAAAGAGACGAAGCATTGTTACTGTGAACATCAATGATACTGCCCAGTGAGGGGCTGGAAGCTCCCTTTATAGTACTCACACAATTCACATATTTAGAGGATTATAAGGACTGCAAAGGTAACAAGCAGAGCTATGCTCCATAACAGCATGAGGTCCTCAGGATACATAGCTCTTGGAGTTATGCCTCACCGAGACACACCCATTGTGGGTTCACTAACCTGTGGGCCACATTCATGAGCTCTAGAGCTGTTTTGCTCTTCCTCTTGCATGGACCTCACCATAAAATAGTGCAAAAAAAAAAAAGGCTCAAAACTCAACTTTCTTGTCAAAAGTATGTAGCAGGAATTAGTATTGCTTTTTTGTGCAAAAGTTATAATTAACTATATTAAGATCAAACAAAATGCTATTAACCAGGAAAATTTGAAGACACAAGCAACAGGACACATGGCCACTTCACAGACTGAAGGGAGACTGATTAAGATATCTCATCTCAGTGAGAACTTCAGAGTACTGATTCTTCCCAGTCTACTGCTCTATATACTGGAAAAAGAATCTACTATTTTGTTCATGTACGAGTGACCTATCTTGATAGGCAAACAAGGAAATAAAGAAGAATCAGGAACCAGTGGGCCAGTGACTTACAAATGAGCATTGTTGACAAAAATCACAGAAAAAGAAAAACAACTGGTTAAATATAATTTGTAGTCTACCAACTTAATTATGTAGTAAATATGTATACAATGAAAATTTGATAAAGTAAATATCTTATAAGACATATGGTATAAAATTCCTATGAACTTGCTGTAAAAAAATGTTGATAAACAACTTACCTTTGTTTCTCCAAAGATTAAGAAGAGGTTCAAACTGAAAATGTTTAAACGAGACTCACAGTACATGCCCTTAATGTGCCAGGTATAATTTATCCCAATGAAAAACCTAGCTGACTTTCCAACAGAAAACTCTTTCATAAAACACCTATATAATATTCCAGCTCCCGAATTTACTTTTCCTAGTTAGATACATCATTAAATCTTATAGGTGTCCTCTTCTATATGCACAACTGAAATATATTCACAGAACTTTTCCATGATTATCTACATATATTTATGTTAGGAAAATAATAATGTTTAATGTTGAGGTAACAAATTATACATATATCTATCTTCTGAGGTTTCTTACGTTTAACACTTCATTGGCCCTGAGGAGAGAAAAATCACTCTTTAATGAAGATATGGTCACTGTTAGGTTTCCAGCACTCCACTGAATAGCACCACACCCATATCAAAAGTAGCAATACTAACTGGATTTAGTGGGTTCAACAGCAACAACAACAACAACAAAAATGAAATAAAACAAAGGTCTTTGCTGTTGGTATAGGAGGAGTAGGAAGAAAATGGGAGTTACATATTATTAAATTTCATTGTATACATGTATAAAAAACTCAACTATAAGGCAAAAATGATGAATATAAAATAAACAAAATAAAATATGTAAATAGAAAACAAATTCTCATTTAAAAGTGTTTTCATTCCTGCTGTCAAATAATCTGAAAATTGATTTATGTGTAATAGGTATGTGCCATGAGATTTAGTGCTAGACTTCAAGGGTTTGGATCCATGAAAAACAAACACATTTATTTTAATAGGATCTTAATAGGGTTTTGACAAAGTCTGATGTGGCTCAAACTGGGCTTAAAATAGTCTTTTAGACAAATATGAGTTTAATTTTCTGATAAGCACTCCTCCATTCACGAGTGTTAGGATCAGGTGCTGTTATAACCTTCCATATCCATAGTTCTGTCAAGATATTCTGCATTTTGCAACCAAGAACATGTGGGTATTGATGTTACATTGTTTATTTCATAATGGCCACATACATATGTTAATATGAAAGCTAAAACACTCAAAAGAAACACAAATGTCATTATGCACGTGAGTGTGTGTGTGTGTGTGTGTGTGTGTGTGTTTAGAGAGAAAAAAGTTGAGGTGGGATGGGGTGGGGAGGAGGTGAGAGAGGTTGGGGTAGGGAAATGTTATTAAAATGCATTGTATCTTTTTAAATTAAAATAGCTTATTTTTAAAATTATACCAATTTGATGAAATTTATTCAAGCAATGTTTTCAGAGAACATATAAAAATAACTTCAAATCATAACCATGTTTATAGTCTTTATACCAGTAAACCCATTTTAAAATTTTTATTACATTAATTAAATGAGTCTAGAAAACATTAGGAAATGACACAATATTAAAATAATTTTTATTAGTTTATAAAACTATCATTTGTGATTATCAATTTCCTTCTTTGCTATTAAACTTAATAAGGGTTTCTAACACAAAGAATCATTGAATCTAGAAATAACTAAAATATATATAAGAGGTATAATATATACATAGACTGTTGCAAAATAAAATCATACAATAATATAAATGAAACACTAATAATATGAAGATTTCAACTATGAAGCATTTTATAGTGTGGTAGGTAGTAGAAATATGAGAAAATTAAGTGTCCATTTACTGATATTGTAGCTACATAATGTAGTATGCTGGTGAAAATAGTTTGAAAATAGATACTGTTACTATCAACATATTTTACAATAAACATCAACATTAACAACCACAAAATCGATTTCCCTTTAATGTTCTGAAAAATGTAATTTCAGATCATTATATTATCAGAAGTTGATCTCCTGTGCTAACATAGCATAGTGTCGTGTATAACAGGCTTAGTCTATTATACTCCTCTCATAAATGGTCATATTGCTGATAATTTCCCTCTTTTGCTTACAAATACTCTTGGATTATAAGTCTACACTTTCACATAAATTGCTTTTAAAACTATCCATAGTCTTCCTTGTCCCCAAGAGTCATGCATTTGTTCCTGTTCTTGCTCAGGGACCTATCATTGTGGAAACTGATCACTGAGCCATTTTCTTGAGCAGTGACTTGGAGACATGTTTCTTCTTATTCCCAACTGTATATATTGACTACTATTTCCTTCACACTTACTTTAGCAATGAAGATAACCATAGCACCAATCTGTCTGCAGATGACAGCATGTTTATGTGCATGCAAACTGTGCATATATATAAAACTACAAGAAGGAATAAACAGAAAGGTTGCCATTCTATGTAGCTACTTTGAAATATATTTCAAACAAGTGAAATAATGTTATTACCAATAACAATAATAAGTTGAAGATGAAATATTATTTTATATTATTATTTATGTTAAATTCCTTAAGCCATTTTAATCTAAATTTATTACCCACAAACAAAATTATATTGTGTCTGTAGCTAATCAAATTTATATGGATGTTGGGGAAATAAGTATTTTTCAGAGTCCTAATCCTTTTCTCTCTCATCAGAGTTGCTCTGCTGATTTCTTTAAATGGTTAAACTCACTTTTCTTGCTATTTCTGTAATACTGGGGAATGCTGTTTTCTCCCACTTCCTTCCTACTGGAGTTTTGAAACTGTTCCTTTGATTTCTAGGTTGAGAGGCCAGGCCATGACTACCACACAAGCAGTTCAGGGCATCAACCACTTATTTTCCTCAACAGCTGGATGTAGAATCCTAGCACTGAGCGACACATATGTGGATGAGAGGCACTTAAATCAGATCGCTTCACTTTATGGGGAGAATCATTCTAACTATAGTGCCCTTTCCTTTGCCATGTATTAGTGTGTAGTTGTGAAAATAGAGCCTCTTATATTCACGTTCATTGTTTTATAGAGCTTACCAGCAGTTTGTCTGTCACGCCACTATGGCAATGTTCTTTACAAACATCAAAATGTACTACCATTAACCCAAGCATTAGAATAATGGCTAAAGTAGTGCATAATGGAATATGTATTAGGAAAAATAGAAACATTTTTTTGGACACTGTACAGAATAAAAGTGGTGCCTCATAGTATTTGGTTTCAGTTTGAAATCTAAAATAATTTTGATTTTATTAAACTTGAAGAAATACATAAAAGGGAAGAGAATGAAGTAAGAAAGTGAAGAAAAGAAAGAACAGAAGGAGTGAGGGAGAGAAGATGGAAGAAGGGAAGCAAGGAGTTTACACATTGACAGCTTATTAGGCACCTGAGCAGTCATTACTTTTAGTGCTATTTTCTGGTTGCCTAGGGTATCATTTCATTCACTCCTGTGTGCAATAACTTTGACTATAAAAATCCCCATTAAAGATAGGAAGCTTAACAACACAGTTGATAGAAATTTCCAGAAACACAATTATGAGCTGAAAAGCTAATTGTTGCGTTAAGCACACAGAAGCCCGACCACAGCTTACAAATTTAAAGTGTTTTGTCATAATTTTTTTAAAAAGCATCTCCAAAAGATACAGAAACGTGGCTTATGAGTTTCACCTTGCATTGACTGTGTGTAAAACCTGAGGACAACCATCCCATAATTTCTACTGAGGTAAGTTCATATAATGATGACCAAAATATAATATTTTAGCCAACTCATTCTCTCAAACAAAAAAGAGAATATCAATTATGGCATTGACAGTGGAGGATGTCACAAGTGCTTCATCCATATCATATTCAACACAAATTAATAATAAAAGGAAAGTGAAGGACGATTGCTCCCCAAAGATTGGACAATTTTTGGATTCAAGAGTTTGTGAGACATAATTTTGTGGACTTTTTCACTTGCTTGAGAGTTGGTAATACTTTAATTTCCCTCCAAAGTTTTAAAAAAAATTTTGCAACTGGTTCTATTTGAGACGTTTTCATATACCTTCATTTTTAGAATTAGAAAACTGTTCCATACAGAGTAGATTGTAATGTATCCGTGTATAATTTATAGAAAAGGCTCACATACTCACCAAGCATAATGAGCTCTGAATTCTGTTGCAAGTAACTTATCAATCAATCTGTAAGGATATTATTTATTGTTCTGGGAAAACATTAACAAGAACTGTTCATTAAAGAAACTTTTTATGTATAAAAAACTAAGGATGTATACATTAATAAAAATATTCATTTCCTCTAAAAATATTTTTGTGCTTTTGACAAAGTCATATGTACATGTACACAGTGTTCTATGACCTCATTGGCTACACAGTGCACTCGCTTGTGGCCCTTCTAATTGTACTGACTCCTTCTTCTTCCCAACTATACTTCCTCCTATATTTGAGTTTTTTAGTTTTGACCCACTGGCTTTAGAGTTACTTTTATGAACATGGACAGATGATTGTTTACTGTATCGTAGGCAATTTTCCTGGGACCAAAAGCATAAAGAAAATAGTATTCAATAACAAGGAAAGCTTAATTTTGAATAGCTCCCTCAGTGAGGCTTGGGGATTTCTTCACTATACACGATGGAACTTGTGCCAGTCCACTACAAAAGTCAGTAAGTGCTGTTTTGGGTTTTTTTCCATGATTTTAATGATCATGTCATATCCAGGAAACAATGTCTCATAGCAATCTTCATCTTTCTCAAGCTCTCATGATAGCCCGGCTTCTGTTCCAAGATGTGTTCTAGATCTAGAAAGAGGATAATATAGGGTCCCATTTAGGGAGGAGCATTAAATAAGTGCTCATTCTAGACTTGGATGATGTACTGCTCTTTGTATGAAGCACTACACTCTGCAAAAAGAAGGTACTCTTTACAGACAAGAAACGTACTGTGGGTATAAATACAAATATATAGAAGACTGCCATCATGTCCACTTAGGACCAAAAACTCCCCCAAAAAACAAAAACAAAAACAAAACCCAACCTACAATAGTAGTAGATTCTTCCCTGGAACCTTGATCTTCTTCATAAACTTGTTTGCTGCTATCTTCAAGGCTTTGGGATTGACATGAATTGGGTGATAGGAAATGGAAAAACAACAGCAAACATGCACAGAAAAGCTGAGTTTGAGTGGAATGTGTTCGCCAACGGAGGTACAATAAGAACAAACTGAAAATTCAGCTCATTATACACAACAGCAAAGAAGACTTGGATTAACAGAGGAGGTCTCCACGGGTAAGCAGTCTCAAGATGAAGTCATCCTAGAGGAGGAAGCTGTAGTTGACTGTTCCTGCATACACTGGTTTTAACTAAGGGCCAGTCACTCAAAAATACCCATAATAAAATAGGAGAAAAGCGTTGTCTTTCCTGTAAGCCTGATCTCCGAAAGCTTTCCATAGGAATGCAATACAATGCCATTAATTTTCTGTGTGCTCTTTTACTTTGACTTTCCCATGTAAAATTAAGGAGAGAGAAGCATGAGTATTTAATAATTTTGCCCATAAAATTCAGTTGGCCTGTCAATGGCACTAAAGAGAAATGCATGTAATACCTAATTATTTTCCTGAAAATGCAATTTGCCAATTTTCACTTAACAATAAAACCATGAAGTGATTATAGAATATGCTTAAATCTCAATGAGCTTCATTGAGAATCATATATATTTTCATCACATATATTTTCTCTATATATAAAATAAAGAAAATTTAGAGTGATAAAAAACACTCAATAGTTTGAATATATTACTCTTAACGAAAACTAATCTTGAGTCTGGTTTCTCTAGGTATTCTATCAGACAAGAATGGAACCAATTATAAAATTAAGTCAAATGATATAGAAGCATTCAGAATTTAGGTTGTAGTCATGCATTTCCAAGTTCTGGTGTCTCAAAATGCCACTTAGAATTTTCCCCTAATTTCAATACACATTACATTTGTCAAGTTGCTTTTTAAAAATAGAATAGTTTAAATGGCAAGGATTCTAATACTTAAACTTGTTCCAATGTTTCATTTAGATTTATGAGAGTAGAGATAAGTGATTTTATTGTCACATGAACTAATGTTGTCATGTGACAATGCTAAGTAGTCAATTCATAGTAAATATGTAATCTCAAAAATAGATATATGGGATCCTTCTGTTTCTGCTTCTTCTGAATAATCTACCAATGTGTGTCACCATACCTGACATATAGTAGAAAAAATAGTCTTCTTCTGTAAAGAGCACACCAATTGGTAATCCAATACCATATGAGACACTTATAAGTAGTAGAGAAATAGATAAATATACACATAATGATGGGATCCTTCTGTTTCTGCCTCTTCTGAATAATCTACCAATGTGTGTCACCATACCTGACAGATAGTGGAAAAAATAGTCTTCTTCTGTAAAGAGCACACCAATTGGTAATCCAATACCATATGAGACACTTATAAGTAGTAGAGAAATAGATAAATATACACATAGTGACAATAATTGAAAAGGGGCCATGAATGGGAAAGAAAGCAAGGAAGTGAATGTGAGAAGGTTTGAATGCAGAAGTGCTAAAGGAAAAGCAATATATTTGTATTAAAATGTCAAAAATAAAAGGAAACATAAAAAAAGGTTTTCATACCTCAAATATTGAAGGGCCCTATAAAAAATTATGTCATTTTATTCTATATGTTACCTAAATCCTGTAGAAACTGCATAGGTAACTATTGGCTTATCATTCCATTATCCATGAAGTGTATACTTTGTTTCCTCATATCTGAATGGGGATGAGTGGATGGGAAAGTAGATAACATATATGTTTGTACACATGAGGCTAGGATGCTGTTTGTGCTTATGCACATACATACAAATACATGACGCAGCACTGACTATGTTCATCTGCTGTGAACTACCTTATTGCCCTGGAATAAATTCTGGAATGAACTTTTAGATCTCTGTGCTTGAATAGATTAGCAATCTTCTGTGCATCTGAGATCAATTTATCTGCATTGAAACAATGCTAGGTTAAAGGGCCCTGTGATGCCTGGATTCTGATATGGGTGCTGGAAATTATAAATTATGTCCTGTCTTTGCACAGCATGATGTGTTATTACACACAAATCCATTTCTACAGTATAATAAGGATAACTTTTAATAGTTGTCAGAAACTATACATTTCTTCCACATATTCCTGATTGAAGTCTTTGTTTTTTTATTCCTGAACGTGTAAACCATAGGATTAGGCAATGGTGTCAAGACTGTGGTAAATACAACAGCATTTTTCGCAAAGGAGAATGCAGATGTAGGTCATGCATATGTTAATATTCATGGGACAAAGAACAAAACCACCACAGTAATGTGGGATCCACAAGTGGAGAGAGCTTTAAATTTCCCTTCTGAACTGTGGGATCTTAGTGAGAACAAGATGACACCGTAGGAGACAATCAAAATGGAGAAGATTATGATGCAGATAGACCCACTGTTGGCAAACACCAAAATGACAAATATGTGTGTGTCAGTGCAGGCCAGCTGCAGTAACGGGAACAAGTCACACATGTAATGGTCAGTGACATTGGGGCCACAGAAGGGCAGCTGCAAAGTGAAGATAATCTGTATGATAGAATGCAAGAAGCCTCCTGCCCACGCAACCATCACAAGGTTGCCACAGATCCTCCGATTCATGATGGAAGAGTAATGAAGGGGCTTGCAAATTGCCACATAGCGGTCATAGGCCATGGCTGAAAGGACAATAACCTCCATCCCAGTGAAGAAGTGGACAGCAAACAGTTGTGTCATGCAACCTCTCATAGAAGTCTACAATCATCTTGGGTGTGACAGTAGAAGAAGTGCATGCATCCAGGAAGGACAGGAATATCAAGAAGAAGTACATGGGGGAGCCCAGCAGTGCAGGGCTGTAGATGATGGTCACCACAATGACCATGTTGCCTCCAATAGTTGCAAGGTAGATCAACAAAAATACAACACACAATATATCCTCAACATTTGGGTTGTGAAGGCCCAGGAGTATGAACTCAGTGACAAAGCTCTGGTTTTTCATGATTTGTAGCTGATGGTCAAAGTAAGATGTGTTCAACTAAGTCTACAATTATGAAAAAACAAATACTTAATGCAATTACAGAATTACTATAAACAAATTGGTGTACCCCTTATCAAAATTGTCAATTTATTTATTACTATTAAAAATAGAATATTGGAATGTTTGTAAAGCTGCACACTATGTAGAATTGAGGTGAAGACAAACTTGAACAACATAAAATAGCCAAATTTTAAATAGTGGAGATGAAAGTATCTACTTTCTGGTGGAGAAGAAAAATAATATATCCTTGAACAGTCATATTTTATCACTATCTTGGCATTTTTTAAATTAAATGTTAAAAAAACATTTAGAAACTATTCTTTACATATGAACAAAAGATCACAATTTAATCATATTATCTGATATTGCATGCATTAGGCTGGGAGGGGTAATCTTCAATGACTAATCAGAACACTGCCTTATCTAAATATAAGAGTAATGACATGAATTCTGGTAAGCCTGATTTGATCACTTCCAGGGAGAGGAAGCAGGCTGCTCATATGCGACCTGATAGGCTGTGGTCAGATGGTGGAGGAGCAGGAAGAGGAAGCAGGTTGCTCATATGTGACCTGATAGGCTGTGGTCAGATGGTGGGGGAGGCGGTCCCATTCTGTCAGAGGCCTAGGCTACAGGAATAGGTTGAAAGAGGGAGGGTGGGGATAATAATCTAGATGTAATCTGAATAAATTATAATAAAGTAAAATGTAAAAAGAGAGAGACATGGTAAATCATTCACTTGAAAATATGGCTGTAGTGTGAATTTTTTTTACAACTATGTAGGGTATTGAAATGCCAAATTAATCAATTTACACTTTATTAAAGAAAATTCTGTCTGTTGTCTGTGTTGCAAATGTTGAAATTTCACTTTTAGTTCATCCTTTTAAAATGTAACCAGAATCTTATTTTAAAAAAAATCAGACTGCTTTTATGAAAACTAAATGAAATTAGTGAGACTACACACTACTATAAGCTATTCAGGACTTACCCCTAGTCTAAAGCATGTGGCAAAGTTTATTTGTTCAAAATTTATAATGAAATTGTTAAAATGAAACAAAGAGTAGATGATTATTCTGGGATCTTAAAAGACCCAGATGCCAACACCCAGGAGGTCTCTTCAGAGTCAGCTGGGTAAAGATTGAAATTGTTTTTCTCAGCTAAAACTTCAGAGTAGCATCTCCCTCTGTACAGGTTAAATATCATTATTACTTTGTTCATATGGGAAAGGCATCTTGATAAAGGCAACAGAATAAATGGTGAAGAATCAAAAGGGAGGGACTAATCAGCTAAACATGAAAACTGGTGGCTGCATATATCTGGAGAAGAAAGGATCTCACAGAATAGAATTTAGGCTCTTGGGACTTAATTACTTGCCAGTTATAACACAATATGACTTTTTCAGAAAATGTAGTTTGCCAATCTATATGAATTAACTATACAACATGTTCATAAACAGCCTACCTACTTTCCTCCAAGAATGATGCAGAAGTTAAAAAAAAACTCAAAGTGTCACTCATGGTAATTGTCTCATGTTTCACTTGCACAAACAGACTTAATAGAAAGAAGTAAAAAGGTTTTTTTTATGAGGGTCATATAAAAATTAATTATGGAACCAAAAAATTGTAGGAAGATATAGTAAGGGCTAAGAGCAGGTGGCCCTAAACAATGACACTCACCAGAGAACTCCATGTTAGATATAACTCTTGACTTGCATAACCAAAGCTGTTAAGTGCTCTTCATCATATTTATTCACAAGGGAAAATGCCTAATTTCATAGGTGCAAAATATAATGGCTTTAATGCACAGTACTTTTTAATGTTCTTAATAATTAATGGTGGAATATAAAGGACATTTTGTGGGGGTGAAAAAGCCTTGAGTGATGTGTTCCAAGATAAACAAGATTGAGTGTTAATTTGAAAATTAAGTAAATTTTAGCATCATCATTTACATTCTATCTAAGGTTCGTATTAGGTACAGCAAAAATGGCACTGTCATTTTTCTAATAAAATAAGTTACACAATTTGTGTTAAAATATACAAAATGGAGACTACAGTGTAGTTATGTGGCTATGATCATAAGGGTTATGATTTTATACCATTTAGGTGATAAACATATGGTATCACATTAAATTTTAGTCTAAATGGAACATTGTGACATAAAAAGAACAATTGTTAAAAATTAATCTAAACAAATATTTTTTTATTTAAGTGAGAAAAATGTTTGCATTTTTCTTTGCTATATTAATATATACATATATATGTGTATATATATATACATATATATATTAGAGCTGTGTGACCATATCAAATGAGTCAATGGCAGTGATATTTTGAAGCCTTCTATTTTACCTTAGTTGCATAAATTTAAAATTACACCAAATACAAAGTAATGTAAAAACTTAAAAATCATTTGGTTTCTGCTGTTTGAGTCTAGGAAGCATAGGAGGAGTGTGACAGAACCACAATATACTGTTTATATGTATAAACTCAAGGATAAATAAATACTTATTTTGAAATATGTAACAAAACTGCTTGATATCAAAATAGCCATGTATTATTGAATGAACTACAAAATTTCAATCTCTCTGGCCCATAAAAAATAAGCTGATGGTATTTTTGTTTGATTGTTTTAATGGGTCTGACATGATCTCAAGATGGACTCAAATTCAACAGGTAGCCTTGAATTAATTTTATCTCCTGATCTTTGTGCCTCCACCCCCAAATTAATGGGATTAAAAATATGTGCCACAACTCTCAGTACACTACATAGTTTTTATTACTGTATTCTATAAACTATAGATCAAAAAGAATACTGACATCCACATTTTTTGAGCAATGCTGGTGTATTCAAAAGAGAGGAAGGAAATGGAATCAGTTGAGTTAAAGCAGTCATTTTACAATGACATTTTAAGGTATTCCTTCATTTACTCAATTCTATTAAAATATGTATTAGAAATCAATCGCAGAATCTTAAGTGCATTTAATCTTTGAAATAGCCCTGGAGACCTATATCCAAAGTTTTGTTACACATTTGTTTTGATGAGATCCATACACATTGCTTATATATTGTTTTCTAAACATTTATAATTCTTCATATATACACTTTCCAATGGAAATCAAGATAATCTCAGAGGCATTTTTAAATCTTGGCTCTGGCATATAAAATTAAGGAAAGACCATTACAGTATTAGCATTTAGTACTGAATACATTTTTAAATTAGTTTATTCCGATTACAACTTAATTGTTATCCTATCACTTGTATCTTACTGTTTCTCCCTCCCTCCTGCTTTCATACTATTTCTCTCCCCTAGGTCTAAGGCCAAGAGTGACCTTCTCCCCCATTATGTGGTCATAGGCTGGGTTCATTTGTGAATGGTGGAAATTTTTATTTAATTCTTGAATATCTTAACAAATAAGAGGATTATGCCATCTGGAATTTTCCATCTGTGATAAAATTTAATTGTCCTATTAGAATTTTTGGTTAAAGAGGAAATATGTAACATTCAATTATCTTGCTGAATATTTATGGGAAAACCAAAGTATAAGAAAGTTTAGAGTGCTGTGTGTCAGGTTATACTCCTTTAATTTCAGTCATTGAAATCAGAGACAGACAAATCTCTGAGTTAAAGGCCAGCCTAGTCTACAAAGTGAGTTTCAAGACTTCCAAGACTATAAATAACCAGGCTCAAAAATAAAATAATAAAAGAAAATATAAAGTGACCTAAATATATATTTCACTGATTACTGATATCTATTAATAATTATTGAATATAGTTTTCATGTAGATACACAAAGTTAAGAGTATAAAAGTCAGAAAGAGAATTAGTCTACAAGGATGAGCTTATGATACATTACCTAATGCCAAGAAGTCAGCCCCAAACACACACACACACACACACACACACACACACACACACACACACACACCTATAAATGCAACACTAAATGAACTCTACAGTTTCCATGTATCAAGATATTTGTGAGATATGTGAGTGTGTATACATAAAAATAATAACTAAAGAACAAACATGCATTGGAGAAATGTTGAGAAACATGGAAAGAATTGATGGGAGCAGAGATGGATAAAATGATGTGTAGAAGAATTTAAAACCATCAACATGGATGCTCTGGCAAGGGGTGGCATCCAAAGACTTTCTGGGTCTGTCTGATCTGGCTGGGATGACATATCTTTAATCCTTCTCTCTGGAATACAGACATGACTTTAGTACACACGTTTATTCCCTAACAATAAAGGTAAAATTAGTTTGTAGAAGGAAGCAGCCATATTTGAAAATGACATCTAACTGAGAGGCAGACAAAGTAAAAAATCAGAGAAAGATTTGACAGAATGAGTCAGAGATAGGATGTGCTCAACTCTCATGAGACAGATGGGAAAGAGGTAGCTTACGAGAGCAGCACAGAGAGAGGAAGAGATGAGGCAGTTTTAGCAGGAGAGTTTCCCAGAGACAGATTGCAGGTGAAGATAGAAGGATCTACAGAATGAGAAGGGACTAGAAGATTAGGATATATTGCCAGTGTTAGTTTAAGACAAGCAGAACAATTCACTCAGAAGTCAACAGAAGCCAGTTTGAACCAGTCTACCTAGAAGATTAGATTGTTTGGAGGCTGGAGTTTCCAGGCCTAGGCGTAGTCAGAATAGAGAAACTCTGGACTCAGCCCAAGCAGTGCATTTGTACAACTTGGGTATGGTGCTCACCTCATCCCTTCATCTGAGGAAATACAAGTTACTTCTACAATGATGTAAATATGTACTCAGAGACAATATCCCCCAAAAGAAAAAGTTCTAAGAGAAAAATCAATACTAAACTCATAAAATAAATAGAAATATATTACTCTTCTGAAAACCAATTTTAAATTTGCTTACCCTGAGTTGTCTTCTTGGTGAATATTAGCAAATATGAACATCTCAGGTAAGAATCAATACATTTTTAAAATTTATTCTGTAACAGAGGATTTGTCCATGGAATCTGTCACATTACTCTTCAAACCAGGTGGTAACATCACCCTATGGAAATTCTGATTGCCTGGTCATTTTAGAACCTCATGAACCTCACATTTTCCACCAGGCATAAGTAAACCCACCTTTTAATGTGTTCAAATGATCCAGCAACATTTATACTTCAGGTTTTACACAAGCTTTTCTGCATTCCTATGTTCTGGGGTTTCACAATGTCACATAGGGACCCATTTGTTCTTGGAACATTTCCATTTTTTCTCATTTATTTAGTCATCCTATTTTAACCCATCTAATAATTTCAAAAATCGTTGGATTTTTGAAAGGATAAAATTAAAGTGGCTTTAACTTTTGTGTGTCAATGTTAATTAATCAATCACAGTGAAAATGTGACCCAAGAAATATAGATTTCCCACTTCTAAGGTTAATGAAGCCAATAGAAAATGATCCCATCTTTCAAAAATAATGACAATTAATAAAATAATAGTTTTAGAAAATAGTGATCTATTGATTTCTTAAATTAATTTGTAAGTGCAATTATTGATTCTTTGTATGTGTATGTTCCTTGTGCACCTGTGTGAATAGTATGTGTACACATGAAGGATGGATGGTGGATGTGCCTGTCTACATGCCTGATGAGATGAAGGAAGGCTCTGACTCTGTCCATTTACTGCTTGCTACCTTATTTCCTTAAGATAACGAGTCCACTGAACCTTGGTCTCACTGGTTTGGGGAAGATCTCTTGCACTCTACAGAACCACTTCACCATCATTTCATTAAAACTGTGCTACCGTGACTGAATTCTGACATGGGTGATGAGAATCAGAAATAATAGCTTATGTTTGCACAATGAATGTTCTGAACCATTAGTCTATCTCCTCAGCACTGTAAATGTAACATTTTAGCAGTCACCAGAAACCACTATCAATCTCTTCCACATTTTCCTGATGGAATTCTTCATTTCCTTATTCCTGAAAGTGTAAATCATAGGATTCAGAAGTGGTGTTATGATGGTGGAAAATACAAGAGCATCTTTTTCAGAAGAGAAAGCAGATGTGGGTCGTGCATATATTAAAAAGCATGGGACAAAGAACAAAAGCACAACTGTGATGTGGGATCCGCACGTGGAGAGAGCTTTACGTCGCCCTTCAGCACTGTGGGCTCTCAGAGAGAACAGAATGACCCCATAAGAAACAAGCAGAATAGAAAAGATTATGATACAGATTGACCCGCTGTTGGCAAACACCAAAATGACAAATATGTGTGGCTCAGTGCAGGCCAGCTTCAGTAATGGGAATAAGTCACACACGTAATGATCAATAATATTGGGTCCACAGAAAGGTAGCTGCAATGTGAATATAATTTGTATTATAGAGTGTAAGAAGCCTCCTGCCCACGACATCATCACCAAAATAACACAGAGCCTCCGGGTCATAATGGAAGAGTAGTGTAAAGGCTTGCATATGGCCACATAGCGATCATAGGCCATGGCTGACAGAACAATCACCTCCATCCCAGTGAAGAAGTGGACAGCAAACAGTTGTGTCATGCAACACTCAAAGGAGATGGTCTTCCTCTCATAGAAGAAGTCTACAATCATCTTGGGTGTGACAGTAGAAGAAGTGCATGCATCCAGGAAGGACAGGAATATCAAGAAGAAGTACATGGGGGAGCCCAGCAGTGCAGGGCTGTAGATGATGGTCACCACAATGACCATGTTGCCTCCAATAGTTGCAAGGTAGATCAACAAAAATACAACACACAATATATCCTCAACATTTGGGTTCTGTGAAAGGCCCAGGAGTATGAACTCAGTGACAAAGCTCTGGTTTTGCATTATTCTAAAAAAGATGTTAAAGTAAAGTGTTCATGTAAATCTGCAATTATGAGAAGAGACACCTCATTCAACTTTGTATAATCACCATGTACAAGATGGTCCTTGAGTTTTGCCATTAGGAAAGAATATTATAACTTTTAAGGCTATTGTTGTATAACATGTAGTGATGAAGCTGAGATAAAGTATTAAGTACGGCACAGAGCCACATCTGAAATATTGAAGATAAAAGCACCTAGTTGGTTGAGAAGACAACAATGTTAGACTCTATATTCATGTTCACTAATCTTTATGGCTTCCTGAAGCAGAATGTCGAAACACATTTTACACTCTGTAGGCTGTAAATGAAGAGAAGAATTGAAGTCTTCTTTGACTGGCCAGAGCACTGCCTTATCTATCAACAGAAGAGGCAAAAGCACAGTTCAAAATCATGGATTTATATTAAACATATCTAGCAGTGAGACTTCTATGTGAAATTCAAATGAATTAGCACTTCAAATTCCTGTATTTATATAACTGTGAATTTTATTTGAAATTCCATTAAACTAATCTGTTCTTCATAGAAGAAAAAATTCTTTGTGAAAGTATGGAGCACTCCTCATTAACATGTGAAAAAGTGTGGAAATTTCATTTAAATCATCATTTTAAAACATAAGAACTTTGTAAAACCTACCTGTTTTCATGATGGATAAGTGAAGTACTACAAAAAGAAAAACAAACAAACAAAAACAAAACAAACAACAACCAAGTAAAGCAAAACAAATGAAACAACAGCAAAAAAAACAATTGCTCCAGATTTAACCTCCTATTCCTAGTCAGTATGTTGCAGGAGTTTCTTTATCTTATTTTTGCAAAACTTATTGTCAAACATATTATTATCAGACAAACAAAAATTCTCAACCTGGTACTTTCAAGACATAAGCCTTGATATCCATGATCTTGCCACTGAATCAACAAGGTGAAGAGTGAGATGTCTTTCCTTTGTAACAACTTCTGGAGATGTTCTTTCTACTCTGTTTCTCTGTATAAAGGTTAAAGCATCTTCTTCCTCTGTCCTCCTACAAATGAGACTTCCTGATAAAGGCAAAAGAGTAAATGGTGAATAGTTAGAAGTCCATGGACCAATCAGCTATGATTGAAAATTGGTAACAACACACAGCGGAAATAGAGAAAATTCCCTCATACTTATTTGACAAGACACATGCTCTGAAATTTGTAAGAATTCACCATAAAATTGTCCATAATGTCTTACCTGCTCATCTCCAATAATTATACGATCAAATATGAAAATATGAAAATGTCACTCTTCATAGTATTCCGTTTCAATTCTAGGTGTAATTAATTCATAGAAAAACTCAACTGCTTACCCACAGAATGTACTTCCACAAGTTTATATAAACATTCTAGCTCTCTGATTAATTTTTCTTAGGCAGTCACCATCTAAAATGTGTCTGTATCTTTTCTGCTAAAATATTGTAAATTTGAAAACATATACATGCATATACATATTCATGTTTATGAATTTGTATATATACATGTCTATTGTTGCAAATATATGAGTATCTAAGAATAATGCATTTTTCTGAGAAGAAAAGTGAGATGTTTCAAGGACATATATAAAAAAGTAGACATTATGTCATACTTATAAATCTATCATGTGACAGTTCATTTATTTATTTCAGCATAGTCATTTACATGATGTCTTAAAATCAGTTCCTCATTAGGATGTGTAATATGAGCTCCATCCACTCACATGCTTCAGCCAAGGAAAAAAATGGGCTGAATCAAACCTTATGGAGTCACTGGAACAGTTAGTAATGATTTACAATAAATTAATCTCTACTGAGTTTAACACTTGTCATTCAGACCGAAAGCAGGATGGGCAAAGTTTCGTAAGAAGACAGCAAGGCACGATGCCCATTCACAAAGTGTCAGAATGAAACTCAGCATTTCAAACAATGAAAATACAAAGGAAGAATAAAAACTCTTGAAGTATGTGCTGAGATCCAAACCCTCACCTTTTACTATGCTGTGTTCAATACCTTGTCCTGTCCTTTAAAATTAATGATGCAGGCAGTTACTCCCACATTAGCCTTTATGTAAAAAGAAGACAACGGAGATATTCCAAAGAATATACAGTACTATGTTAATCTTGACTTAAAGTGAAATTAGCTTCCTCATTCTGACTTTAATTAAGATACTCAGTGCTTGTTTGTTGTAAACAAAATGACACCATCATCTGTCCAGTGGAGCAAGTTACAAAACTCATGTTAACACATCCACTATGTAAAATAAGTATAGTGTAATCATCATCACATGGGTTACAATTTAAAACCACTTAAAAGGTAATTGACCTAAACACAAAGTATAGTATAGATTTAATTGTATAATATAAAAGGGGTGGTAGCTAAAATTAAGCTAAAGGTAAGTGAAATGTTTAGTTAAGTCTGGCGGGTCCATGTTTATTTCCTAATTTTGACAAGAGCATTAGATAAAGCAGAGGAATTGAATCAAGTGAAACTATGTGAGTTATATCCTGTAACCTTCCATACCACCATGTGTTAGCCTAAAATTAGACTAATTAAAATGTTAAGTAGAAAGAAAAATACCCATTGTCTGTTATTAAACAAGCAGAATAAAGATTGTCAGTAAACTATCCATACACCATTTATTGATCTACAAGATTTTAGGGCTTTGGAGCGATGAAAGACAAATCAGTAGATCTTGGGTTTTGTGGTATGGGCAGGCAGTGAAGGGAGGGAGAGTGAGATGTGCTGCAGCCCAGGCAGGACTCAAGCACACCACAACAGAGCCTAGAGGACTTTAAATGTCAGATCTTCTCTCCTCTGTCTCTAGGCACTGGTATTACAAGCTTGTGCCACTACACCAGGCCATCTCGGTAGCTATATTTTTCCAAAACATTCTACAAACTATCAACCAAAATAACATATTTTTGAATAAAGGATATTGAGTATTTAAATATGTCTGCATACATATGTTTATGAACTTGAAGCTGCCAACTTAAAAAAATATCAGTTTAAAAATCACATTTTGGAAGCTGGAGGGACGGGTCAGTGGTTAAGAGCACTTATTATTCTTCCAGGGGACCTGAATTTAATTTCCCAGCATTAAGTCAAAGGGCTTCCAGCCCCCTGTAACACCAGATTCAGGAGTTCAATTCCTCCCTCAAGCTGCTATGGACTTCTGCAAAAATGTGACATATATCAACAGACTTACACACATACTAATAAACAAAAATGAAATAAAATGAAATTTTAAAAGTTACACCATTTTAAATAAAATTGATCCAGTCAAAAAAAATAATTTAGGAAAATAAATCAGCAAACAAATTTTGAAGCACAAACATGTTTATATTTTTATATTAGAAATCTCAGCCATAAATTATATTCTAAAGTAAAATGAGATGAAAAAAAAAGCTTTTACATTAGAATGTAACACAGTTTCAATAATCTTGAAAACAGAAATATATCTAAAATATCCAAAACAGGGTTCCTATATAGATTTATTATAAACCAAAATAATAGTGTAATACTATAGACAATACATTTAATAAAACACTGATAGTAGGAAAACTTCAAAAATGATAGCAGTAAGTTAACTGAAAATATAAAAAATTGAATATGCACTATTGAATATTTAAATATATTTAGTATTATAAAAGGAAAAACATAAAATGATGCTTTATTTATAATATAGATTTTGTTATAATGAACCCAAAACTTAAAATTAAACATCAAAATTAAAATCTACACAATCAATTTTCCTTTAAACTTCTACAAAGGTCTCCAAGGACATCTGAGCTTTCATTAGCAAGCATAAAAATATCAGGCTAACAGCATAGCATTTGGCAATATTTTTCTCTTTAAAATTTACTTACTTAATTTTGAGATTGCAATATAATTACATCACTTTGCTTTCTCACTTTCTTCCTTCCATACTTTCCCACATAGACATCCTTATTCTCTTTCAAAGTCATGGCTTTTCTTTTCATTAATTGTTGTTACATGCATATATGTATATGTATATGTATATAAAATTATAGCCCTAATTATATCCTACTCAGTATGCATGTTAATTTTAAATGTTTTTTATAACATTAGAATCTTTTCACAAATATTACAAATTGAACCTTTTTTATACTCTTCATTTGTTCTTTGAATTCACATTCTAAATTCTGATACAGAAACCAACTCATTTTCTCTATATTTCTCCCCCAAACATTCCATTTCCTCTTTCTTTATTTATTTTTTTTCTTTAACAACCATGGGCTGTATGAATCTCATCTTTATTCTGGTCTTGCTTAGGATTCCACACCGCATAAGTGTGGTCACTGAGCCATGCATGTTCTGGAGTAGGGAAGGTGACAAGTGTGCCTCCCTGTCCTGATGTCCACATTGCCTATTATTTCCTTCCCATTACTTTTAACAACAGAGCTTTTAATTTCATTAATCTATCAAAGGTAGCAGAACCCTTTTGTTAACTCTGAAGTGTATAAAATATTCAAAACTATCAAAAGAATTAGTAGAAAAGTTATCATTTTAAGTAGTTGCTTTTAAATAAATTTCAAATAAAAAAACTATATTGTTATCACAAATACTAATTATAGATTCAACACTTACATCACATTATCCTTTAGGTTAAAATTCCACAAGTCCAACATATTTTTCACCTAAGATTATCACCTAGTAGTAAAAACATTATTACTGTGTAGCTGAGCAAACTCTTTTTTGCTTCTATCTTGAACACGTTATCTTTATATTACTAACCGTTTTCTCACTGCCACTTTCCCAAAGTGCCTCAGCTTTGCTCGTCTTACTGTTTATGGCACAAACAAACAAGCTTTACTGTTCCCTCTCACTGCCTTCCTCATGCATTTCTGACACTTCTCTCCTGGTGTCTCGGTGATTCTGCTCATTTTAAGTGAGACCAAGTCACCACCACGAGCACTGAAACAGCTCAGATCTTCAACTAATTGAATTTTCTGAACACTCGGAGCCTGTCTCAGCCACCTAGAGAATGTTAGACATTCTTTAACTATCAGACTTCACTTTGACAAGTCACACTTTCTGAATTAGTGTCCTTCTCTGTACCATACCTGGTGTCCAGTTATGCAGAGAGTACATTTTATATCCTCTATCAATAGCTATGTAGTATAGACAACAGCACAACCAGCCAGGCTCCAGTGTCATCATATTTGTACAGTTTTTAAACATACTACTTTCTATCCAATGATATCAGTAAAATAGGAACACTAGTGCCTCCCACTGAAAATGTTTTACAAAGAACAAATAAACTGCTAGGAGAGAGATAACACAAAAACAACACTTGTGCCATTTTTTTGTTATTTACTTTCAACTTCAAGACAACAATTTGAAAATGTTTAATTTCATTAGACTTAAAGAAGCAAATGCTCACAGGGAAGAGAGAAGGAGGGGGAAGAAGAAAGGATAAAAGGAAAAAGTTCTGATTAAACAATTGATTTGAGGGCCAACAGAGCAATAGTTAGTTTACATGTGCTGGCCTCTGAGCTCTGAATATACTATTTTAATCACTGATGTATGCAGTTACGCACTGATTTTCCATGTTCGCTTTAAACACGGTAGCCTGACACACAGCATCCACTTTGAAGATACTCTGTTATAATTTAAAATCATCTCTGAAAATGTTGAAATGTACCTTACATATATCATCATACATCGTTCAGTGAAAAGTCTGAATACAGGCATCTCCTATTCTTTGTGGAGTAGTTCAATCAGTGGTGGCCACACGGGAGAGAACGGTGATTCTGAAAGTTGCTGCAAATGTTAGCACCGCTTCTCTGGTCCAGCCATCAGCATGGTCTCAGGATGCAAGAAAAACAAAGCCAAAGTTCCCTCCTTTGTGGGCATTGGAATTTATAGAGTTTTCCCTGAGATGTCACCAGCCTAAGAGACTGATTCTTACTCCCCTGGGTTTGTAAGATTTTTTTTTCTGCTGAATTTATGAAACAATGTTTGGGCTTTTACACTTGCCTGAGTGTTTAAAGCACTTTTTTTTATTACTGTGGTTAGAAAGTTCTTAATCATTTTTAAGAATTGTAATTTTATTTGGGTGATACTTAAATTTATTTAGGAAACTGCTGAAGTTGATGAGTTTGCTACAAAGTTTGCACATGTTGAGGTCATAACTTAAGAAGGAAGATGACATATTTCAAGGCACTGGTATCTCATGGACACGCAGCATATGTTCAAAGATGGCAATGGCAGTCAGAAGAAACTCTTCACAAGTTCATTATGTATCTTAAAGTTGTAGCTGAATCTTAGGTGTGATAAAATAGGAGTTTGCCCCTACAGTCCCCTACCTCACCTGAGAGCACTAATAAACACCACCCTCTCCTCCATGCCCACCTCTTTCCATTTCTAGACATATTCTTTCTTGCTCCTTGCTCAGCACATTTTTTCTCTTTGGCAGCTAAAATTAATCATGCTAGATAAGTTCTTAATTCTGTTTTTTACTTGTTTTTGCTGTGATATGAGCAATCCAAACTAATCAACTACAGAGCGTGCCTTGTTCAAGGAGAAAGTATTGTGGTACCCTCTAAGCATATAATACTAATTTGAAGAATAAGACATTTCTTTCTTATTTTATTAGATTTTTGTGAACATAGCATCATGGAACTAAGAATGACTTCATCACTTTTGTCTAAATCGATGAAAGCTTCAAAGGGTTCTTGTCTCTTGCCCTTGTATGGACAGGTAAATGAGGATCGTGACAGCAATCATAAAGCATACTTTTAAAAGCATATCACAGTCTATTCAAGCTGCTCTAGAGATACTTAAGATTAGGTAATGCATAAGTAGAAACAACAACTTTCTCATAGGTTGCAAGCTGAGAAGTCTGAGGTGGAAGTGAGAGCTAGTTCAGTATGTGACAGGGGTTGACACTCTGCTCAGTAGCTGGTAATTGTTACTGCATCTTCTATGAAGAATGGCATGGCAGATCTCTTCAGCCTCTCTAAGTAAGGACGTTTGTGCTATCTGGGAGAGTGTCACTCCCCCTAATGTCTTTACTCAAGTCATTGTAGTGTGTATTGTGTGATGCGCACATGCATGTCCACACACATAAGTCACCTATTTGGCTAAGTTTATTCTCAAAATTCTGTCATTTTTAATCCTCTTGTAAACTGACTGGTCAGTTTCCATTTCAAATAATAATTTTATAACAGCATAGCTTATGTTTAATGTTGTTTTGTATTCTGTCACTTTACTGAACTTTTTACTAGTTCTAATTTCCTCAAGAAAACTCTGTGGTTTTACACATGTTCTCTGCAAAAATAATTTTATATCTTGTTTTATTGAATGAGTGTTTCCTTGCCTAGTTGCTATGGCTGACCTCCAGTACTGTGTGGAGCAGAGGTATAAGACAGACATTCTCGCCTTTATTCTGACCATCACTGAATATGAGGCCTGCTACATGTGTTGATAAATTGTCTTTATTGTTTTAATGTAAAATTTAAGTACATTTATGTAGGGTTTCACTACCAAACAGTGTTAATTTTGTCAATAGTTTCTCTGTATTTACTAAGATGCTAATTTGATTGTTATTATTCAATCAATGGCCAGTGACTTCCAGGACAAGCTTGCCAGGCCATGGCTTCCACCACAGACAGTCTTGAGTTCCTTCAATGACAAATTACCTCCACAGCCAGAGTTGTTCTACAAGGCTCAGAGAGTTCTGTATTTACTGACTATCAACAGGGAGGACTTGTGTTGTACTGGGAGAGAAGTGATATTTGTACATCAATGAATCTGAGATAGGAGAACAAAACACACAAACACTCCCAACACCCCTCTCAGACACTTTGGTATCCTGGCTTCCTTCCTCCTTGGCTCCATACAGACCATTGGGCCCTCCTCATCCTGATCTCCTGTTTCATCTAATTTCTTTTTTTTTCTTTTTTTTTTCTTTTTTTCTTTTTTTTAGTATTGACTACATTGTTTATGTTGTCAGTGCTCTATAGGCACTGGATAGAATACAGAAGAGGCAGAACTGACCATGTGCTCAGCAAGCCTATTGTCTACTTTAGAGAAGAGAATCAGTCAAAACAAGCCTCTGAATATGGAGAAGTTTAAGCAGCCAGAATTCATAATTCTTCCCCTTTGGTCTGAGTCAGCTTGCCCGCTTGCCATGGTTGATCCTGGGCGTGGTGCTGAGTTTGAGAAGTCAGTGGTATGACTGGGAGGATGCGTAGTCCAAATGAAAATGACACTGTAGGAAAGCAGTCCAGGATGAAAGCATACAACAGCTGAAAGGCAGTGCTGACATCTCTACTAAGCTTTCTGCTCCACTAAAGGCATTCACTCTCCAGTTCCCACGCTATTCCCCTACACATGAATGGGCCTGGTGGCTGTACAGACTGTGACATGGCAGAATATAATGACACTATCTGTTGTATTAAGCATTTTCTTTTTTATTACAACTTATTTAAACACATCTGGATTGTAATCCCTTCCTGTTCCCATCTTCCCTCCCTCTTCTGCCCTATTTCCCTCCCTTAGACTTCTGACCAGTGGAGTCCTCCTCCCCCACTGTCTGACCACAGCCTATTGGGCCTCACACACATGGGTAGGCTGCATCCCCTTCCTCTGTGTTCCCACAGGGTCACTGTGTTTTTGCCTGCCCAGAAATGAACAGCTTAGATCTGATTAATAATTTACATTGGTCCCTGTGAAGACTAAAGACACTTAATATGGATCCAGGCATTCTTTAAGGCTGTTCACCTTTTGCGCTGGGATTTTGGGAGGATGCTGGTGCCCTGCAGATGAGATAAGAATAGGGTAATCTCCAGCTGATGGGGTGGACTCCTGAGAGAATATAGGGGTGATTCTTGGTGAGACTCCCAGCACTGAAGGGTATGGAGACTGAAGTGGCTACCTCTTATAGCCATTCAGGATTTCAAGTGGAGGAATGTGGACACCATGACCCACAAAACCTTTGACCCAAAATTTACCCTGCCTACAAGACGTGCAGGGATAAAGATGGAACAGAGACTTAGGGAATGGCCAACCAATGACTAACCCAACCTAAGACCCATCGCATGGGAAAAAGTCAATCATTGACACTACTAATAATACTCTGCTATGCTTGCAGAGAGGAGACTAGCATAACTGTCCTCTGAATGACTCCACTCAGCCCCAGATTGAAACAGATGCTGAGACCCACAGCCAAATATTAGATGGAGTTTGGGAGTCTTGTGGAAAAGTTAGGGGAAGGATAGAAGGACTTGGAGGGGACAAGAACTACACAAGAAAGCCAACAGAGACAACTAACCAATAACCATGGGGCCTTACAGAAACTGAACCACCAAGCAAAAAGCATGCATGGACTGTACTTAGGCACCCTACACACACATAGCTGATCAGCAGTTTGGTCTTTATGTGCGTCCCCTAGCAGCTGGAGTGGGGGCAGTCTCTGACATGGACTCTCTTGCCTGATTTTAGATCACTTTCCCCTAGCTGGGCTGCCTTGTTGGGCCTCAGTGGAAGAGGATGTGCTTAGTCCTGAAGCCACTTGATGTGCCAGGGTGGGGAAGTACATAAGGGGAGGCTCCCCTTTCCTGGAGAGAAGAGGAGGAATGAGTGGGAGGGTGGAACCAGGGGGAGAGGAGAAAGGCGCTGCAATTGGGCTGTAAAGTGAATAAATAATTAATAAGAAAAAGATGACAAAATCCTAAAAAAAAAAAAAAAAAAAGAAGAGGGAAAGAAAGAAAAGAGAAAAAGAAGAAAGGAAAAATAGTATAATCTGCTGTGATGTGTTAAAAACTGTCTTTTATTCTGTAAAACCTACTTATCACTATGGGGAAGATGATAAAATGGTCTTTTATTACTACAGAGTGGAAAAGTAAGAAACAGCTAAGGGAAGTAAAACAATTTTCCTGCTCAGTGTACATTCCATGAGTAGTTGAGATGCATCCCTTTCTGATACCAGTTTTAGAACCCCCTCTTACACACCTACTTGGCTCTATGGCTGCCCTCCTGCTAGCAGAAAGTATAAGTTCATCTTAGGCATTCTGACAGGAGTAAGATGGAATCTCAGAGTCATTTTGATTTGTATTTCCCTCGTGACGAGGGACATTGAGCATTTCTTTAAGTGTTTCTCAGGCATTTGATATTTCTCTGTTGAGAATTATCTGCTTAGCTTTGTACCACATTTTTAATTGGATAATTTAGTGTTTTTTATATATATATTTTGGATATTAGGCCTTTGCTAAAATAAAAAACTCAAGTGGCAGCACATGCTGGGCAAGGATGTGGAGAAAGGGGAACATTCCTCCATTGCTGGTGGGAGTACGGCACTTCCTCAGAAAATTGGGAATAGTGCTACCACAAGACCCAGCTATACCACTCTCAGGAATATACTCAAAGGATGTTACACCATACGACAAGGACATTGCTCAACTATGTTCATAGCAGCCTTATTAGTAATAGCTAGAATCTGGGAACAACCTAGATGTTCCTCACGTGAAGATAAAGAAATTGTAGTACACTTACACAATGGAATGCTACTCAGTTATTTAAACCAAGGAAATCTTGAAATTTGCAGAAAAATGGATAGAACTTGAAAGAATCATCTTGAGTGAGGTAACTGAGACCCAGAAAGACAAGCATGGCAAATACTCAATTATAAGTGGATATTAGCCCAACATAGATGTCCTCTGAAAGACTTCACCAGTGGGAGATCCAGGAAGATGCCAGTACTTGCAGATAGACTCAGGGCAGAGCACTGAGAGTTGTATGGAGGAGTGGGGGGATGGAAGGACCCAGAGGGGTCAGGAGCCCCACAGGGAGATCATCAAGACCCCAGGAGACCTACACTAGCCGAAGCACCAACCAAGAACAATGCATGCAAACAACCTAGACCTCCTGTTCACATTTGCCAATGGGCAGCTCATTTTTCAAGATGGGGGTCAGAGAGTGGGACTGAGACGTGAACTCTGCTGCCTGCGATTTGATCACTTCCCCTTGTTCAGAGGCCCTGCGGGCACACAGAGGAAGGAGAGGCAGGCTATCAGCACGAGGCCTGATAGGCTGTAGTTAGCAGGTGTGTGAGGAGGGGTCCCCTGTCAGAAGGAGGGGAATAGAGCAGGAGAGGGAGGGCAGGTGGGAATGTAAAAATATGAATGAGGGCATAATAAACAGGATGTAATGTGAATAAGTTACAACAAAAAAGAATAAATTCATTTCACCTAAATTTGAACTGAGTCTAGCTCTGTGGTTTCTGCCAGTGTATTTAAATGCTACAACATTACCATGCAGCCTAGCATGATTTTAACTCTTGATTCTCCAGTCTCTACCTCCAAGAGCCAGGGCTATGCTCCTTTGAGTTTTCTCTGAGATGCTCACAGGAAGAACTCTGGTCCCTAATCCATCTCCTGAAGCAGTGATCTTGGGAAATGTGTCTCCCTGTGTGCCAGGGTCCATCTTGCCAACTGTTTCCTGCATGTTTTTTCACAAAATTTTGAATTATTTTACTAAAAAATCTTTTGCATTTTTTATGTGCAATATTCTTTACTCTTTAAAAAACTATAATTTGTTTATTGTTCTCAAATATTAACTCTTCTTTTTAAGTGTTCTTGGATTTCTATATGATAATACTTTAAAATGGCATCATGTGTAGGTACAGAACACCACTGTTTAATACATCAGCTATAGCTTTTCTGCAGAGTTTAACAGAAATGCTTTGTGCTTACCAAACATAAGAGCTTAGCTCACTCATAATGAGTCCTATCATTCTGAAAGGAAAGCATACGTATTGCCTTGAAAGCATTATATCAAGAACTGTTAAAGACAAACATTTAATGCAAAATATATGAAAATCAAAACAGTATTATATAATATATAATGGTTGTTATGGTCTGTCTCCTCTTCCACAAAAATCCTTGAGCCTTGAGTTGTGAGATGTGATAAAGAAAGTCCGTTTTAGGGACGGGTGCTCCTCCAAAGCTTCTCACTCTATGCAGATTGTCCAGCTGTGAGTCTATGTTAATTACCAATAAATTTGCATGTTGTCTGTCTTCCGAGTTCATATGTGAAGCTACCCCTTTTTGAATTTTGTTTCCATAAATTCATTCATCAGTTCTGATTCTTAAGATCTATCTCGTTGAAAAAAAAGTTTACCCTACCTATAGAATGTGCAGGAATAAAGACAGAGCCAACTAACCAGAGCCCAGAGGGATTTGTGGAGTCTAAAGCACCAATCAAGGATCATGAATGGACTCAGATTAGCTCCCCTACACAGATGTAGCCAATGGACAGCTCCAGCTTCATGTGAGTGTCCTAGTAAGGGGAGAGTGGTCTGTCTCTGAAACGGATTTCTCCATTGCCTGCTTATTGATCACTTCTGCCTGGCCAGACTGCGTAGCTAGGCTACAGGGGAAGAAGATAGATGCAACATGATGGATGAGCTTGGATATGTAGGTGGGAAGGGGTCTCGCTTTCTGAGGAATAGGAGGTGGGGGATGGGAAGGAGGATGGGACTGGGAAGAGAGGAGGGAAGGAACAACAATTTGGATGAAGTGAATAAATTAATTAATTAATACAATTGTAAAAATCTGTCTATTCTTCCACATAGATACTTGAGCCTTGAGTGTAGAGGTCTTATAAAGACAGGCTGTTTAGGGCTGGGTGCTTGAAAGCTTATCACTGTGTGCACATTGTCCAGCTGAGTCTTTCTGATAATGGCCATCTACTAAAAGAAGTTTTGATGAGGGTTGATTGATGT
This sequence comes from Acomys minous, assembly GCF_964271855.1. Taxonomy (NCBI): domain Eukaryota; kingdom Metazoa; phylum Chordata; class Mammalia; order Rodentia; family Muridae; genus Acomys; species Acomys minous. Next base: position 391,178 of record NC_140492.1, read on the forward strand.
ATTGACCTATGGTCATTAGGAATAATTTTATTGCTATGCCCATTTAGCCAAATAATGGTATTAGTTTTCCTGTAGAGCCCATGACCTATTTGGTCTTAGGTTTTTTACCACAAAAAAAGTATCATATCATATATTGGTCCCATTTCATAAAATGACCCTTAAATTAATTAATTAACAAATTAATAATAGTAATAATAATAACAATAATAAAGTGGTTAGATACTCCCATAGCATTAATGTTACTTTTGTACCAGTAGGAACATCTTCCAGGCAGGTTGCTATTAATTAGAAATTTTATAGGAAAGATAAAGAACTACACATTTCCTGATAGTGTCTTCCTTTTCTTCTTAGACCATAATTATTTTATTCCTGAATTATAAAATCTTTTGAAATTGTCAGCATCCCAGGCCTCCATATGCTACTAATACCAGATAGAGTAAACTCTTCAATGAGAAATATAAAATTATTTTAAACAGTGAACTAAATTTTTAATTTAAAATGTTTAGCCAATCAGGAAATTCAAGTCAAAACTGTGATCCCACTTCTCAACTGTCAGAATGGCTATCATCAAGAAAACCAACAACACAAACACTGTCAAGTAAATGAAGGGTAGAGGTATAAGAAAAATGACATATGAGTCTTTCTATCAAATACTATAAAATTTCTGCTTAGGACAAATTAAAATTTGTTCATCTCTCTTGCCTTATAAGAATTTTATGTAAATGTTTTAATCTTCCCTGTCCACGTTTCCATTCTAGAAATCTGATGGACTGGAACAGTAACCCTTTATCCTTCCTCCTTTATTTTCTGCACACCCCTTTCTTTGTTTGTGACCCCAAACTTATTTCTAACATAGGGAAGAAAGACTTATTTAATGCTAGTGAGAATGTGTTCAGCATAATGGAAATCATATGAAAGTTTCTCAAAATTTTAAGGATATAACATATAACATCTAAGCACAGCACTGACTGAATGTCTATCCATTAAACCAAGGGAAACTGACAATGGAGATGCCTTTATACCCGTGTTTACCACTCACTCATTATAGGTACGTTATAGGCTTAGCCCAGATAGGCACCAACAGATCAACTAATAAAGAAAATGTGCTATATATAGACAAAACTATATTTTATGTAGCCATAAAAAGACTAAAATTATGTTGTGTATAAGAAAAAATGGATTGAACAAGAGAATAAAGTATTAAGCAAAATAAGGCACTTCACATCTCAAAAGTGTGTTTTATTTTTTATCTGATATTTGAGAGATGGATGGGGAAAAAGAAGAACAGGAGTTTAAAAGGGAAAGCCCTGGCAATGAAGAAGAAAAATGAGGGGGGAATCAGTATAATTGAGGAGAAGAAAATGAAAAAACACATTACATATGTTAATGGAAATATTATACTATGACCACTTAGATTGTACAGCTAAAAAACCATTAAAACGTGAAGAAAGAGTACACCAGGGTGTCCGTGGCTTGTTACACATTTCTAAGTCTGTTGAAATGTATATGCTTCTTCCACATAATGCTTTAAAGCTTACTTCTTTATAAACTTCACTTTGAGACAAAAATGAGTAAAATAATTTCTGTCTTTTAGTGTATCTTTTCTTAGAAATTTTATGCAGTAATGGGTACATGTCACAGTCAAAATGATGATAACACTGAGTCTATGGAAAGGCAGCCACAAAGTGATTAAAATGTGAATGCAAAAAGGCCCCAGGTCATGATGAAAGACTAATGGAAAGGCCTAAAAACAGCCACGTACTGGCCACAGGCCATGGCTGTGAAAACATGAAATTCAAGGAAAGAACAAAATGATGGTGTGTTTTTTTCAGAATACTAAAGTAATACATGTTTTAGTAATGTTGGTATGCTGGGGGAGTTTTAAATATAATCGCAATGCAATCTGTGATAAAAATTTTATTTAGGGAATCATAGGCACAATTTATCTTTTTTTTTCTATTTTTTGGGGCAAGTTGTTCCTGTTTTAGAGGCTAGCTTAACAATGTTTATGCATACTATGTTGATCTCAAACCCAGGGGACCCTGCTGCCTCTACCTCTGGAATGCTGGGATTACAGCCATACCCTCTACAACAAACAGATATGTCTAAATTTGAATGATTTCATTATTAAAGTCTTCAAATAAAATTGTTCTCAGTTTAGGTACAAAGCTCAAAAGGATTAAAATTAATATAGAAATTGAAATATAATCCTAAAACCTTTTTTGTCTTGATCATTTTTTCCTAAATATTTTATTTTAATTTTTAGCATATACATTTGTATTATTACACATGAACTTAAAAAACACATACAGCAAGAAGAGCCATGAGACAATCAGGAATTATATAAATGTTACATTAAATTGTATAGTGTTCCGATATCTTTTTGCACCTTAGGTGCTAGAAGGACTCAGCTAATTTTTCTGCAATTGATCTTAGTGGTTTCAAATTTGTGGAATTTTTAGAATGTGTTTGTGTTATTTTTTTCTTATGAGATAGTCTCTCACAAATAATTATGAACTCTTCCAACCTTTTTTCCATGGCTAACTGGCGTAAGGTGTTTGTCAACCCAAGAGGCAAACATGCACTAGCAGAAAGTCCCGACCAAGTACTATCTGTCAAGATATCAAAAAATGATTCAAATTCTATAGCAAATGGAGAAGGGCTCCCATGAAATAATGAAGTCATGAGAAACAAGGGACCTAAGGTAGTTCTGTGAAGATTTTCTTTTTGTATTTCCTAAACTTTGGCTGTTACTGAGATCATCATCATAAATTGAAATTTATTTTTATTTAAAATAGATTGAGTAAAATTTTCATCCAAATGTCTATGACATTCTAAATTTCTTGCAATTTTTTAAAAACACAGAGTTACTAGCCAACATTATAGCTAGTAATTTTGGTTGCATTCCTTTTTATTAGTAGACTTAAAGAAAGTATAAACTTCAATTATCTTTAATTTACCCACATGAATATTAGTTTTTCCAGATCAGGGGACATGTCTGATATATAAAGGAAAACAGCATTCTCTAATCCCTAAAATAATGCCAGATTTGAGAATTTCATTAATGAGGAAATAAACATACTGAAGTTTTTGTTTGCAGTAGTTGTGACTTCTTTACACTTTATATTTATATTAATTTTGATAAAAATGTAACATTTGTTTGCTTCTCAAACTATGGCACCAGCCAAGGACAATACAGGACATAAACTTCAAACCCCTACCCAGGTCTAGCCAATGGTCAGGACATTCTCCACAGTTGAGTGGAGAGTGGGGGTCTGACTTTCACACGAACTCTGGTGCCCCATATTTGACCATGTCCCCTGAATAGGGAGACCTGGTGGCACTCAGAGGAAGGATAGCAAGCTACCAAGAAGAGACTTGATACCCTATGAGCATATACAGGGGGAGGAAGTCCCCCTCAGTCACAGTCATAGGGGAGGGAAGTAAGGGGAAAATGGGAGGGAGAGAGGAATGGGAGGATACAAGAGAGGGAATAACCATTGAGATGTAATATGAATAAATAAATACAATAAAATTTAAAAATAACATTAAAAATGTAACATTTTTATTTTATATCTGAATCCACTATAACTCTCTTCCACACTTTCTTTATGGCATTCTTCATATCCTTATTCCTAAAAGTGTAAATCATAGGATTAAGCAAGGGGGATAGCATCGTGTAAAATATTGCTACCATTTTATCAGAGGAGAAAGCAGTAGGAGGCCTTGCATATGTAAATATACAGGGGACAAAGAACAAGACCACAACAGCAATGTGGGACCCACAAGTAGACAGAGCTTTCCATCGCCCTTCAGAGCTGTGGGATCTCAGAGAGAGCAAGATAAAACCATAGGACACAAGCAACAAGAAGAAGATTATGATGCAGATAAACCCACTGTTGGCAACCACCAAAAGGCCAAAGATGTGAGTGTCAGTGCAGGCCAGCTCCAGTAATGGGTACAAGTCACATATGAAATGGTCGATGACATTGGGTCCACAAAAGGGTAGCTGCAAAGTGAAGATAATCTGTATGATAGAATGCAAGAATCCTCCTGCCCAGGCAACTCCCACCAGAGTGCCACAGAGCCTCCTAGTCATGATGGAAGAGTAGTGTAGGGGCTTGCAAATAGCCACATAGCGGTCATAGGCCATGGCTGTCAGGACAATCACCTCAGCCCCACCAAAGAAATGTTCAGCAAAAAGTTGTATCATGCATCCTTTAAAGGTGATGGTTTTTCTCTTATAGAGAGAATCTATGATCATCTTGGGTGTCATGGCAGAGGAGAAGCTTGCATCCAATAAAGACAGGAAAGACAGGAAGAAATACATAGGGGAGCCTAGCAGAGCAGGACTACATACAATGGTCACCACAATCATCATATTGCCCCCAATAGTTGCAAGGTAAACAAATAAGCATATGATAAATATTAGCTTTTGAACATTTGGATTCTGTGAAAGTCCTAGAAAGACAAATTCAGTTACAAAACTTTGGTTTTGCATGGTTTCCAATCAAAAGACGAATGCCCAATAAAGAACATATAATTCTGCAATGATGAAACATTTGCTTCAATCCAGTTTATAGTTTTGAGATTAACAAGGATTTAATATAGCCAGATCCAACATTGAGTGTTTGATTTCATTGAGAAAACAAAACAAAATAAAACAAAACAGAAAACCCTTCAGAGTGATAGTTGAAGGTCAGATTGAGGCAGAGATAAGTTATAGACTACCTAAAACCTAGAGCTCTCTACGCATGAAAAAGGAAATAGCTACACGTGTGGAAAAAGATTGAAAATATTTTATGTAATTATAGATTTAGCAATTTACTTAAGATCTGAAATAAATTGGTAGAGCCTTCTGATACTTTGTTCGTGTTATGAGGAAGTAAGAACATCCACATCTTCCACTGTCAGGGAAGCACATGAGAATGACTAAATAACTGAGCAATGTCATATCTATAAATAGAGTAGCTTTCACTCTCAGAGACCAGCAAACATGGCTGCTACATCAAGGTTTCGAAAATATAAACTGAATATTCTCTTCAATAAATTTTTACCAGACTTCTAGTTAAAATAAAATGTAGTGACAAGTTTTAAAAGTCATTTTATTTTTATAGAAGAGAAATATGTAAATAAATGCACAGATATAGGCTTAAGAATCATATATTGAGGTTTTAAAAATAATCATCTAAAGGTGGTACTGAAGTTCATAAAAACAAAGATTGCCATGCCTGAGTTCTGTCATAATGATTAGTAACACAAAGAAAGCATTCCACAGGGCCCTAGCTATAAGTTTCCCAGTTTAATTGTAAGACTTTCCAGATATTGAACAGATCCTCTATATCCAAGCTGAAGTCTGACCCATTGAATAAACAAGGAAAATATAACAAATTTTCTTCTCCTTTAAGAACCTCAGAGGACAGCAAGTAGTATAGTGTCTCTTTCTACCTTTAAACATTAAGGCTTTGTCAGGTTTGAATAGGACATCTTAATAAAACAAACACAGTAAATGATGAAAAATTAAAAGTCAATGGCCCAGTAGCCTATAGGCAAGTTACCAACGGCTGTGTTATTGCTGAAGACTGGATTTCAGTGAGGGCTTTATTAAGAATTTTCCAAAGATTTATACAATCTTGCTTGGTCTGACCATGTATGACTCCTAATGATACATATAACTGAAACATAAATGACTTTCTCAAGAAGGAGAAATGTCCAGTTATAATAATGTATCAACTTATCTCTTAGGATTATGATGATATATCTAACTGGAAAATATAACAATGTTCCCTATTGTAATTGTATCATTTTAAAAGTTAAGTTATTAAGTAATCTAGTAAAATGCCTTACCCACATAAAGACTTTCCATTCATTTACACTCGTATACACAGATGAAAAGAATGAGTTCTCCTTACATGTATTATTGACACGATTCAGTCAAGAAGCACGTTTGTGAATATATGTACATGCTCATATCTGTTAAAAATAAACAAAAGAATAATATTATTTATTGTGGAAGTTCAAAGTAATCTTTGTTTATAAATTCTACTTGCAATTAATAGAAATAATTTCAACTATGAATAAAATTTAAAATTATGAAAAAAATCTACATTAGTTACTATCAGATTAATTTATCCTGCATTTATGTACAGTAAATTCCAAAACAATTCAGAAACTACCAATAAAGAACAGAATGATAAAACAAACTTTAAATGATCGTGACATCAGGCAATATTAATCATAGAGGAAAATATGCCAATTGGTGGCTCAAAGTTGATTATCACAGCTTAAGGTTAAAGCAGGAAAGAGCTCCTGACTCTTGCAGACCTGCCTGATGCAGGAAAGACTATTGTTCTGCGGCTGAGAGCAGATCACATAAGGTTCTAAAAGCTCTTAAAGCCTCACATGACATTTCTGTGAATGAATCTGATAAGAATGTATCTCAGTTGTCTCTTTTGAAAAAAAAGTATTACATTTCTTTTTATATATACATTTATATTATTACACATAAATAAAATAAACTACATACAGCAGAAAGAAAGATAAAACAATCAGGAATTATATACATGTTACATTCATACTGATTTGGCTATTTGCATTTGGCAAACTTGAAGAAACCATCTTTCCTATCTTGGTGAGTCTAAAATTATGAATGAAAATCAATATCTATAATATCGCAACCCTATCAACCTAAGAACATTTATCTAAACCTAAAAACAACTTAACCACTAAACAACCAAACTTAACTGTAAGACTAAACTATCTGGTCTTCAATCCCATAAGAGTCTGGAGAAGGAATAAAACTTAATTACCAGAGTGAACCAGATTTCTCATTTCCAAAATGATAAAATAAATGAGATAGTTCACTGCCTGAACAATCACCCAAAACTCTTTATAATGTTAGAGCAACATTTTCACCTTCTTGCCCAATGTATCTGACAGACGTATTTGTGAGGCAGGAACTTGCTTACTGTGTCTTGGCAGAATTTGGCCTTTGACTCTGCCTGCATCCAAGCTTACCCTTTTTTTGGCATAGTTCTGTCTGTGGTAGAAATGAGGACATTTTTCCCAGTGGCTTGTTTGCCACATTTGAAGCCATCTCCGTAAGGAAGTTCTCTGATGCTCAGTTGTTTCTTAAAGGAATGGGAAAAGCCTGTATCATGAATGCAGTCAAAGTCTCAGGAGAAGATGGTGTTGAGGGGTGAGACCATGCCCCACAGAAGTAAGGATGACATTCCACTCCTAACTCCAGATGTACTATTACCAATGGTGATAAATATTTTCCAAGTTTTTAAAAATATATTTTAAAAATGTAAAAAAAAAACAATTCTTTTGGCCAATCACATCAATGAAATATGTATTTTTAATTTATAATATATCTACTTTTGCTATTATAATTACAATATTTCCCTTCCTTTTCTTTCTTTCAAATCTTGCCATATATTATTCCTTACTTTTCTGATTAGTTGTTATTATACACATTATGCACATGAATATGTATTCCTAAATGTAACTTTCTTAGTCTGTATAATGTTAGTTGCGTGTATGTTTTATGGTTGACCATTTAGTATTGGATAACAAAATTTTATACTCTTTCCTGGGGAATAATCTTTCTTCAATCTCAGCATTCTTCAGTTGTCTATATTTCTTCATGTACAACTGAGGCCTTGTGGACTTTTCCTCTCCATCTTGGCATGTCTGATGTTGCCCTCCCCTCCTTGTTCAGCTCATGTTTAGGCAGTAATGTTTTTGAGACCTGTAGGTGTAGCTTCAGAAACTACCAGGAGACACAGTCTCACTTAAACTCTGGTCCTCTTGCTCTTACAGTCTTTCCACACACGATTCGGAAGTGTTCCCTGAGCTTTCAATGTGTGAGTACTTTGTAGGTGAATTCATCCAGACTAGGCTCCACCAATCTGCGTTTTGATTGGTTGTGGTTTTCTGTACTGGAGTCTGCCTTTTGCAAGAAGAATTTCTTGATGAAAGAGAAAGACTACTTTATTAAACCAGCATAATCAGCAATGATAATCTAAACGTTTGTCCTTTTAGCCACAGATAAATGTACGACACTGGCCTCAGAAGCTATCCTATTCTGTGTGGCTCCATTTGTATCAAGGAAATAAAATTGACTGGGACAATTAAAGAAAGATAAAACATAAATTAATTGGATAATTCTTATCGCCTACCTCCTTAGCAAGTTTACTCAATTTAAACTTATTCAAATTAAAAGCTAATTTTTAAAAAATGTTGTTTTCTTCTATCAAATACCTAGCATTGCCAATTGAACAAACTAAGGTTTCTCATGTCCTCTAACAAAATACAGTAACACAGATCAAGCTCAGAGGCCTGTAAAAGTCTAATAGTCACTATAACCACATTTTACAAAATATGTATCAATGATAGAAAATATTGAAGTCAGCATGATTTTTAAAGCAGCATCTATATAAGAAATAAAGTTTAATTAGCATAGAATAAAATATGTTCTTTAAAAACTGTGCTATCTTCAACTGTAACCCTTAATATTTCAATAAAAATGATTCATTCATTTAGGTATTTTATAAAGCATATGATTAAATACTTCTGGAAACATAAACATGTTTAGAATATTAATATTAATAAACTTAGTCATAGAAACTTATAAACATAAATGAGATAGCATAACAATATAATGAAAGATGATAAATTATAATACTAGCAAAAGAGAGAGCTACCTAAAATAAGCATAGGAGATGTGCATATAAATTAAACATTTGTTCCTCACCCATCTAGGTAAAATTATTTCTTTATATAATGATCTAGGAAACAAAATGTCCTCTTCAGATTTCAGGACCTCTCTTGGTTTTTACTGATGTTTTTATGATTGCTCCAAATGCTTCAATTTTCATAATCCTATTATTTCTAAAATGGATCAGGTGAGATTCTATTTCTGTGTTTTCACTGTTGTTCATTCCTGAGGTGCCTGATGTCTCTCCTGTTCTTGCTAAGTCATCTGTTTTTGTTTTTGTTTTTAATTTATTTATTTATTGTATATAAGTGCTTTTTCTGCAGGAGAGGGCATCAGATCACATTATAGATGGTTGTAAGCCATCATGTGATTGGTGGGAATTGAACTCAGGACCTCTGGAAGAGCAGACGGTGCTCTTAACCACTAAGGCATCTCTCCTCCCTACTAAGTCATCTGTTTTAAGGAAAACTGCAAGCCATGACTAGAGCTAACACAGTTCAGGGCTTCAGGGCTTCAATTTTTTCTGAACCTTCTAAGGTAGGAGCCTAGTATTATTCACAAACATCAAACACAGTTAGGAGCAGTAAGTGAACACATCTAACTTAGAACATTCCACTCTATGACTCTTGTCATTCTTACCTTAATATCCAAGTGGACTGGGTGTGTTTGTGGGCATGGTAAATCCTGTGCAGTGCATTATTAAGTATAAAGAGGACAGCATTCCACAATTCTACATTAGGTTTCTGAAATCATTCTCTGAAAATTCACTGCTTAATCTTAAAAATGAGTAAAGGCTAGAAAATGTTTTAAAGCAATTCTGTTGGTGAGTTAAACATGTGCTTGTCAACCTTTTAACTGAATTGGATTTAATTCATAGTTAAGTTTTAAATGTTAATTTTATTAAACTTAAGAGAACGGCTGCTTTGCTCCCCACTTCATAATTTTATTTTTAAATGGCTTCAGCTTGTATTGGATGTTTATTATGCATCAACTCCTGTCTAAAGTTTCACCATCGATCATAGCAGCCACAGTTTAAACACTACATCCTAATTATACATCCCTTTTGAAAATTAAATAAAAGAATAATAAAGCTTACTTGTGTAAATTGAGTCTAACAATGATCACCACCTGTTTGATTTATATGGTTTCATTCATAGGTTTGCTCAGTTTCTGGTCAAACTCTAAGACTCCTTCTAATTTTCCTTCTCATCTTGCACAAAGAGGAGGAGCATCTTCAGCAAACACTGCCCCTCATGTGCTGTCTACATCACGGTATCAAGGAGAAACAAGAGAAGCCAAAGTTTCCTCCTTGATGTACAACTGGAATTTATGGAGTGGTGCATGGGATTTGAGAACATGTAGATCCACCCACCTGAGGACTTGGAAACTTTCCATCATCCTGATTTTCGGAGCTGTAATTTGGAGTGGTGTTACTTCTTCACATGTTTATAAATTTCTATATCCCTAACAATTACAGGGTTTTATTTTTCTTTTCTTTGAAATTCTGCATTTCGATTTGATGATGCTTCCTATGTAAAAGCTTAGTTCAGAGATAGGACTGCACACATCCAGAAAGGAAGCATGGGTTTTATGGGAAGGTATATGCTTATAAAAGAAGAAAACATATATTTATAAACATAAATATTTATTGGTTGCCCCAAATCATGTGATCTTCTCTCAGAAACTAATTTTGCAGTTCTTTGACTTTAAACTAAATGCAAAATGCTTAGCTATTAATTTTTCTCTTTTCTTATAGAGTTGAGAATATAAAACTTCTCAGTATTGTGTTGGTAGAACATAGCACTGAGCCTGAGGCATGAGAAAAAATTGGTACTTAGCTCATGGAATATTTCAGAAAAGGCCTACAACAAAATACACCTGATTTGTTCAGTTTTAAATATCACATTCTACTTAGTTTTTATACCTCACAGAAAAAGTAGAATTGAAGTGAATATATATATATCCCTGTTAGTTAAAAGTTTACAGTCATCCCCTAACACAAAACAATGCCTGGCATGCCTACATTTCTAATACAGTTTTCATCCTGCTGCAAACTTTGAAACATACTAGATTTCCTACTGTTCTTATGACTTTCTTTGCTTAGTATTTTATTATATACTTCAGTGAAAGAAAAAGAGTTAGATTACAATCAAACATCTTCTGAAATGGAATAGGGAAGATAATGTTAGAAAGACTGCATTGGTCCAGTTAGGGAGCTTTGATTGTTGCCAAGGCATGAGTGGCTCAGAAAGGGGAGAGTCATGCCTGGTCAGGAAGAGCTGGACAACTTCTCAGAGCTAGTGAGACTCTGGGTGTTAGAAAGGAATCTACAACTCTCACTCCACTAAATTATCATTATCCCTAAACAGATCCTAAGTATGTATCTTTATACCTCTGAGAAGTGTAGTCCTCATCCTTCACCAAGAAAACTTCACTTTGAAGCAGATGGCAACCATTACAGAAAAACACAATCCAAATCCTGATTTGTACAGCACAGTCTGAATGGCTATGTCTATGCCATAACTCCACACCCAAGGCTCAGGGAGCCTTGCAGAAGAGGAGGAAGAGACTGTACAAACCAGAGGATCCAGGAGTTTTCTGTGAGACTGTGTCTCCTAGAAATTTCAGAAGCTGCATCCATGATGTCTCACCAACACGACTGCCTAAAGACATGCATTGAATAAAAATAATAGACATGCTAAAGCGGATAGTTGGAAGACCATGAGGCTGCAGCTCTACGCAAAGAACTACAGTCACTAAGGAGTGCTGTGGGTAAAATAAAAATAGTCTTCCCCAAGAAGAGAACACCAGGCAGTTATTCGATACCAAATAGCTATAAAAACATACATATAAATAACATTATACAGAATGAACAGAGTATATTTAGGAACACAATTATGATTTCAACAATAAGAGAAGTAATATAAATAAATGAAAGAAATAATGTTTTGTTCAGGTATTTTAAAAAAGAGACAAATTTTAAAGTTCAAATAAGAATTTAAAAACTCAGAGAAAGAAGGAGCCATAGGTAAGGCATAAGAAACTACAGGTGAAGGAAGAATCACTTATGATCCCAAAGTTTGTGTAATATCCCACAACCTCCTCTCACCATCAATTATATCACAACAAAATGCATAGTAAGTTTCCACAGAGAGATGCTCTCATATCTCTCACATCTCATCTTAGCCAATGATAAAAATTTACACACCAGAGTTCTGATTTGATGTCTAACAGATCTAACTCTCCATTATTATGTCCACATGTCTTTATTACTGTGACATTCATTCATATTCAGGCATATATTTAAATTTCAGAACTGCTTTGTCAATTCCTATGTGAAAATGTTTTTCATTGTGGATGCAAAGGAGGGGAGTAACAAATTCATAAAAAATTGAGACCTGATAGGCTGTGATCCTATGGTGGGGGAAGAGGTCTCCTTCTGTCTAAGGGAGGGGAACAGGGGGAAAAGGGGAGGAGACAGGAACATAAAAGTGAGGGGATAACAATTGGATGTAATCTGAATAAATTATAAGAAAAATAAAATTAATTAAATTAAATTAATAAAAGGAAAGAGCATCATAAAAAATTGTGAACATAAACCAGAACCTAAATACTTTCTCTGAACTATCCCTTCAGAGGATGCAAAGTATCTTTCTACTGTTATTATGCTTATACATATATATCTACACACACACACACGCACACACACACACACATACACACACATACGCACACACACACACACATACACACACACACACGCACACACACACATACACACACACATACACACACACACACACACACACACACACACACACACACACACACACACCTCAGGCCTAGGAACCAGTTTGTATTTTTCTACACAACGTGTTTATCCCTGTTGCAATGGAGCCTCCTCTAAAACACTTATTTCACCTTACATCATGACTATTGCTGCAAAATCAGGCTGACCATCTTCACCAGCTTTCAAGGCCTCTCCTCAAGACAATCACTTCTCTTTCTTTTCATTAAAGTATTTATTTTACAAAGAGTAATAAGTATACAAGAAAATATGAACAATATTTCCTCTTCAGTCTTATCTCTTTTTCTCCATTTATGTATTTATTTATTTATTCATTTACAACTTGATATCAGCCCACCCCTCTTCTCCCCCCAGGAATAGACCCCCTGCACTCACCCATCCCTTTCTCCTCAGAGAAGGTGGTTGTCCCCCATGGATACCACCCTGCCCCAGCACATTAAGTTGCTGCAGGCCTAGGCACATACTCTCCCACTGAGTCCACTGTTAGAGGAAAAGGATGCAAAGGAAGGCATTACAGTCAGAGAGGGCCTTTACTCCAGTGTCTGGGGAGCCCACGTGAAGACCAAGCTGTGCATCTGATACATATGCACAGGAGGTCTAGGTCTAGGCCATGCTTGCTCTTTGGTTGGTGTTTCAGACTCTGTGAGCTTCCATGGGTCCATGTAAGTTGACTCTGTAGGGCTTCTTGTGGAGTCCTTTGCCCTTTGGGCTCCCTCAATCATTCCCCCAACTCTCCCATGGACTCCACACGCTCTGTCTAATGTTTTGCTGTGGGTCATCCAGAGGGAAATTTTGTGACTAACAAAGAAAAGATTTAAAACTGATCTTAAGTACTTTAGTGACATTCACATGAAGCTCTTTTTCTTGATAACTGGAAAGACAAAGATGAAAATCAGGCATGTAGAACACATGTTTCCCATTCAAAGAAGTTTAAAGTGGTAATCCCAGACACCCCTCAATGGGAAAATAATGCGATGAGGGGCATGAAGTAGAACTCAGCTATAATGCTCCAAATGACACTACCAAGTTCTTCACACTGAAGAAAAATATAAAATTTCTACAAGAGTTCTCCAAGTAATATATGGAGTAAAGGAAAAATAGTCTTTCATACTCTGGTACAAGGGCAAAACTCTATAACATGTTGGTTCTTCCTGTCAGTTAAAATATAGTAAGTTAGGCACAAAGACAGTTTGAGAACGACCCAATATGAAAGTCCTATATTAAGAGCATACTTAACCAGTAAGAGGACATAAAAGGTACCATACTTACTAAGGAAGTCATTAGGAATAATCTATAACAGAGAGGTTTAGCGAGATAGGCAGATAGCCAGATTGTGTATGTTAGAGCTTGGTTAAATGTTAAGATTTCGGCTATGATACTGCAGTGTCTAAAATATGTGCCAAGATCTGTCTTGTGAGATTAAAAGACCCATTGAGTGACCTGCTGAGATTCAAGTGTTAGAGCAGAGATCCCAGGGAACTGGGGAGTAAGCACACAGAGTGGATACTATTAACTATGATCTTTGCAAAATATTGTTAAGTTGACATTCTGTTTCCATTTAAAGGGGATGTGTATTCTTAATTTACTATAACTCCAAATCGTGAATACTACTGAATTTTTCATTTTCTAGTAGGTAACCACATATATTATAAGCAAATCAATATTTATTTCAGAGATCAAAATTATTAAAAAAGTAAAGCTAGGCAAACCTATACCACATTGGTGAGAAGACATTTTGGGAATTTAAAAGATTGCCATTTTAATTTGAATGGCCGGAGCAATACTTAACTGTGTAATTAGTTGAAAAAGTCTAAGCATATTTTTGTCACTTTAAAAATTATCAAGAAGATTACAAATAGGTTAGGTTAGGGATCTTATTATATTCCTTAAACTATTTTTTAAATTTTATAAGTGAACCAAGAAAAACATTTTATATAAAGTTCTTGCATAGACCAAAGTTTTCATCTTATTAAGATGATATTCTTCTCTGAGATAAGGTAATGATGAAATTTAAATCTGTATACTTTATGCTAATTATTGGTATAAGACATGAAATACTGTTCCCAGTTGTTAATACATAAAATACATGCAATGTGCAAAGATTTTTTTATCCTCAGCTTTTAGCCATCTACAGACTTGTGTTTTAGTTGTATACTGAGAATGTATCTTTGATAACTCTGTTCTTGCTGAACTTAAAGATTAAAATTAAGCTCTCTCCTCAGGGTCTCACCTCTTCCCCTGCCTTTTCTCCTTAGCTCTCAGCACTGATCCCATCTTTGCTTCAGCCTTGTTAATAAACAACAGTTTCTGATTTGTCCAGAGTGCTCTTCCTACTGGCTTGCTTGAGGATGCTTTCATCATTTAAGTTAAATTTTCTTAAGGAAAGGCCAGCTGATTCCTAAAATTAAACAATTTTATTCACCAATCCAATGACATTTTCTGAAAACCATTTATTTCTCTAAGACATCTGTTTTTATTTTCTTAATCAATTATTTGCTTCATTCACTAAAACATAAAATCCCAAATGAAAGGAAAACATATTATTGTATCTATTACCCTACACCAGCCATGCAGAAGAGTTTCCAAAATTTTAAATTGAACAAATGCTAATAAAAGAACAGAACAAAACTGTAGTTGTTAACTAGAGCTGATGATTTTTATGTCTAAATAATGGCCGAATACACACATTGTTATTTAAAAATATAAGTCATGAATTAATGGTTTATATAAATACTGTAGTTGCTCCTATACTTAATGTTATTGCATATATCATACATATTTGTTTTAGGGAAAAGATGTTTAACTCAGAATTTTATGCTTCCCATACACCTTATTGAAGGGTGAAGTTTAGAATACAATAAGTATATTATTAAAATTTGCGTAGCAAACATATTTAAGAAAACAAACATCCATTGGGTTGGAAAACCAAAATTCTGAATGTAATATCAAAATCACATCCCCTATAGCCAATTAAATACAGTTCACATGTCTAGACAGTTCTTCTTGTCTAGTTAAATATACAATATGTCAAGACAAAGACCCGCAATTTTAAAATACATGTCATCAACCGGAAGTAACCCTGAGTCTATTTCACTAAAGAATGACAGGGGAACCCAGGGAAGTGCCTCAGAAGGTAAAGTACTTGCTAGACAAGAAGACAGGTCCCCAGTCTCCATGAAGGCAGGGTAGGCTTGGCCGTCGTATGGAATCCCAAGAAGAAGTTGGCTGACCACATTTGCCAAATCCATGACTTTTCTTAAGGAAGGTGGAGATCCATATGGGAAAGCACCTGTGCCTCCGCGTGCAAGCACACATATTCACGTGCATATTCACACAGAAACACACACACACACACACCAACAACAAAAAGAATGGCAAAAGTTAGACAGAAGTTTAGGCAATAGTGGCCACTATATTAAAGTAGCACACTAATAAACAGAAACTGCCTGACACAAGATGTGTGAATACATGCAAACTGAGGTAATTTTAAGTCCTAAAATGCTTATATGTGTTCATCTTGCTCACTTCTTTCTTTATCTTTATTTTCAGACATTTGATACCTTAAATCTCTTTGACATTCACACACCGTAGTACTTACTGAGCATATATTGGCTGAGTAGCAGTGTTCCACTAACTGGGGTGACAGCATGAAGGGAAAAACACAATCCATGCCGTGACAAGGACTAAGATGGGGACATGGAGATCGAGCATGAAACCCAAGTCCTACTTCTAAAGTAAATATCTGAACATGAATTGTCCAGTCCAGCGGGACAACTTCAAACCAGAGTTCACCTGAAAGAAGGAGTGCAGATGTGGGAAGAACAGAGAACACGGAGACACACATCACCCCACTGTCGACAATGACTAAGAGACCCAGGACATAGGTGTCTACGCAGGCCACAAGTCACAGATTACATTACATGGGACCACAGAAAGGTATTTGATGCACGAAAAAAAGCTGAATGGTTGGGTGAGCAAATCCTCCCGCCAAGCCCCTCCCACCATCAGCCAGCACACTTGTGGACTAACAATCGTGGTGTAGTACAGAGGTGTGCAGATGGCCACATAGAGGTCATAGGCCATCACGATGAGAAGGGTGATCTCTACCCAACCAAAGAAGTGCTCAGCAAAGAGCTGGCTCATGCAGCCCGCTAGGGAGATGGTAGTGTTCTCAAAAACAGAGCGTCCACAATCAACTCTGGAGCAGTGACTGAAGCATAGATGACATCCAAAAAGGACAAGGAGAGGAGGGAAAAATAAATGTGGGACCTCAGATTTGGACTCACAGTTACAGTTACCACAGTCAGCATGTTTCTCAACCGTGTAGCCAAGAACATGAGAAGAAACAAAAACAGAGAATATTTGCCTCAGCTCTGGGATTTTTGTAGTACTCGAAAGAATGAATTCAGTAACATTGTTTGGATTCTCCATTTGATGTGAGCTGGTGAATCCTGCACTGGAGAATCTGCAAAAATGGAGTATTGTTTCTAATTAGTAACCATGAGATTTATTAGTTAATTGCTGGCATCCTGCTTCCCACCCTCCTGATCTTGCTTTGTTGGGATAACGTACACATATTGCATTAACTGGCTATAAAGTTGTGACCCTGTATCCTCAGTTGTTGATTGCTGGGCTGGTGGTGCCTGGCTAACAGGATGTGTAAATGTTTGTCTCTTCCTCACCTGCCCAAAACGAAAAGGCAAGCTGCCTTGGGGGAAGCCATGTAGCCCTCAGTCTCGCCAAAAGGCAACAGTATTGAGCATAGTCTGGATGCTAATTGCTTCAGAGTGAGTAGCTGTGGAGTTTCTCACACTAAGCTAATAGCTTTTTGTAAGAAAAAGAAGTGTGGTGTTTGAGGGTGGAGCTGGGGTAGGAGAGGAGGAAAGAAGAGGGAGGTAGAGAGAGGAGCCGAATGGGAGAAGAGCAGGGACATAAAGCAGAGAAAGCCACTTGGTGGAGACACAGTGGCAGGGAAGTTAGGCTAAGTTGGATGGCTACCCCGGAGACTGCCCCAGCAAAAAGGCCAGCGGTCTTTTACTATGCGGATGTCTCCCTGTCTTTATGGTTAAACCCTGAGTGGAAGGAACCCCGAAAGATCCCGCAATGCTTTTTCTACAACGGAATACGCACACTATCATGTGTGATTTCACTTCAAAGCACGGATTTCAGCTGCTAACAATAAAGTCTGATGCAGCATCTGCCCTAGTCCCACCACACTACATCCTCCCCCCATCTAACTCTGACTTTCTGTTATGGTGCTTAATTCTGTGATGAGAATTCCTGCTTCATAATTCTACTGCATATACAGTCCTAATGCATCATTAACACCTTTGTGGAACTCCAACAGTAGACAGGAGTCAACTGGCGGACACTGACGTGTTTAACACAATCCAAGGCTTACATTTTATTTTCTCCTGTCTCACTCTCCTCAATGTTTTATTTTCTGTTTTCCAAAATCAGCTGTTTCCATACAGCCCTTCTCTTAGGTGTCTGCTTTTAGAAAGCTTGCAGACAGATTATTGAACTTCATTTATCATTAAATACACTTAAGAATTTGGAAAGTATACAAATCTTCAATACACACACACATACATATACTGAAGAGTTATATATATTGTGTATATATGTATACACACAAACACACACATGTATATATAAACTATGAACATATATATGAACACACACACACACATATATATATATATATGAATTTATGAGATTATATCTTAAGGTCATATCTAAAGAGTTTCCATTTATTAAGGACCATAAGTATAAAGTAGGACTAAGAATCTAAGAAGCTGCCTTCTAAACTGTCATCATATATTTTCTTTAACTTTAGGGAAATTTGTACATGAATAAAATGTCTTTTTAAAGCAGTTTACAAACAATGAATTTCATTGTGGTAATTTTGTAGGAGAAAAATTCATGCCATATTCTATATGTAATGTGTATACTACAACGAATGCTGTGGTCCTTGATAAAGTTGTCCTCCAGGTGGTTCCACTGCTTCCTGTGTTCCGGCAATGAGCGCGCACTGTCACACACTGGGCCTGCCAGCACTCTGACAGCACCCTCCAGAAACTCCACCAAAACAATTAGATAGCAACTTCCCTGGAGATCCAGCCTCCTGGACCCAACCTGCCTGCAGGTCCACACTCCTGAGACTCACAACCTTCCCTGGAGATCCAGCCTCTACCCAATCTGCCTGCAGGTCCATACTCCTGAGACTCATGACCCCTACTTACAGCTTTTTCCTTACTTCCCTGTGACCCCAACCCCTAATTACAGTTTTTCCTTATAAACCCATTACCCTTGAAACTCCGGTATCACTCTCCTATCCTGCTCCATCAGGAAAGATGGGGATGCAAAAGTCTGAACCTGTAACACAGGACCCTGTGTATATTGCATCGGTACCAAGTCCTGGTGGCCTTTTTTGGGGTCTCGTGATCTGGGTAATCTCAGCATAACAGTTTCATGCAGAATTTGTTTTGTTGATCCTCCCATCATATTTCTGCCATTCTTCTGCCTCTCGTTTCCCCTCACTAGTTTTCTTTCTATTCTAATGTTATATATAATTCCATACTATCTTTTCCTCCTCACTTTCTTAAAACCATTTCCCCTTTTATAGTGCTTTTTCTACTTTTATAATGTTCCCATATACAAAATACATACATACATACATATACATACATATGCATGCATACAAACATACACACATACATAATACTGCAGGAACACACAGCTTGTGTCGTTGTTCAGTGACAAACACCCTGGTTTTGTAAGAATCTGGATGGCCTGAACGCAGCAATGTCATTATTAGCTAAAGGAACTAGTGTTTCATTATTAGCTAAGGAAATGAAGATATTAGCTGAGGAAATACAAAATTACAGGTGGCCTGAACTCAGCTCCCATGACAATAGTGTTGTCTGCCGAGCAAGTTGCAGGCCGATAACGAGAACAAAGCTGTAGCAAACTAAGGAGAACAAGTTAAAAATTCTCCCTAGCCCCCATCTCCACCTTGCCCCTGGAAATTACTGCTCTTATCTCACCCTACTTAGAATTTACCACCCTAGACCCCCTATTGTTGGCCTAACACTCTTTAACTAACTACTGTCACTGAGTTCTACTTTTTGTAGAAAATATTTAAACCCTGAGCTTCTGTAGAACAAGACCTTTTCCATCTCCCCGGAGTTTGGTGGACTCTGGCTCATCAGATTAATAAAGTCCTTTACTTTGGCATTGGGCTTCCAGGGATAGACTCAGACAACCTGAGTTTATCAGTTTCAGTGTGAGCAGTGTTAGCGCTCTTAGGCTGAGAAGCTCGCTATTGACTGTTTGATGTTCACTCCCGCAGACACTGATCAGTAACAGCTATCAAAGCCAACATGAGTCAGGGCTGACTAAAGATACAATGCTGAGATCTATATATTTTTATATCTATTTTCTACAAAACTGTGAGAGGTAGCGATGCATGACCCTGCACGCATGTAATTTCAGCCTTGTTTAGTCTGAGGCAAGAGAACTATGCGATGAAGGCAAGTCTGAGATGTGTAGTGTGTACCTGACTCAAAAAAGAAAACAAAGGCAAAAAACTATATAAGATCAAAGTAATTATCATATCACTTTTAGAAACAATAAATAAGGTTTTGAGAGGTCATGAAACTAAATCCTTTTACCAGATAAAACTATAGTACAATATACTAGGTAATATGTTCTTTGCCTTGTATAAGGATTCTGTCCTTCATAGTATTGCTTTCATCAATATAAAAGAAATAACAGGCACTCTTTAAGCTACTTCAAAAGATATAAATGGATGGAACATTACCAAATTCATTCTAGGAGGCCATAGTTACATTGATACCTAAACCTCACAAAGACCAAACAAAGAAAGAGAATTTCAGACCAATTTCTCTTATGAACATTGATGCAAAAATACTCAATAAAATACTCGCAAACCAACTACAAGAACACATCAAAGATATCATTCACCATGACCAGGTAGGCTTCATCCCAGGCATGTAAGGATGGTTTAATATATAGAAATCCATCAATGTAATCCATCATATAAATAAACTGAATATAAAAAACAACATGACCATCTCCTTAGATTCAGAGAAAGCATTTGATAAAATCCAACACCCATTCATGTTTAAAGTTTTGGAGAGATCAGGGATACAAGGCACATACCTCAACATAATAAAGGCTATATACAGCAAGCCAATAGCCAAAATCAAATTAAATGGTGAGATACTCAAGGAAATTCCTCTAAAATTGGGAACAAGGCAAGGGTGCCCACTCTCTCCATATCTCTTCAATATAGTTCTTGAAGTTCTAGCCAGAGCAATAGACAATAAAAGGAGATCAAGGGGATCCAAATGGGAAAGGAAAAAGTCAAATTATCCCTATTTGCAGATGATATGATAGTGTACATGAGTGACCCCCAAAATTCCACCAGAGAACTACTACAGCTGATAAACACCTTCAGCAAATTGGCTGGATACAAAATTAACTCAAAAAAGTCAGTAGCCTTCCTATATACAAATAACAATCATGCAGAGGAAGAAATTAGGAAAACTACACTCTTCACATTAGCCACAAGCAATATAAAATATTTAGGAGTTACTCTAACCAAGCAAGTGAAGGACTTGTTTGAAAATATTTCAAAACTCTGAAGAAAAAGATTGAAGATGACATCAGAAGATGGGATGATCTTCCTTGCTCATGGATTGGGAGAATTAACACAGTAAAAATGGTTATCTTACCAAAAGCAATTTACAGATTCAATGCAATCCCTATCAAAATACCTTCACAATTTTTTAAAGACATTGAAAGTTCAATTCTCAACTTCATATGGAAAAACAAAATACCCAGAATAGCTAAAATGATCTTGTACAATAAAAGATCCTCTGGAGGAATCTCCATACCTGATCTCAAGCTGTACTATAAAGCAACAGTATTCAAAACAGCATGGTACTGGCATAGCAATAGGCTGGTTGATCAATGGAATCGAATCAAAGACCCAGATATGAATCCACACACATATGGTCACTTGATTTTTGACAAAGAAGCCAAAGCTATTCATTAGAAAAAGGATAGCATCTTCAACAAATGGTACTGGTCTAACTGGATGTCTACGTGTTTTTAAAAAATGCAATTGGACCCATATTTGTCACCATGCACAAAACTCAAGTCCAAGAGGATCAAAGACCTCAACATAAAACAAGAGACACTAAATATGGAGGAAGAAAAAGTGGGGAACAGCCTGGGACACATTGGCATAAGAGACAACTTCCTGAACAGAACACCAACAGCCCAGGCCTTAAGGCCAACAATTAATAAATGGGACCTCATGAGGCTGAGAAGCTTCTGTAAGGCAGGAGACACTGTCAAGAGAACAAAGAGATAGCCTACAGACTGGGAAAAGATCTTCTCCAACCCTACATCTGACAAAGGTCTAATATCCAAAATATATAAAGAACTCAAGAAATTAACACCACCAAACCAAATGACCTAATTGAGAACTAGGGCTCAGAACTAAACAGAGAATTCTCAACAGAGGAATATCAAATGGCTGAGAATCACTTAAAGAAATACTCAACCTCCTTAGTCATCTGGGAAATGCAAATCAATGCATTGTCCCAGCCAAGGACAATACAGGCAGTAAACTTCGAACCCCTGCCCATATCTAGCCAATGGACAGGACATTCTCCACCGTAGAGTGGAGCATGGGGACTAACTTTCACATGAACTCTGATGCCCCATTTTTGACCATGTCCCCTGGATGGGGAGGCCTGGTGGCACTCAGTGGAAGAATAGCAGGATACCAAGAAGAGACTTGATACCCTATGAGCACATACAGGGGGAGTAGGTCCCCCTCAGGAACAGTCATAGGGGAGGGGAGTAAGGGGAAAATGGGAGGGAGGGAGGAATGGGAGAATACAAGGGATGGGATAACAATTTATATGTAATATGAATAAATTAATAAAATATATATATGAGAAATAACAGGCACATGAACATTTCAAGAGCAATATTCAATTATTCATCATGGATTTTTTTCACTGTTGTAAGCTTCATAGTTTCCTGCTGCCTCCATTGACATGGTCATCTTTTAACAAATCCATTAGCTTTTTTCTCATCCCTCATCTTTTCCCCCATAACTCCATCCTAGGTACGTGTTTCATACTTACTTTTTAAAATGTTCATTTCCTTGTAGAGATGTTTAATGAGTATTTATTACTTTCCATTAAATGTCTAAAGTCATCTTATGTACATTATAATTATTTCAATGTAATTTACATGAGTGTAATAACAACTGGTAAAGAAAAAAATGGCCATGAATTTGAAGGAGAGCAAAAAAGGTAGAGTACACAAGAGAGGTTAAAGGGAGGAAAGGGGAAAAGTAGCTATATTTTAATTTAAAAAATAATTAAAACTGAATTTGTTCAAGGAAAGCTAAGTTGAATTTTTGGAGTGTAGACAGGATGTGCCACACCAGAATTTAAAATTTGTCTCCTGGTACCCTGCTCCTGTTATTGCACTTGGTATCTCTTGCCTTTAACCTCCAGTTCATAGACAGGATGTGGCCACACTTGAGATCTGAATCCCACCTTGACCTATCAGTTCAGTGTTGAGCCACTGCCCCCACACAATCTTTATAAATTGGTTTAAAAACAGTCTAGCTGCAAAATGTTGGTCGCTCAGAGATCTCCATTTTGAGAACAAAACCATGAAAATAAATAAAACAGGTGAATTCCTAACACATTTAAAACATTTGTACTTTGCTATTTAATTGTTTTAATAACTTCAAATACCATCTCTCAAACTAATTTTCATCAAGTAAATTTAAAGCACCACAAGTTTCAGTTTGTCGCCAATTTTGTGATCTGTAAGAGCTACTCACTTGGTGACTCAATCAAGTAAAGGTAAGGATTGTGCAAGTACATTGTCTAAGGCCATTTTGACACAAAGTCCAATGCCAGCAGAGGGTTCCATGCCAACTCCGCTAGAGAAGAGGTAGAAATAAGAATACAGGGTGGCAATCCAGGCACCCTGAGGAAGTGATGGTTCTAGAGGTAGAGTTCCTCACGGCTTCAGAATAAGATGGATGACAGATGCTCTGAGTATCTCATTACCTGCAGAGGAAATAGCTCTGTGGTCTGGAAAGGACACAAATTTTTCTACATAGGTTTTCTCAAAAGGCAGCCAGCAAAATGCTTCTCAAAAAAGTCACTGTGCCTATACAGTTTGGCTCTATTTTTATCTTAATTAGTAAACTGCCTCCAAACCACATTTTATAAGAACACTGTTAGCATCTTCTCTTAGGTGATGGACTTGTGGGGAAAGAGGGCAGAGGATAATTTGATGAAGGCACAGATTTCTAGGGTGTGCGTGTTTGCCTATTTTAATCATGTTCCTATGTGGCCATGTCTCCACTGACTGAAGATCTTATCACTTTACTGGTAATATCTCATCTACCTATAAATGGGAAATGATGAGATTCCCATAGGCAGAAATAAACTGGAATAAGGCCAAGATGATTCTCTACAAAAACAATCCAAATTCATAGATCGTAGTAGAACCAATTCAGTACTTATTAAAAAACTAAAATATGCTCTTTATGAAAAGAATGTCCACAATTGGTCTATCCAACTGAAAATGAATGAAAGGGAATTTTTTGCCAGAGTTACCTAGCAAGTACCATGCATGCATTAATATTTTCTATCCTGTTCACTGACACTCTTACTTTTTAAGATTATTGTCTAAATACATATCAAAAGCAAATACCTTTCTCCTATGAAGCTTTAGAAAAATATCACATTTACTTTTAGGAATTTTTTGACATTTTATACAATATACAATGTATTGTGATCATATTTACACTATTACCTTCTGTTATTCCCTCTTACCCCTCCCAACCATAATTGTCTTAACTAGCCCCTCTAGCTAAACACCACTCCTCAACATATCCCAAATATTACTTCCCCATACTATTCCCAGAACCTGATTGGCTATGCTATTTCTTCATTAGATACAGTCATATGGCAGCAGTATTTGAGGTATACTTAATATACTAAGGAACGCCTTAATATTCTTGGGAACACCTGGCTTGCTTGCAGCTCTTCACTCATTTCTAATTTCTAAATTTGCTTTTAATTTGTCTACTCCATTTCCTTACTCATCCACTAAGAAGTTGGTATATCTCATAGGACACAGTCATTGACCTTGGTTTTCTGCTTGAAATCATCTCTTCTATCTTAAAATAAAAAATATTTTCTCAATACTGCTTTTTATTCTGGTTTTTCATAATTTCTATCTAATCATAAGACAAAGCTAATGACAGTAATTTACTTTAGAGTCTGTTGACATGTTTAACTGCACCCAGAAGTGACAGTTAGTGCTGGCTGTGCTTGATCTTTGTGGGGAAATGTCATTTTTATAATGAACTACATATATATTCAAACACTAAGGTAGACCAGACAGTTACACTCCAAAAACAAGTGTTCTAAGATCCACCATTGATGTATGTTCAAATTATAGAAGAAATATCTCCCTGAACAGTGAATATGAGAAAAGGGTTATTTATGGGAAGCATGAATAGGGATGCTACAGTGAAAGAATCTTTGATTCTTGGACTTATAAAGTTTTTGTTGTTGTTGTTATTGTTTTGTTTGGTAATTGCAATGAGAACCTAGGAGCTTTCTTAAAATGTATTGTTACAAGTGATAGAAGACTACAAGGAAAGAAAGAAAGAAAAAAAGAAAGAAAGAAAGAAAGAAAGAAAGAAAGAAAGAAAGAAAGAAGGAAAGAAAAAGGACATCTTCTTCCAAGGACAAAGGAAATCACTGAATGTACCACTTCCTTATCCTTATGTATAAACATACCACAAATTACTGAACTTTCATAGACAAATGGAGAACTGAGAGTTAGAAACTAGATTTGAATCCTGAAGCTGACTTGATATATGATTTGGGGAAAACATATTAGTAACCTTCTCAGCTTCACTTTTATTCCTTGTAATATGCATATAATGTCTTTAAAATGAACAATTTAGAAGCTGAATTATATTGTCTACCTAAATTAATGTGTCTGATATTTAGTACAGACATATGAAACAGATATTGCATGAGAAAATTATTGGTAATATTTTAGTATGATTAGATGGAAGAATAATTACTCATGTTGCTACAAAGCTTATGCCAGTACTAATAAGAGAGAAAATTAACTATCCTTTATATTTAAAAAAAAAACTTCAAGCTATGAGAATATTTGAAAAAATAAGAAGGAACTAGGAATAATTTCAAATTTTCTCCTTTATATTTTATTCTAGGCAAGAGACAGGTTAGAAATCATTACTTCTTTTCGTATACTTGCTTGTACTAGTTTTTATTATTTTTATATAAATAATATAAGATACAAGTAAAGTTAAAAGGAAGTCAACAAAGTTGATTTTGTTTATCAAATGTCTAGTCTCCATTTATTGATTATTCTTTGTATTAAAACAAACTATGCAACACTTATTTAAAGCACGATAGAAAAGCCAGTGTCACTCAAGTAACAATGGTATGAAGCAACTAAATAAGTAATGATGACCCTCTAGAGAAAAACATACTCCAGAATAATTAAAACTGTATACTTGGCATTTTCTATTAGAAATGCAAAATCTACAAACATGAAATTTTGAGCTATAAACACACATTTAGAGCTATTAAAGACACATAGAAGATCTAGTCACTGCTAAGTGCCCAAAAATGTTGTTGGAAGTTTTGTTTTCCCTATATAATAGTGATCTGTGAAATTTCTTAATTCTCTTCCACAGTTTACCACATAGATAATCCTATTTGTTTAGATGCATTGCCACCTTCTTGTATTTGGGACAGGCTAAGTTACACTTCTCTTCAACAAATTCTTCATGGCATTTTTCACCTCTGCATTTCTCACTGTGTAAATGATGGGGTTTAGCATGGGAGTGAGGACAGCAAAGAACACAGTCACCAGCTTGTCCACAGGATAGGTGGTCACAGGGCGCGTGTAAGTAAATATGCAAGGCACAAAGAAGAGAACAACCACAGTGAAGTGAGAGCCGCATGTGGAGAGGGCTTTGCGCCTCCCCTCAGAAGTGTGAGATTTCAAGGACTGCAGGATCACTATGTATGAGATGAGGAGCATCGTAAATATGAGCAAGCACATAGCCCCACTGTTGGCAGCCACGATGATGCCCAGCCTGTGGGTGTCTCTGCAGGCAAGTTTCAACAACGGGAAGAGATCACACATGAAGTGATCGATGATATTGGGTCCACAGAACGGCAGATTGATCATAAAAAATATTTGCATGGTGGCATGCAGGATCCCTCCGATCCAGGCCACCACCACCAGCAGTCTGCAGAGGCTTTGGCGCATAATGGTCATATAATGCAGAGGTTTGCATATGGCCACGTAGCGGTCATAGGCCATCACAATGAGGAGGATAATCTCCGATCCTCCCAGGAAGTGCTCCACAAAGAGCTGAGTCAGACAGCCACCCCGGGATATGGTTCTCCTCTGGTAGAGCAGGTCAATTATCATTTTAGGGGTGGTGACCGAGGTGTAGAAGGCATCTATGAAGGACAAGTAAGTGAGAAAGAAGTACATAGGAGCTGAAAGGCTGGGGCTCAAGGAGATGGTGAGGACAATGAGCAGATTAGCCAACACCGTAAAAAGGAAAACAAACAAAAAGACAATGAACAGTATTTTCTGCAAGTGTGGATTCTGTGTGAGACCCAAGAGAACAAATTCAGTCACATTACTGGGAGGAATGCGGAGCTCCATTCAGGATATAATGTTTTCCCAAGACCTGCGTTCCCTACAAAAACATAAATGTAGATCATTAATCCTGAATACATGACAGTCTGATGTTCATACTACAGGAGGGGTGCTTTTGTTAACGAGCTTATTTTTATTATTTTTTTGTATTCTATTTTATCTTGTACTCTCTTAATATACTAATTCTATAGGCTACAACACATCTATAGGGCAATAGTTGCTATGTAGTTTATAGAAAAAGTGCTAATCTATGTATAGACTCTTCTATTTCCAAACTCCATGTGAGAGTTGTGGTTTTCTCCCAGGCTTTGTGTGTCTGAGCTCTCCCTTGAGTCTGTACACTTTCATAAGATGAGACATGTTTCATAAGCTAAAAAGTGCTCATCCATGTAAAGATTATTCTTGCTTCTGTGAATTTACATTTGCTCACACAGATATGACAGTGAAAGAAAGACATAGTTTAATGACTCTTACATTCATTAATTCACCCCAAACATGGTTATCTGCATAAACCCTGCCTAAGTGCAACCAGACAAATATACGCTGTACAGGAAGGAGGTTCCCATCCTGTACTGGGGAATTACTGGCAATTGTAGCTGGAGAAAAGAGAATTATTATTTTTTTAAATGTGTGGCTACATTCAAATTAATTAATTTTCCCTTGTTCCAAGGGTCATCCCACAACCAAACACAATTGGCTACACCAATTAGACTTAGTAGGTTATCACATTTCATTGTATATTTGTATACAATTCTAAAGAATAAGGAAAGATTGATATTTATAATAAAAAAACATAACCATAATATATTCCTGGTAAGCAGGGATTATAGCAAAATGTACAAATTGAAGGTGTTAATTACCCGTAACATTAGCACACATATATGCAACATAAATATGTTTCCTCAGTATGTTAGTATAACATCTAAAATAACACCTTTAGTGTCAACTACATATAATGTGATGAAGAAACACATGAAGAATCTTCATACTTTGCATATCACGGATGGACTGGGAGTGGGTTGGGGAAAGAACAGGAGGAATCATATTGGGAGGTGATGGAGTGAGGGAATAGTAGGAGGGACAGGAATTGTGGGTTATTACAGGACAGCATATATATTACACACGTATATATATGATGATGTATATGTATATATTTATATAATTTGTTATTGGACAACCAATTTAGCATAATCATCTTCAATAAATTTCCAGTTTCAATAGGTGGAGAAAAGCTGCATTTAAGTTTTTAAATACATAAAGGCTTATTAAGAAAAAACATTTGCTTTAAACTAGAACTTTAAAAGAAAAAGAGAAATGAACTAACTGCCAGATAAGATAAAGTAACATGCTTATACACACTTGTGTGCTAACTACTGTAAACAACTATATATTAGATACTCAGTAAATACATACACATATATATTTATTTATATGTGTATATATACATATATATGTACATGTTTGCCTACATGAGGAGGTCTGTGTTGAAAGCCTGCACTAGTCACCCGTCCTGACATTTTGTTTTCACAGTTCATCTAGGAAAAGATTTGTCATCCATATTTCTATATACTTTTAATTTACATGATCTCAGTTCTTCACCAATCACTCATATCACACACTATACATCACTTCTGGATAAAAAAATCAAATTAATTATAGAACATGGGAAATGAATTCTGATTTACAGACATAAAACTTTCAAGAAGTGAAATAAAAGCGTATCTGTGACAAAATGCATTTCAGATTTTCTATGCTGAGTAGTTAAAGTGCTTTCACTTTTATTACTCAAGAAGAAATTTTCATAAGTTTGTGAGGATATATGCTAGAGCATCACTGTGTCTCTGAGTCTGAGTCAACTCTTGCACAGGTCCAGAGAGAGCACAGGGCATGTGTCCAAGGCACGACATAATGGCTTCTGTAGCAACTTAGAGTAGTGAATCTCAACCTGTGGGTGGTGATGCCCTTGGGGGATTGCATATCAGTATCATGCATGTCACTTATTTACATCACTGTTCATAATAGTAGAAAACTTGCAGTTTTGAGGTGGCAACAAAATAATATTATGGTTGGGGGTCACTGCAACATGAGGAACTGTATTAAACAGTCACAGCATTAGGAAGGTTGACAACCACTGGCTTAGAAAAATATAAACTTTTTCACCTCTATTCTACAGCTTTCCAATAATAATCCTAAGACTAAACACAAAGGAAATATTTCCTGAAAATAAATATTATATAGAAATATTATATATGTAGTCATCAAGGACTGGAGATAATTAGAAATCATATGAACTATCAAACATTGGAGAAACGTGTATAAAGTACCGCATATCACCTTGAATGCTGTGTGACTTTCAGTGAAGTGTTTTGTGCTGGCAGGGTTTTGACAGCTTCAGTCCGAGCTTTTGGGAGGAGGAACAGGAATATCAGAAGTTCAAGGCCACCTTCTGCCATGTAGCAAGTTCTAGGCCAGCCTTATACATGAGACCTTGTTCATACAATGAAAGTTTTCTTTTTTTTTTTTTAATTTTTAAAACATCATAGGAATTGACCTAAATAAGAACAGTGGTAGTGTGTCCTCTACACAGTTCCCCAAGATGTGTTTGTGTTAACTCATTAATTTATTGTTGTCATCTTCTCGTATCATCATATTCAGAAAAAAATCCTTTTAAAAAGTAATATTTTATACAGCATGCATCCAAAAAGTATTTCAATAATGATATTTATTTTGGACCAACTAGATATTTTTCATTGTTACAAATTTGCTTAATGTAATGTTCTTTAAACATTTTTAACTAGAATTTTCAGACCTGAAGACATTATTCATACAATAAAACATAAAAGAAAAAAGCATAGGAAAATTCCTGTACTGTCATACTAATTGGGGAAATTTAGACTGAAAAAATTATTGTATAGTATGACTTTTATTAATTTAAACATATGGGAAAGACTCCAGAATACTTTACTTCTACAAGAATAAAATTATCATAGCATAACAAACAACCCTAGAGTGGCTGGGATAGTGGGTGATTATATGACTTTTAAGCTTCATGTATTCCTTAGGGTTTATATATTGCTTCCTTTATAAAATGCAAAACTCTCACCTATTAATTCGTCTGACATAGCACAATGTCCTGGATCCCTGGTATCTGTTAGTTCCTCAAGACGGAAAGCTATGTGCTTAAAGATGTCAACTAGCCCAGCCATGCTAAATCATCGTTGGTTATAAATGGCTCCTTTGATAATGCCTTTCTCTGGAGCTTACCAAGTGTTGCCAATGTGCTCTGTGAGCAGTCAAACTCTGAACTTTCTTAGACCTGACTAATTAGATCTCAGGAGCATTCGACTGCCATTAGTAAATTTTGCTAAAAACAATTATTTCACTGAGTATTAGAGAATTTCTATTTCGTCTACATTTAATTATCTTTTCCTTGAGTTAAGCTGAAGATGAATCACTATGCAATAAAATACAAAACAGCCAACTACTAATGAACTTAAATATTTGATGACAAATAAAGTAAGATTATTTATGTAGAATCAGGAAATTACATGTTTCTATTAAACATTTAGGTGAGTAACTGTGATTTTGAAATTTTCATTACAATATTTTATCAATCCATACTTCATTGTTATATTGAAATATTTTCAGACATAATGAGTTTTATTGATGACCTGTGTTACTACAACAGAACATCACACCAAAAATAATTTATACTGCTTTTAATCAGTCATTTTTTATACTAATTATTGAATTATGTTATCATTATGATAATGAAAACTGTGAAATTCTTGAATTATATTGGGTTGTAAAATTCATGTCAGCCATTTATATTAAATCTATAGAACAGAAGAAGGCATTGGTATCACCACACTATAATATGGAAAACAGAATCATGTTACCAGAACATTATTGCCAAGACAAAATAAAGGCTGAACCTCCTGAATCCTGGGCCAATCCCCTTATTCTCATATTTGTATTATTTGTAGTGAATGTTCCATGCTCCATTTATGCTGTCATCTATTGTTGGGTATATTGGAACTATCTAATAAAAGAAATATATGACAGTATTTTAATTGAATTCAAATAAATTCAGGCATATTACTACATAAAATCACATGTATTCAGTTACATTCAAATAGGTTTCCTAAAATTTTTTTTTAAAATGTTACTTTCTTAATAGTAAGCAGATAATATGAGTGATATGTGGCAAGGTAAAGAAAGAAATAGTTAACAAAATTGAGATCACATGAATAAACTTAGTTGCATTAGATGTGAATATTTTAGTCTCATCAGGGTATTGGATATAGTTTAAACAAGTTTGAATGAAGCTTTGGCATTACCTAAAGAATGGCAGTGAATGTGTACCTCACCGAGTGTCATCTGTGAAAATGTCTTAAATTTTTTTCTTTTTTCTCCTTTATTAATTTATTCTTGTTACATCTCAATGGTTATCCCATCCCTTGTATCCTCCCATTCTTCCCTCCCTCCCATTTTCCCCTTATTCCCCTCCCTTATGACTGTTCCTGAGGGGGATTACCTCTCCCTGTATATGTTCATAGGGTATCAAGTCTCTACTTGGTAACCTGCTGTCCTTCCTCTGAGTGCCACCAGGTCTCCCCCTCCAGGGGACATGGTCAAAGGTGAGGCACCAGAGTATGTGAGAAAGTAATATCCCACTCTCCACTCTACTGTGGAGAATGTTCTGACCATTGGCTAGATCTGGGTAGGGGTTTAAGGTTTACTGCCTGTATTGTCCTTGGCTGGTGCCTTAGTTTGAGCAGGATCCCTGGGCCCAAATCTGCCTATCATAATGTTCTACTTGTAGGCTTCTAGGACCCTCTGGATCCTTCTACTTTGCCATTCTCCCATGATTCTCTCATCTAGAGTCCCACTAGGATGTCCTCCCCTCTGTCTCAGTTTCCTGGTAAGTGAAGGCTATCGTGGGACATGCCCCTTGGGCTAATATGCAGATATAAGTGAGTATATACCATTTGAGTCTTTCTGTTTCTGGGTTAACTCACTCATTATGATCATTTCTAGCTCAGTCCATTTATCCACAAATTTCGGGAATTCCTTGTTTTTAATAGCAGAATAGTATTCCATAGTGTAGATGTACCACAGTTTCTTTATCCATTCTTCTATTGAGGGACACTTAGGCTGTTTCCATGTTCTGGCTATTATGAATAAGGCTGCTATGAACATGGTTAAGCAAAGTTTCTTGTTGTGTGCTGGAACATCTTCTGGGTATATTCCAAGGAGTGGAATAGCTGGGTCTTGAGGAAGCCCTATTCCCATTTTTCTGAGATAGCACCAGATAGATTTCCAAAGTGGTTGTGCTAGTTTGCATTCCCACCAGCAATGAAGGAGTGTTCCTCTCGCCCCACATCCTCACCAGCATGTGGTGTCGCTTGAATTTTTGATCTTAGCCATTCTGATGGGTGTAAGATGGAATCTCAGAGTTGTTTTGATTTGCATTTCCCTGATGATTAAGGAGGTTGAGCATTTCTTTAAGTGTTTCTCAGCCATTTGATATTTCTCTGTTGAGAATTCTCTGTTTAGTTCCAAGCCTCATTTCTCAATGGGGTTATTTGGTTTGGTGGTGTTTACTTTCTTGAGTTCTTTATATATTTTGGATATTAGACCTTTGTCAGATGTAGGGTTGGAGAAGATCTTTTCCCAGTCTGTAGGTTGTCGCTTTGTTCTCTTGACAGTGTCTCCTGCCTTACAGAAGCTTCTCAGCCTCATGAGGTCCCATTTATTAATTGTTGACATTAAGGCCTGGGCTGTTGGTGTTCTGTTCAGGAAGTTTTCTCCTGTGCCAATAAGTTCCAGGCTCTTTCCCAATTTTTCTTCTAAGTGACTTAGTGTCTCTGTTTTTATGTTGAGGTCTTTAATCCACTTGGATTTGAGTTTTGTACAAGGTGACAAATATGGCTCCAGTTGCATTTTTTTACACATAGACATCCAGTTAGACCAGCACCATTTGTTGAAGATGCTATCCTTTTTCCATCGAATGGATTTGGCTTCTTTGTCAAAAATCAAATGACCATATGTGTGTGGATTCATATCTGGGTCTTCGATTCTATTCCACTGATCAACCAGCCTGTTGCTGTGCCAGTACCATGCTGTTTTAATTACTATTGCTTTATAGTACAGTTTGAGAAAGGTATGGAGACTCCTCC
Organism: Acomys minous; assembly: GCF_964271855.1. NCBI lineage: Eukaryota > Metazoa > Chordata > Mammalia > Rodentia > Muridae > Acomys > Acomys minous. Next base: position 424,692 of record NC_140492.1, read on the forward strand.
AGAGCACCTTTTATTGTACAAGATTGTTTTAGCTATTCTGGGTTTTTTGTTTTTCCATATGAAGTTCAGAATTGAACTTTCAATGTCTGTAAAAAATTGTGTAGGTATTTTGCTAGGGATTGCATTGAATCTGTAGATTGCTTTTGGTAGGACGGCCATTTTTATTATGTTAATTCTCCTGATCCATGAGCAAGGAAATCTTTCCATCTTCTCATGTCGTCTTCAATCTCTTTCTTTAGAGTTTTGAAATTTTTTTCAAACAGATCCTTCACTTGCTTAGTTAGAGTAACTCCTAAGTACTTTATATTGCTTGTGGCTAATGTGAAGGGTGTACTTTTCCTAATTTCTTCCTCTGCAAGCTTGTCATTTGTGTATAGGAAGGCTACAGACTTTTTTGAGTTAATTTTGTATCCAGCCAATTTGCTGAAGGTGTTTATCAGCTGTAGGAGTTCTCTGGTGGAATTTTGAGGGTCACTTATGTAGACTGTCATATCATCTGCAAATAGGGATAATTTGACTTCCTACTTTCCCATTTGAATACCCTTGATCTCCTTATGTTGTCTTATTGCTCTGGCTAGAACTTCGAGTACTATATTGAAGAGATATGGAGAGAGTGGGCAGCCTTGCCTTGTTCCTGATTTTAGAGGGATTTCCTTGAGTATCTCACCATTTACTTTGATTTTGGCTATTGGCTTCCTATATATAGCCTTTATTATGTTGAGGAAAGTGCCTTGTATTCCCGATCTCTCTAAAACTTTAAACATGAATGGGTGTTGGATTTTATCAAATGCTTTCTCTGCATCTAAAGAGATGATCATGTGGTTTTTTATTTTCAGTTTGTTTATATGGTGGATTGCATTGATGGATTTCCGTATATTAAACCATCCCTGCATGCCTGGAATGAAGCCTACTTGGTCATGGTGAATGATATCTTTGATGTGCTCTTGTATTCGTTTTGCAAGTATTTTATTTAGTAATTTGCATCGATGTTCATCAGAGAAATTGGTCTGAAATTCTCTTTCTTTGTTGAGTCTTTGTGAGATTTAGGTATCAATCAGACTATGGCCTCATAGAATGAATTTGGTAATGTTCCATCCCTTTCTATCTTTTGGAGTAGATTGTAGAGTGTCGGTATTAGCTTGCCCTTGAAGGTCTGGTAGAATTCTGCACTGAAACCATCTGGCCCTGGGCTTTTTTTGGTTGGGAGACTATCAATGATTGCTTCAATTTCTGTAGAGTAAATGGGACTATTTACCTTGTTTATCTGTTCTTCACTCAACTCTGGCAAGTGAAATTGATCAAGAAAATCGTCCATTTCCCTTAGATTTTCAAATTTTGTGGCATATATGCCTTCAAAGTAGGATCTTATGATTCTTTGTATTTCTTTAGTGTCTGTTGTTATGTCTCCCTTTTCATTTCTGATTTTGTTGATTTCAATACTGTCTCTCTGCCTTTTAGTTAGTTTGGCTAATGGTCTGTCTATCTTGTTGACTTTCTCAAAGAACCAGCTCTTGGTTTTGTTGATTCTTTGTACTGTTTTCTTAGTTTCTAATTTGTTAATTTCACCCCTGAGTTTGATTATTTCCAGACGTCTACTCTTTTTGGGTGTTTCTGCTTCTTTTTTTTTCTATGGCTTCCAGTTGTGTCATTAAGGTGTTTATGTGCGATGCTTCCAATTTCTTTTTAAAGGCACTTAGTGCTATGAATTTTCCTCTTAGCACAGCTTTCAATGTGTCCCACAAATTTGGTTATGTTGTTCCTTCATTTTCATTGTATTTCAGAAACTCCTTAATTTCTTTCTTTATTTCTTCCCTGACCCAGGTGTCATTTAGCAGAGAGTTGTTTAGTTTCCACATACGTGTAGGCTTTTTGTTATTTCTGTTGTTGTTGAATTGCAGCCTAAGCCCATGATGATCTGATAGGATACAAGGTATTATTTCAATCCTCTTGTATCTGTTGAGGCTTTCTTTGTGAACTACGATGTGATCAATTTTGGAGAAGGTTCCATGGGGTGCAGAGAAGAAGGTATATTCTTTCTTGTTTGGGTGAAAGGTTCTATAGATATCTGTTAGATCCATTTGACCCATGGCATTGGTTAATGATGTTATTTCTCGGCTTAGTTTCTGTTTCAATGACTTGTCCTTCAGTGAGAGTGGGGTGTTGAAGTCTCCCACTATTATTGTGTGGGGATCGATGTGTGGTTTAAGCCTTTTTAGCAGATCTTTTACAAATGTGGGTGTTGGCATCTTGGTTGAATTTACCTTTGATGAGTATGAAGTGTCCGTCCTCATCCCTTTTGATTAATCTTGGTTGAAAGTCTATTTTGTTCGATATTAAAATGGCTACGCCTGCTTGCTTCTTGTGACCATTTGCTTGGAATATTTTTTTCTGACCTTTTATCCTGAGGTAATGCCTATAATTATGGGTGAGATGTGTTTCTTGAATGCAGAAGAATGTTGGATCCTGTTTATGCACCCACAATGCACACAGACAATAAAAAGTCTGTGTCTTTTTATTGGAGAATTGAGACCATTGATGTTGAGAGATATTAATGACCAGTTACTGTTAAGAGTCTTAATTTTGATGTTGGTTTCAGTAGAGCATTTGTGTAGTTGTGTTTTTGTCATGGTATAGTTATCTATTTCCTGAGTAGTTTTGGTTGTAGCTTGACCCTTTGGGATGGAGTTTTCCTTCTAGTACCTTCTATAAAGCTGGATTTGTGGATAGGTACTGTTTGAATTTGGTTTTGTCATGGAATATTTTGTTTTCTCCATCAATGGTTATTGATAGTTTTGCTGGGTAAAGTAGTCTGGCCTGGCATCTATGGTCTCTTAGGGTTTGCAGGATCTCTGTCCAGGCCCTTCTGGCTTTGATGGTCTCTGCTGAGAAGTCGGGTGTAATTCTGATAGGTTTGCCATTAAATGTTATTTGGCCCTTTTCCCTTGCAGCTTTTAATATTTTTTCTTTGTTCTGTATGTTTTGTGTTTTGATTATTATGTGACGGGCAGTTTTTCTTTTCTAGTCAATTCTATTTGGTGTTCTGTATACCTCTTGTATGTTTATAGGCATCTCTTTCTTTAGATTGGGGAAATTTTCTTCTATGATTTTGTTGAGAATAGTTTCTGGGCCTTGGAGTCTGATATCTTCTCTTTCTTCAATCCCTATTATCCTCAGATTTCTTCTTTTCATTGTGTCCTTAATTTCTTGGATGTTTTGTGTCAGGAGTTTTCCAGATTTGGCATTTTCTTTAATAGTTGCTTCAAGATCTGTGATTGTATCTTCTAGACTTGAGATTCGTTCTTCCATCTCTTGGATTCTGTTAGAAAAGCTCAGCACTGTGTCATTCGCCTTCTTCTCTGAGGTCTCACTTTCTTGTTTTTCTTCTGTCTGTGTGTTTATCATTGAATCCATTTTCATCTTCATATCTTGAACAGATTTTTTTTATTTCTTTCATCTGGTTGTTTACATTTTCCTGAAAATTTTCCAGTTCCTCTCTATGTGCTTCTTTTATGTCTCACACCTGCTTGGCTGCGTCTTCCTGCATCTGATTTGGAATTTTATTTGTTTCCTCCATTATCATCCTCATCACCAAGGATTTGAGGTCATTTTCTTGTGTTTCCGTTGTATTTGAGTTCTCTGGGTTGTTTTCTTTGGGATAGCTGGAAACTGGAGACGCCATGTTGTTTTGGGTTTTTTTTGTGTATGCTTTTATGCTGTCCTTTAGACATCTTGCCGTCTCTGTTTTTGTTGAGTAACTTCCAGAGTTGGGTGGAGGGAGTCTGATGATAGACTCACTTGTTTTCTCACGATTTCTGTAGGCCGGAAGCCCTGATACTTCACTGGTGTGGATGGCAGGAGGTTAGCCCTGTCATTTTGGGCTCTCACAGCCAGTGATCCTCAGCTTCCCTTTGCTGTGGGTCCTGCAATCATTCTGGGTCTCTGAATGAGCATTGGATCAGGCCAAGGTATCCACAGCCTTTTGAGTCCCCTGCCAAGTCCAGCCAAGGATACTGGGCCCGAACCACGCGTCGAGCTCAGCTAGATTCTCAGGGCCTGAACCGTCTGCCATAGCAGGAGAACTACGACTGCATTGAGCAAGCACCTAGGGTGGAACTGAGTGCTCTGCCCAGCTTGTGTCAGAGCAGAAAAACTGCGGCTGCACTGAGCTGGGGCCTAGGGTGGAAGTGAGCACTCGGTTCAGCCTGTGTCACAGCAGGGGAGCTGTGCCTTGGGCAGAATTGCTTGCTGAGCTGAGCCAGCTTCTCCATGGCACAGCTCACTGAGCAAACCCAGGACTCTGGGGCTGAACTGTCTGCTGAGTCCAGTTTGGGCCTCAAGGCACCACGCAACCCAAATCCTGTCCAGACTCCCCTCTCCCACAACAACTCCCACCGTCCACCACACCAATCGCCTCCACTGGAAGGCTTTGAGCTGCAAACCTCAGCCACCGCCACTGGTGCCACTGGAGCCGCTGGTGCCGCTGGAGCCACTGGTGCTGCTGGTGCCGCTGGTGACACTGCTGTCTCTGCCGCTGCTGCTCTGACCCGCACCCTGGTCCCTCCAAACCGTGGAGCACTTCTGCTGCCGTGGTGTGGGGACCTTGGTGTTCCTGGCTCAGAAATCTGTGCAATTCCCTGAATTGTTCACTGGAGCTGTCAAACACGGTCCACACTGCTCGCCACCATCTTGGATCTCACAAAAATGTCTTAAATTTAACTCTCAGTCCCGGGATGAAAAAAAAAGGCATCCTGGAGAATAAGCAGGACATGTGTACATGCTGTGGAAATCAGCCATCCTGCTTTTCTTTTAGGACTTCAGCTTCCTGAATTTCCTCTCCTACTTTTGAGGATCTTTTTTATTGGCATGGTTTCCTCACTCTTAATAAAAGCCTTTCTTCAGCTGCTGATTATGTCTGATCCTGTTTACTCGGCCTGAGATTTCTCTGCTGATACCTGCAGAGATGTAGATCTCTACTGTTTAATTCTAAAAGGAAAAGGAGACTCATCAAGAATCCCAGATGGGAACAATATTGCTGAGAGTTAGTGACTGTGAATGCTCATCAGTAGATAAGTCATCTGTAACAGCTTTCTCCTATCCAAGGCTCATGGTACATAATGATAAAGGGGGGCAGGTGGAATACAGGAGCCAGAGGATAGGGAGAAAAGTTATGAAGTGCCATCTTCTGGACATAATACTGCTGATACACATCATCAACTCACAGCATTGGTGAATGCCTGCACAAGATCAAGCCATTTAAGAAGCCCATCACATATTATGGGAGGTATTCACAAACCTTCACCTCTACCTAAAGATCTACTGGAAGTTTATGGATAATAAAGGTGAGTCAGTTTTCTTTGGAGATGTGGATGCTAGTAGGTTGCCCAAAACCTAATAAGTGGCCCCACACTCATTTATGCATGGCCAGCACTAATCAGATGCATTGCAATGATGCTGATTATGATGATATAATAATGATAATGATGGTGGTGATGATAATTAATAATAATAATAATAATAATAATAATAATAATAATAATAATAATAATAATAATAAACGTAAATCCTGGGTGAGACAAGATGGTAGTTTCCAAAGGAGTTGGAAGGACAGAATAGGGAATAAATAAGATCCTTGAATAAATAAAAACAAAATTTTTTTTAAATTTTTAAGTAAAATTACTTAAATAAATATTCAGCACAGCTCTTTCTAAATGTCTTTAACTGATATAGGTTCTCAAGCCTATTATAGGTATCCTTGAGAGGCTTATACTCTAAATAAATCTTCTGTACAGGACTCTTAGGGGAAAGAAAAGCATATTTCAGTGATGTTTGTAGAGTTCACTTTAATCTACTAAGATAAATCGTATGAGTTATAGAGGTCTCATAAAAACTATAAGATTATGTTAAAAAGTTGGATGCTTAAAAATGAAATGTACAAAGAATTTTGTCCCTTAAGACATCTAGTGTAAGAGAGAGACTACAAAAATCAAATAACCTAAAACTATCTATACAAATGACAAATGAGATAGCTTATGAAAAATAGTGCAGATCGCAAAGGATAAAGGGAAAGGCCAAGAGAGGGAACAAGGGTTATAGGATTATGTCTTCAGGGCAACAGTGAGAATTAAAAACACAGACTTTGATACTCAGCTCTTCATTGTTGCCACAAAACATTTAAGAGAAATAATTTTTAGAGAAGATGGCTTAGTTTAATTTCATTGTTTCAGGGGGACTGTCCAGTAGTGTATGGCTTCATTTGCTATGGACTCGTGATAATACAGAATATCATGACTACATAAAGAAAGATATCCTGAAAGCAATATTATGCTCATAATAAGAGGATCCTGTTAAATTTTTTGTTCCATCCAAGTGTCAGCTGACCAAATTGCGTTTCCTAGGCCCAGGGTGGAATTCAACTCTCAGATGCTGTCCTACATGCCAATCAACCCTGGACATACCCAGCAGTGAGATGCACTAATTTCATAGGTATCTGAAAACACAAACAAGAATTGACATTAACATATACCTAAGCAGGTTACAAAAAAACAAAACAAAACAAAAAACAAAAACAAAAAACAAAAAACAAAACAGCTTCCAAGGAGCTACAGAAACCTCAGCCACAGAACTTCTCAAGTTAGATTAACTCATCTAAGCCTTGCATTTGAACCGGATGTGATTTCTTATGGATTTGCAAAGTAACGTGTAGAGAACAGAGATGAGTTACAATACATATGAGAGGACAGGTGTTTCAGAAGAGAAAGAAGATTATATCGGATTAAATTCCCTGAAAAGCACATTCTGATTCCAGTGCTTCTACAGAATATTACCATCCTCTAATCAAGAGCCGGAGTCTATTTACTGGAACACTCTGTACAGGAGGTGTCCACTTCAGGCCCCATATCCCCTGCTGCTAGGAGTGTCAGCTAGGATGACCCCCTACATAGACAGGCTGAATCCTCCCCTATCCCAGGTTCCTGACACTTCCCAAAGATGTCTCCACCTCTGATTTCTATTCCCTTACTTGGCCCTCTCTCCCTCATTCTCACTACTCCTAATCCTCACCCCTGCTCTCTGCCCCATCCCCTCTCTTACCTAGGTCCCTCTATCCACTCACCTCCAAGCCTGCTTTTTCCCCTTCTGAGTGAGATTCAAGCATCCTCCCTTCGGCCCTTCCGTGAGTCTATGGATGGTTGCATGTTTATCCTGTATTTTATGGGTAATAACCACTTATAAGTGAGTATGTACTTTTACAGGACTACATAATGTCTTTTGGGGTTTGGGTTACCTCACTCTGAATGATATTTTCTACTTCTAACCATTTTCCTGCAAATTTCATGATGTTCTTGTAATTCATAGGTGAATAGTATTCCATTGTACAAATGTACCACATTTTCTTTATCTATTCTTTGGATGAGGGAAATCTACATTGTTTCCAGATTATGGGCTTTTACAAATAAAGCTTTTATGAGCATAGTTGAGTGAGTGTCCTTGTGAAGCATCTTTTGGGCATACGCCCAGGAGTGGTATACCTGGGTCTTGAGATAGAACTATTCCCAATTTTTTGAGAAACCAACAGATTGATTTCCAAAGCGGTTGTATAACTTTGCACTACCACCAGCAAAGGAAAAATGTTCCCCTTGCTCCAAATTCTTCCCACCATGTTCTGTCACTTGAGATTCAGATCATAGCCACCCTGATGGTTGTAAGATGAAATCTCAGAGTAATTTTGACTTGAATGTCCCCGGTGACTAAGGACACAGAACATCTCATTAAGTGTTTTTTGACCATTAGAGATTCCTTTGTTGAGAATTCTCTGTTTAGCACTGTACCGTATTTTTTAATTGGGTTATTTGGTTTGTTGGTGTCTAATTTCTTGAGTCCTTTATATATTCTTTATATTAGCCCTCTGTCAAAGGTAAAGTGTCTGAAGATATTTTAAATTCTGTTAGCTGCCACTTTGTCCCATTGGCAGTGTCCTTTGCCTTACAGAAGCTTTTCAGTTTCGTGATGTCCCATTTACTAACTGTTGATCTTAGAGCCTGAGCTGTCCTGTGCCTGGCTAACCATGCCAATGAGTTCAAGGGCATTCCCTCACTTTCTCTTCTAGTAGATTTAGTGTATACGATTGAGGGCTTTGATCCACTTGGACTTGAGTTTTGTGTGGGATGATAAGTACGGATCTATTCTCATTCTTCTATGTGCAGACCTCCAGGTAGACAAGCACCATTTGTTGAAGATGCTTGTTTCCTGATTGTACGGCTTTGGCCTCTTTGTTAAAAGTCAAGTGTCCATAAGTGTGTAGGTTTATTTCTGGGCCTTTGATTCAATTCCATTGATCAATCTGCCTGGTTCTATGCCAATACCATGCAGCCTTTTTATTACTATTGCTCTATAGTACAGCTTAAAATTAGGGATGGCGATACCTCCAGAAGTTTTTTCATTGTACAGGAATGTCTTTGCTATTCTGGGGTTTTGTTTTTCCATATTTAATTGAAATTTTCAAAGTCTGTAAAGAATTGTGTTGATATTTTTGAGAGATTTGCATTAAATCTGTTGATTGTTTTTCCTAAGATGGCCATTTTTAATGCTAATCTTACTGATCCACTAGCATAGAAGATCTTTCCAACTTCTGATGTCTTCTTCAGTTTCTTCAGAGACTTGAAGATCTTGTCATACAGGTATTTTACTTACTTGGTTAGACTTATGCTAAGATAATTTATATTATCTATGACTATTGTGAAGTGTATTGTTTCCCTAATTTCTTTCTCAGCCCATTTATCCTTTGTATACAGAAGGCCCTGGCTGTCCTGGAATTCTCCCTGTATATCAGGCTGGCTTCAAATTCAAAGAACTGCCTGTTTCTGCTTCCCCAGTTCGTGGATTAAAGGTGTGTGTGTCACCTCGTTTTCTCTCCATTAGTACACAGCAAGCACCTGACCCTAGAAGAATTATCTATAGGCAAACTAGGCCAATCAGGTTTTATCTGCCAAGAAATTCAAGGGGTTGCTTGGATTCTATACTGGCTACTAACAGGACTATCTTAAAATAAAATAAAATAAATAGAAAAGGGAGGGGGCTATGATTGGGATGTAAAGTAAATAAGTAAGTTAATTAATTTTTACAAAGTTGTGAGAGGCAACTCTGGTTCCCTGAAGAGCAGTGCTCACTCTTAATGTCTGATTTAGCTCTCCAGCCACCTGCCCTCCATTATTTGTATGATCAGTTTCTATAGGCAGGAAGCCATGTTTGTAAGTATTATAAATATATTTGAGAGAAGTGTTTTGGGCAAAAATTATTTTTGTACCATATTTTTGGTTAACAAACACTATCAATTTTGAGGAAAAAATAAAACAAAAGGCTATAAATTTGAAGAGGATGAGGGAGGAGTATATGAAAGAGTGTAGAGCGAGGCAAAAGAAAGGGGAAATTTTATAATCAAAGTACACATTATAATATCAAAAGTTTAAGAACTTATCTGTTTTAGGAGAGCTTGGAAAGTGGATAAACTGATGCAGAAATGTAGAAAAGATGTAAACAAAAATGATAACCAAACAATAAGAGCCAAAGCCAAGCCATACAGAAGCAGCAGTGATGAAGTGTTGTGCCTGCTCCACTGTGTGCAGCTCCTGTGTCCTGACGAGCTTTCCAGGCACTGGCATCTGTGTGGCAGAACCACTTCTTTCAGAGTTAAGTTTTCCTATTTTTACCTTTTTATTAAATTTTTTCCTGCAATTTATTTTGATCATATTCATTCTCTTCCCTTAACTCCACCCAGATCCCCCCTCCTTCCATTACCAACCAATGTCCTGGTCTTTCTCTCTATCTTTCTCTCCCAAGACTAAAAAAGGAAAAATAAATAATATAAAATTGCCAAATCAAGTTGAAAACCACACAAAAAATATGTCCAGAGTCCTATTTGTGCTGACTAACTTCTGAGAATGAGATTTCTCTATCGTTTGGTTGATATGATAAGTGCTGCTCCATTGAAGAAAACTCATCTTCCCTCTCCAAGAAGCTAGTCACTTTTAAATAGCTTTTCAGTTAGAATTTGGGGCCCATTTTCCCTGCTCTGTGCTGAGATTTAGTCTGGTTTGAGTTTGTGCAGGTCCTATGCATGCTCTCTATCTTCTGAGCTCACTGTGTATCTATCTGGAAATTTTTGTTTCCATGAACTCATCCACCAGTTCTGGTTCTTAAGATCTGTCTCCTCTCCTGCATAGACCATGAACCTTGAGCGAGAGATGTGTTCCAAAGCTTGTTATTGGCTGTGCTCTGTCCAGCCGTGAGCATTTCTCTTAGTTACCACTCACTGCAAGAAAAGGCTTTTCTTATGAGGGTTAATTGATGCACTGATCCTTGATTCATTAAGTATCAGTTTATTGCTATGTACATGTATCCAGATAATGGTTTTCCTGTAGGCCCCATGACTTATCTGGCTTCAGGTGGCCCGATTAACAATGTCATGTATTAGTACCATCTCATGAAGTAAGCATAAATAGACGTGTTGGTTAATTCTGTGGGGTCTCTAGAATTCTTTTGGTTATTTTTCATAGGAGATACATATTGACAAACACTTATGGGCACTTTCCACCTTCTTTCCCAGGGCTGATTAGCATAAAGTGACACTCAGCCCAATAAGAAAAAATATACATATAAGAATGAGTCAACCAATTATTAACTCTCAAAATATCAAGAAGTGATTCAAATTCTATAGCATATTGCAAAGGGCTCCAGAGAAATAATGGAGTCACAACAGACAGGGGTCAACAGTAGTTCTGGGAAGATTTTCCTTCTGTCCATCTTAAACTCTGACTGTTACTGAAGTCACTATCATAAATCAATATCTCTTTATATATAGGTTGAAATTTTTTCATACAAATATCTATGACATTTTGAATTTCATTCAGAATTTTTGAAAACATGAAATCAAAAGTCAATATTAAAACTTGTGATTTTGGTTGCATTCTTTTAATTAACAGATTCTACATAAATATAAAATTCAATTCTCTTTAATTTACAAATATAATTATTTCCAACTCAACAACTCAAGGACCATTCCTAATAGAAAAGAGAAAACAACATTCCCTAAACCCCAATGCCAGTTCTGGAGAATCACATAAACTCATTATAGGTAATACACATACCGTAGTATTTGTCTGAAATTTTTGATTTTTTACTCTTTATACTAATTTTGATAAAATGTACATTTATTAATTTTCATTGGAAACCATTATCAGTTTCCTCCACACTTTATGTATTGCATTTTTCATATCCTTATTCCTAAAAGTATAAATCATAGGATTAAGCAAGGGGGTTAGCATGGTGTAAAATATTGCTATCATTTTGTCAAAGGAGAAAGCAGTGTGAGGTCTTGCATATATAAATATACAGGGGACAAAGAACAAGACCACAACAGCAATGTGGGACCCACAAGTAGACAGAGCTTTCCATCGCCCTTCAGAGCTGTGGGATCTCAGAGAGAGCAAGATAAAACCATAGGACACAAGCAACAAGAAGAAAATTATGATGCAGATAAACCCACTGTTGGCAACCACGAAAAGGCCAAAGATGTGAGTGTCAGTGCAGGCCAGCTCCAATAACGGGAACAAGTCACACATAAAGTGATCAATGACGTTGGGTCCACAAAAGGGTAGCTGCAAAGTGAAGATGATTTGTACAGTGGAATGTAAGAATCCCCCTGCCCAGGCGACTCCCACCAGAGTGCCACAGAGCCTCCTAGTCATGATGGAAGAGTAGTGTAGGGGCTTGCAAATAGCCACATAGCGGTCATAGGCCATGGCTGTCAGGACAATCATCTCAGCCCCACCAAAAAAGTGTTCAGCAAAAAGTTGTATCATGCATCCTTTAAAGGAGATGGTTTTTCTCTCATAGAGGGAATCCACCATCATCTTGGGTGTCATGGCAGAGGAGAAGCTTGCATCCAACAAAGACAAGAAAGCCAGGAAGAAATACATGGGGGAGCTCAGGAGTGTAGGGCTACATACAATGGTCACCACAATCATCACGTTGCTTCCGATAGTTGCAAGGTAAACAAATAAACATACGATAAATACTAGCTTTTGAAAATTTGGATTCTGTGAAAGTCCCAGAAAGACGAATTCACTTACAAAACTCTGGTTTTGCATGGTTTCAAAGAAAGAGGTGGATGCCCAATAGAGAGCATATAATTTATCAATGATGATGAACATTTGCTGCAATCCAGTTTAAAGTTTTATACTCAACAGTAGTTTATTAAGGCTGGTTCCAAAATTGTTTTCATTTTTAAAATTTCATTGAGAATACAAAAAACAGAAAAGTTTTCAGAGTGATAGTCAAAGATCAGTCAAATTGAGGCAGAGAAAAATTATGCAATACTTAAAACCCAGAGCTCTCTATACATGGAAAAGGAAACAGCTACTTGCTGTGATGAAGAATTGTCCAGGTAAAACTATGTGCTCAGCTCCTAAAATTATCATATATCAGTATTGAAAGTGTAATGATGTTTCCTATGGTAACTGTGCCATTATCAAGCTCAGTTATTAAGTAACTAGTAAAACACCTTACCAGGGAAACATTTTCCATTCATTGCCATTTATGCACACAGATGAAAGGAATGTGTTCTCCTTACACATATTACTTGCATGTTGCAATCAAGAAGCACACATTTGTGAATATATGTATATGCCCATACCTGTTTGTTAAAAATAGGTAAGCAAGAGAATATTATTTTAAATGCTTAAAAACAACCCTGGTATATGAATTCTACTTGCAATTTCAGAAATTATCTATGAATAAAAATAACAAATATATAGGCTGTACATTAATTTTTGTCCTCAGATCTCCAGTTCGTTTCTCCTAGGTGTCTATACTATGAATCCCAAAACCGCTTCTAAAATATAACCAAGAAACAGGAGGACTAAGAAAATTTTAATTGGTCATGGCATCAGCCAGTAGTTATTTGTCGTAGAAGAAAGTATGCCAATAAATGACTCATGGGCTGGGTAGGACTAAAGCAGGAAAGAGAATGGGGTAGAATGTCAGAAAATCAGCTCCTGACCCTTGCAGACTGCCCAGTGCTGGACTGGCTGTTTGTTCTGTGGCTTGGAGCAGATCACCTAAGGTTCTAAAGCCTCACATGACATTCCTATGGACGAACCTGATAAGAATGTAGCTCAATCGTTTCTTAAGGCAATGGGAAAAGGCTGTGTCATGAATGCAGTCAGAATATCAGAAGACGGTGTTGAGGAGGGAGAACATGCCCCGTGATCAGAAGGGCAGCATTCCACTCCTAATTGCAGCTGTGCAAATGGTGATTAAGTTATAAGTCTCTTTATATGTTGAAAAGAGTAAAAAAAATCACCAGTCACAGTAATAAAATACATATATTTTTAATTGCATTACACGTGTATATGTGATATTATAATATAATTACAATGTTTCTCCTTTACCTTCCTTCCCTCCAGACCCTCTCTAATACTACTCCTTGCTATCTTTTAAATGCATTGCCTATATGATCATTCATTGTAATTATACACATATATGTTGCATATATATGGATATGTATTGCTTATATAAACATAAACACATATATAATATATAATATATTATTGATATTTTATTAATTTATTGATTTTATATAATTATTTATTAATATTAATTAAATGATATACTATTGCATATAATATATTATAATATATATCACACATATATGTACACATAACCTTTCAATCTGGGTAACTCTATTTGTACATGTTTTCGGGGCTGAGAATTTAGTACTGGATAACCAATGTTTTGTTGGGTAACCAGTTTGTGTGCTCTGCCCTTGACTATTTTTTCTACCCTCAACTCTTTGGTTCTGTGCAGTTCTTGTGTAGGACTGAGGCTGACTTTTCCTTGTTCACTCTGGCCTTTTGGTGTCTTCTTTGTTCCACTCAGGTAAAGGCAACCATGTCTGGAAACTTTATAGATGGAAACCAGAAAGTACTCAGGAACACAATCGCAGCAAACCCTCCGATCCTCTGGCTCTTACACTCTTTCCCCCTACTTTTCAGAAATGTTTTCTGAGCCTTACCTTTGTGAGTACTTTGTAGATGAATTTGTCTGGACTGGGATCCACAATTCTGCGTTTTGATTGGTTGTGGCCTTCTGCAGTGGACTCTGTCTTTTGCAAAGAGGAATTTCTTGATGAGCGGTGAAGATCTCTTTACTAAACCAGCATAATCACTAATGATAATCTAAACATCTGTCCCTTCACCCATAGATGAATGTAGGACACTGCCCTCAGGCCTTTTTTCCAGATGGCTTCATTGTATCAAGAAAATCACATCAGCTGCCATAGTGGAAGATGAAATTTATATTAACTAAATAATTCTTATCACCTAGTTCCTTAGCAAGTATATTCAACTTAAACGTATTCAAAATAAAAGTTAGCTTAAATAAATATTTAGTTTCTACTATCAAATACCTAGCATTTCCAGCTTGTGTCGTGTAGCAAGCATTGTCAATATCCTCTGACATAAAATAAAGACAGTAACAGATCAAGCTCAGAGACCTGTAAAGCCCAGGTGTTGTACTACATTATACAACAAGTGTATGACGACTAATAGAAAATGTTGATGTTAGCATTGTTTTAAACATCATCTACATAAAGAAAAATTTTCTTAGCATAATAATTAAATGTCCTTTAAAATTATGCAAATTTCAATTACAACTCTTAAAATTGCAACCAAAGTGGTTCATTCATTCCTAACCCTGATTTAGAAGGCACATGAATAAATAACTCTGGAAGTGAAAACATGTTTGGAACCTTAATATTAATTAACTTAGCCCTAAAAACTTACTGTAAGCATGAAATGCGATAGGGAAACAATATAATGGTAGATGGAGCATTACATATGTTAGTAAGAGAGGGAATAGCTTAAAATAGTTATAGAAAGATACTCAGATAAATTAAACATTTATTCCTCATCCATCTAGGTAAAAACATTTATTTATATAAGAAGAAACATGTCTTCAGATTTCAGGACTTTCAGTTTTCACTGATGCTCTGATGATTGCCTCAAGAACTTGTCATAATCGTACTATTTCTGAGATGGGTGGGGTGAGAGTCTACCTCTGTTTCCACTGGTGTTAATTGCAGAACATTCCTGTTATCTTGCTAAGCCATCTGTTTTAAGGGAGACACTAAGCCATGACTAGCACTAACACAGTGGAGGTCTTCAGATGTTCAGTTTTCATGAACATCCTAAGGCAGGAATCTGGTATTATTCACAAACATAAAACACTTTTTGGGAGAGTAAGTGGACCTATTTAACTTGGAATACTCCCCTCTGTGACACGTCATTTTCTTACCTGAAGGTCCATTCTTCTGAAGGTAGCTAGTGTGTGCTTGTTGAAATGGTACAAAGCCATATTGTACATTAGTGGGTATAAATAGGACAGAGTGCCATGGTTCTTCATCAGGATTCTGTACACATTCTCTGAAAATTCATTTTCTTCATCTTAAAAATGAGTAAGTGTTAGAGAGTAAAAATATGTCTTAAAATAATTCTGTTCAGGAGGTAAATACACTATGTGATTGTAAGATTTTAACTTACTTGGATTTAATTTATATATAAAATTTAAATATAGTAGCAATGTTACCAAACCTATAGGAATGGATGGTTTGCATTGCACTTCAGGATTTCAATTAATTTTAAATACCTGCTGGTTTTATTGGATGTTTATTCTGTGTCAGGTCTTGGCCTAGAGGGTTATGTGCACTGTCTTGCCTGCTTCTCTATTCACTGATCGCAGCAGCCACAGGTTAAGTGCTACACCATATGTATAAATCCCTTTTGAAAGTAAAAAGAGAGAGAATTATAAATCTCACTTTTGTCGATCAATTTCTTAACAATTCTAGTGGTGATGTCTTTCTGCTTTATATGGAGTAAGTTATATGGTCAGACTCTAAGGCGCCTTCTAATTTTTCTTCTAATCCTGGAAAAAGATGCATCTTCAGCAAATCACTGCCCCTCACGTGCTGTCTGCAGAATGGTATAAAGTAGAAACAAGAGGAGCGTGTTTTCCTTCTTGTTATACAACTGGAATTTAAAGAGTTTTCCATGGGATGTTAGCACATGTAGCCCCACCCTCCCCAAGGCTTGGAAACTTTCCATCACCTTGATTTTCCAAGACATAATTTGGAGTGGTGTTACTTTTTCACTTGTTTGTAAATTTCTATTTCCCCAAAGAATTAAAAATGTATTTTTCCTGTTTTTTGAACTTCTGCATTTCAATTTGAATATTTTCAATTAGTTGCTTCCAACTAAAAGAACTGTGTTCTGAGACAAGGTTATGTTCACCCAAAAAGAAACACAAATTTCTGGGAAGGTTGAATGCTTTTCAAAGCCTAGAATGTATATTTAGGAACTATTTACTAGCTGGCCACAATGTTATGTTTTAATCCCATAAACAGATTTTGGAAGTTTCCTTGGCTTTAACATTATATGGAAAATTTGATGGTTAATTTTTCTCTTTTCAAATAAAGTGAGTACAGCTGACCAGTGTGATTTTAGGGTAACATAGAACTGAGCCTGGAGCATAAGAAAAAACTTGTGCTTAGCTCACTGGAATTTTTCATAAAAGACCACACAAGGAAAAATGTCTGGTTTGCTTATTACTAAGTATTTTATGCTATCAAATAATCAAACCAAATATGGAAAAGTAGAGTTGAAGTGATGCCCAGAAGTATCATAACTTTAATAACCTATAGGATTAAACTGTATAATTCCACTGCCATTAGTAAAGGATGCTACAAACACCCAGTTCTCTGAATATTAGAAAACGTCTATAGCATTTGCATTTAATTAACTTTTTCCTGACTCCAGCTGAAGACAAATCATTAAGCAAAGAAACATCAACACAGTCAACTACTAATAAACTATAATATATGATGACAAATGAACTAAATATTTATTTGGAGTCTAGAAATTAAATATTTGAATTAAACATTTAGGTGGGTAACTGTGATTTTGAAATTTCCATTATATTTTATTTACAAACCCATACTTCACGGTTATGTCGAAGTAATTTTCAGACATAATGAGTTTTAGTGGTGACCTTTGTTGCACAACAGCACAGCACACTATATACTATTTATAGTGCTTCAAATAAGTCATTTCTCATTCTAATTATTTAATTATATTATCATCATGATGATGAAATTTGTTAAATTTTTGAGTTAGTTTCAGAGTTGTGAAACTCATGTCAGCCACTGGGATTAAATCTACAGAACAAGGAAGGCATTGGTATCACCACACTATAACACAGAAAACTGAGTCAGGCTATCACAACGTCGTCTGCCAAGACAAAATAAAGGCCGACTTCCTGAATCCTGCACCAGTTCCCTTCTCCTCAGATTTTTGTCGTTTGCAGTGAATGTGTCATGCTCCATTTATGCTGTCATCCATTTTAGGTGTATTGAAATTACATGCTAAAAGAAACATACCAATATTTGAAATTACTCTTTTTTTTTTCTAAGACAGGGTTTCTCTGTCTTTGCCTTGGCTGTCCTGGACTCGCTTTGTAGACCAGGCTGGCCTTGAACTCACAGAGATCCACCTGCCTCTGCCTCCTGGAGTGCTAGGATTACAGGCATGTGCCACCATGCCTGATAAAATTGCTTTTTCTACAACATTTTTTTATTCATTACATTTATTTTTAAACAAACTTAAAGTTTTTTTTAAATACTTAGCATGCATGCTCCGTTTTTGTTTGTTTTAACTTTCGTTCTTCTCTCATACATTATGTCCTGCTCACAGTTTCTCCTTTTTCCACTCCTCCCAGCCCCTAACCCCATCTCTGTCTTTCCCAGTTCAACTTCGCCTCTGCCCCGCCCCCCAAAAAGCAAGTCACGGGGATATCCATCAAACATTATCTAACAACGTACAATAGAACTGGGCACAAACCCTCAAACCATGACTGAATGGGGCAACCTAGGAGGAGGAAGCACAAGCAAGAGCCAGAGACAACCCGACTCCCACTGTGGGGGGATTCTACCAGAACACCAAGCTGCACAGCCTTAAGTTATCTGCACAGGACCTGGCTAAGACCCATGCAGAATCTGTGTTTGTTGCTTCAGTATCTGTGAGCCCCGACAAGGCCTGCTTAGCTGATTCTGTGGCCCATGTTATCATGGAGTCCTCCACTGCCCTGGTTCCTACAATCCTTCCTCCGGGCTTCTGCAGGGTTCCTCTGGCTCCACCTAGTGTTTGTCTGAGGGTCTCTTCACCTGCTCCCATCAGTTGCTGGATGACTGACTACCTTTTGAAAACAACTGGGGCTACAACCAGGATGTAAAGTGAATAAACAAATAAAATTTGAAGAATACAGATGGAATCAGGACTTACACTGCACAGAGTTTAACCCCAAATAAAAAGGAGCAGAGGAAGAAAGCCCCAAAGGACATATAAAGCATCCAGGAAAAGTTTTAAATTACAAGAAAGGGACTGTCAAATAATAGCTTTGAATAAAAATTTAATATTAAAAGAAAGAAAGAAAGAAAACAACTGGGCTAGGCACCGATCCATGAATGTAGCAGAATATCATTAAGGATTATTTATTTATTTATCTCATACATTAATTACATCCTTCCTGCTATCCTGCCATGTCCTAACCCCCACTTTTCTCTCTCTTCTACACTCCACCTTCATTTCCTTTCAGAAAAGAGTATGCCTCCCAGGGACATAAACTAAACATGGTATATCAAGTTGCAGTAAGACTAGGCACCTCCCTTTGCAGTAAGCCTGGACAAGGCAACACATTGAAAGAATAAAGGGTCCCAAAAGCAGGCAGATGGAGACAGAGAGAGACAGAGAGACAGAGAGATAGAGACAGAGACAGGATGCTTCTGATCTCACTGTTGGGAGTACCACAAAAAGACCAAGCTACACAACCGTAACATGTAAGTACTGGTCCTAAGTCAGACTAATGCAGGCTCTCTGATTGTTGGCTCCGTCTCTGTGAGCCCCTATGAGCCCAGGTTAGTTGATTCTGTGGGGCTTCTTGTGTCTTTGTACCCTCTGACTCCTACAATCCTTCCTCCATATCTTCTGCAGGATTCCTTGAGCTATGCCTAATGTTTGGCTGTGGACCTCTGCATCGGTTCCCATGAGTTTCTGGATGAAACTTCCTTGATGATTATGCTGGGTTCTTGTCTACTGGTACAGCAGAATCATTAGGAGTTATTTCACTGCTTTCTCTCTCTCTCTCTCTCTCTCTCTCTCTCTCTCTCTCTCTCTCTCTCTCTCTCTCGTGTGTGTGTGTGTGTGTGTGTGGGTGTGTGTGCGCACGCGTGTGTTTCGTTCATTCCTAGATGTATGAGCTATCCAAACCTTGGTCCCTGGTCTTCCCATCAGTGTTACTGGTGGAGGCTTCCTCTTGTGGTATGGTTCTCAAGCGGAACCAGTTATTGGTTGGCCACTCCCTCCAGTCTCTGCATCACCTTTATCTTAGCACATCTTGTAGACAGGACAAATTGTAGGTCAAAGGTTTTGAGGTTAGGTTGGTGTCCCAATCACTCAACCGGAAGTCTTGCCTCATTACAGGAGACAGCCAGTTCGGTCTTTGTATCCCTCCTTACTAGAAGTCTTAGAAAGGATGACCCTTACAGATCCCTGGGACTCTCCACTGTACTAGGTTTCTACTTTAAGCATAAATGCCCAAATTCCAGTCAGCTCTTCCAGTACTCTCTTATTCTGTCTCTCACATGCCCATCTGACTCTTCCTGTTTCCAACCTTATTTGCTCCCAGACCACCCATAATGTCCACTCTGTTTCCCCCTCCCAGGGAGATCCATGTGTTCCTATAGATAAAACAATCCTATACAATAAAGAGCAACTAGAGGTATCACCATGCCTAATTTTGAGCTGTATCAGAGCTATAGTAATAAAAACTGCATGGTGTTGGCATAAAAACAGACATGTTTGTATGCTCAATTTTCTTAACCAATATATTTTATTAACAACTTAGTGACCGAGCATATATCACTTATAACCCAATTAACCAAAACAACAGGAAATGAGGATTAATGGACACAATAATAAAACCATAGGATATCAGTTCCAATGAATGATTCTCCTGGCACAATCTGCAGGATTTCTTCTGCTGGAACCTAGAGTAACCAGAACCCAGAACCTCAGCAGGATCCGGAGCTCTGAAGCCTTCCCTTGAGCGGTTCTCTCTAGGAGCATCTCATAGTGCAGTGATGAACAGCCAAAACTATCCCAAGTCTCCAAAAAGCCCCGCCTCCAGTTCTGGGCTCATTTATATATCTCCTCCCAGAGCCTGTTCATGGAATCTTTTCAGCTGGCAACAATCAAGCTCCTGCATGAGGTGGTTGGCCTTCTAGTGGATTAGCCTCACCTGTTCTCTCACAAGACCGTTCCAAACCCGCACTTGGGATCCTAAAAAACAGCTTTATCTCTCTTTTACATGTTGATCAATGGAATCAAACCAAAGACTCAGATGTAAATCCACACACCTATGGACACCTGATTTTTAATTTTAAAAAATGCCAAAAAATATACACAATGAAAAAAAGAAAGCATCTTAATTAAATGGTGCTTATTTAACTGGAAGTCAGCATATAGAAGAATGCAAACTGATCAATATATATATCTCACCCTACCCAAAACTCAAGGCCAAGTGGATCAAAGACCTCAACATAGAGCTGGATACACTCAACTTAATTGACTAGAAAATGGAGAATAGCCTTGGCACTGACACAGGAGACAGCTTCCTGAACAAAACACCAATCGCGCAGGCACTGAGAACGGCAATCACACTGAGAGGCTCCTCTGGAACAAAGGACACTGTCAATAGGACAAAGCAGCAGTCTACAGATTAGGAAAATACTTTCATCAACCCCACATTTGATAGAGGACTAATATTCAAAATGCATTTAAAAATCAATAAACTAGACATCAACAAACCAAAAAATTTCAATTAAAAATGTAGTGCAGATATAAACAGAGAAGTGTCAACAGAGGAATCCTAAATTGCTGAGGTGCAGTTAAAGAAATGTTCAACATCTTTATTGATCAGGCAAATGCAAATGAAAACTAATTTGAGATTCCATTTTACACCTGTAAGAATGGCTAAGATCAAAAACACCAGTAACATCTCACGCTGGTGAGAACATGGAGCAAGGGGAACGCTCCTTTATTGTGGGAGGGAGTGAAAACTAATACAGCATTATGGAAATCAATATGGCAGTTCCTCAGAGATTTAAAATCTACCCCAAGACCAAGATAAGCCACTATATACATATTCCTTTATATACAAAAGATGCTCCATTCTACCACAAAGACACATGATCAACTATGTTCATAGCAGCTTTATTTATAATAACTAGAAACTGGAAACAAACTAGATGTTCCTCAACCAAAGAATGGATAAAGAAAATGTGTTACATTTATACAATGGAGCAATATTTACTGTTAAAACAATACCATCATGAAATTTGCAGGAAGATATATAAAATTAGGAAAGATCATCCTGAGTGAGGTAACCCTGAGTCAGAAAGATAAACATGGTATGTGCTCACTTACAGGTGGAGATTAGCTATTAAGCCATGGACAACCATGCTACAATCCACAGACCCACAAAGGCTAAGTGAAAATTAGAATTAACTGAATTCAAATGTATTCAGGCGTATTCTTGCATACAATCACATATAATTTGTTACATTTAAATAGGTCTTCTAAATTTAAAAAGTGTTATCTTCCTGAGAAAATACAGTCAATGTGAGTGATATGTGGCAAAGTAACAAAAGAAAATGATTAACAAGATGCTCCTAGAGAGAAATGCCCAAGAGAATGTTTCTAGGTTCTGGGTTCCAGCTGCTGCGGTCACTTTTGCTGACCTTCTGGTTTTCCATTTAGTGAGTCTTCTGGAATCCCGATGGCAAAGAGTGGAATTGCCTCAAGGAACTGAGTCTTAAAAAAGGTCTACTTTTCTTGTCCAAATTAACCTTCTTCCTCTCCTATTTAGAGTAGGTGAGTTGGAAGGGAGGTAGAGGCATTAAAGAACCTGCAATAAAGTATTTTTTAAAAGACCAAAACCTACAGCTATCTGTTGTATAGTTCTGTCTTATTTGTCAAAAGTCAGTGTGTAGAGTTAAGTCTGAGTCTTCAGTTTTTACCCATTGATCAGCATGTTTCTTTTTATGACAATAAAATGTCAATTTTATTGTTATGGCTCTGTAATACAATGTGTAATATGGGATGGTTATACTTCTAACAGTTCTTTTATTAATGATTATTTTAGCAAGTGTGTATGTGTGTGCTTTCATATGAGGCTTAATATTATAATTTTCAATTTAGGCAAAGAATTGTAGCACTCATGGTGCCGGAAGGTACTGTGCATGCTACCAGAAGAGAAAGGTGATGATCACACTCACTTACCTAAGAACCCTGTTACCTACAATGGCAACACAGCAGCCTACACTGGTGCATAGTACCATAAATGTATGAGACTAACCAGCCACTAGTTAAAAATTAAATTTAAATAAGAACACATACTGAAGACTGCTAAGTTCCATTCCTATATAAAAAGTATTCACAGTTAATATCTGCTGGGGGAAATCATTTTTTCCAATGAGGTGACACTGGGTATCTCAAGCATACTTCAGAGCAAGGCCCACACTCAAGAGTGATTGACCAACACGGAAGAGACCATGTGACTTTTGTTTTGTTTGTGTGTGTTTGTTATTTTGGTCTGTAAAGTTTTGTCTTTGGGTATTTTTTAAGGGGAAAACATAAAATAGGGTAGGTAGAATAGTCAGTATGTCCTCAGAGGAGGTGGGCAAGGGAAATTACATGATAAAATTATATTGTGTGGAAACTTATAAATAAATAAATAAATAAACATGGAAAGAGTACCAGAATGTGTTCATCTTCTAAGTGACCTGAATAAATGGATTGTAGAGATAGGATCAATTAAAGGAGGTAAAGGGATGGGGTATAGTGACAAAATGATAAATAAATCTATGTCTCTCCAATCCAATGCCTGTGTTCTTACTCTCCAAAGTGCCTCTGTATTCATGATGATTTATAAGTATTGTTACAGCACAGAATCTACTGATTCCATCATGAAATATATGTTAACAGCATGAGATAAAAACTGGATAGGTTAAAATTTGGCAATAAAGAGGTCATGACTACACATATAAACTATTAAAGCATTACTTTTCTAAAAATCTCCAATAGTTAGTTATTCAGAACAGAATCTTATAAGCAAGATACATTGTTTAGAATTACAATGTTTTCTTTGTTTATATGAATTGCAGCAATAAGCTAATAAATAGTTAATGTCCTAGAAGTCAGAGTTCTTTTTCCATATCTTCATAATCAAATTTGCTTCATGCACTCTGGCACCTGCAGTGTGTGTACTGGGCAGTCCACTCCTAGAGGCGAAGTCATTGAGTAGAAGTTCTGTGGGAAAGAGCTTACACCATTCAAACTCTGGATAAAGACAGAGAGTAGAGACGTTACCTACCTATTGACATGTTACATTTATAAATAACATATATTGGCTATGTAATGAAATGGATCTTTTAAAATGGTTTTAACTGGAGCTTGTCAAAATCACATTTTTAAGCAAATTCTTTTTCAAAAAAAAAGTTTTCTTTAGTCAACTATAAAATAATCATTCCTGCTTTATGTTAATTAAAATTATAATCCACACCCTAAAGACTTATTTTCTTTTAAGAATTATTTACATTTGTGTGTGAGTGTTTTGCCTGAGTGTATGTAAGCACACCATGCACGTGCAGTACCCACTGAGAAGAGAGGAGAGTGGCAGGCTTCCTATAATTACAGTTACAGATGGTTGTAAGCTGCCATGTGGATGCTGAACATAAACCCAGGCCTTCTCCTACAGCATCAAGTAATCTTAACCACTGAGCAAGCTCTCCAGCTCCTAACGGAAAGTTCTGGACAGGATTCCACATTCAGTGAAGTGAACATAAAACTAACTCTTTAAAAGTAAAATTGTTTTATGTAGATTCTTGTGCTTTTGAAAACACCTGCATTTAATCACCACTGATGATTTTAAATTTAAGAAGTGACACTTCTTACAACATAATTAAAAGGTAATTCATACATCAAGCATATTTTATAATTAATCATCAAGAATATCATCCAATAAAATACTATAAGCTGCAGAGTGAGGGATATTTGGGTTCAAGGCTGATTTACCTGTTTTATGTTTAAATAATTATCAGATTCTAATTTTTTTAAGGTTCTATGACCATAGACTGACACATAAATTGTTTATAAAGAACTACATATGATGAATTTTAGAAACACAGCTTCAATCCAATGCTAAAAGAAACCTAAGACAACTTTGAAATCAGACAGAGCAGATACACGGCAAGAGGAGCAATTTTTATCCGCTATCCTGCTTCCAAACAGGGTTTCTCATCACCTTGGCTCCTCACAGACAGCACAGCCTGAGAACCAACACCGTCTCTACAGTGTGCGGCTCTCAGAGCAGAAAGCAGAAGTGTATGCAGAGTGTATGTAGAGTGTATGCAGAGTGTATGCAGAGTGTATGCAGAGTGTATGTAGAGTGTATGCAGAGTGTATGCAGAGTGTATGCAGAGTGTATGTAGAGTGTATGCAGAGTGTATGCAGAGTGTATGCAGAGTGTATGTAGAGTGTATGCAGAGTTTATGCAGAGTGTATGCAGAGTTTATGCAGAGTGTATGCAGAGTGTATGCAGAGTGTATGTAGAGTGTATGCAGAGTGTATGCAGAGTGTATGCAGAGTGTATGTAGAGTGTATGCAGAGTGTATGCAGAGTGTATGTAGAGTGTATGCAGAGTGTATGCAGAGTGAGAACTTTCCGGGCCAAGACAGGGAAGCGTGTAATTTAAATCTGAAGCGATGGAACATGACTACTAGTTCTCATAATCTTGGTCTGTTATTTCACTTTCATGAGCTACATTTCATTTCCTTTATTAAAAAGGCATAAGTATAGCATAGGCTACAGGAAACAGCTAAGTAGTTTAAGAAGGAATTTTTTTTATAAAAGAATATCCATTTGGCACAGTCTCCTAGTCAATAATAAATAAATTCATTAAAACATTAAACAGAAAATTCTAAAGCTAATTTATAAATTTCAGTTGCACGCTTTTCTTTATCATGTGAAGAGACTTCCTGTCGTCCCATTGGGTACCGCATAGGAGAAGGATGTTCCCCTAGTCCATCATGTCCACGTTGTGCGCTCTACTCATAATTTAACATTTAAATAGTTTCTGAGGTGTCAGCATGGATTCTTAGTAGATCACTGTGCTTGAGTTTGAGTAACTCTGATTTCAATAAATAATCATCACAAAATGCAAGTAGCATGTACACACTACTATAATTTTTATTATATAACTAACTGTATTTAACTTTTTTGTGCTTAATTTAAAAACAAATTTATTATAGATATATCTGTACAGAGAAATATGCATGTAAAGCTTTAACAATATTAATGCTTTTAGGCACCACTAAGGATGTTCAAATTTATTTCTCATTAATAAGAGGCAATATTATGAGGGGATAAAAAATAAACTATTTATTAAAATCATTTATTATCCAAAATTGAATTATTTTTAAGTAACATTCTAATGGCATTTTTAACCTCTGCATTTCTTACAGTGTAAATAATTGGATTTAACATGGGAGTAACAAGAGTGTAAAACACTGCTATGGCTTTATCCATATGAAAAGTGGTTACTGGTCGCATGTATGTATAAATACAGGGCACAAAGAACAAGACAACCACTGTAATATGGGAGCTACAGGTAGAGAGGGCCTTTTTCCTCCCCGCGGAGCTATGTGTCCTCAGGGAGGACAGAATGACCACATAGGACATCAGCAGCATTGTGAAGGTGATGACAGGGATGACACCACCATTGGCAGCAACCAGGAGACCAAGGAGGAAAGTGTCAGCACAGGCCAGTTGTAGTAGAGGGTAAATATCACAACAGAAATGGTCCATGATATTAGGCCCACAGAAAGGGATCCAGAGAGCGACAAGGATTTGCCCAAAAGAGTGGATAAAACCCATTATCCAACATACCCCCACTAGGAGACAGCAATTGCGGTGGTTCATCCTGGTGACGTAGTGCAGAGGTCTACAGATGGCCACATAGCGGTCATAGGCCATGACCACAAGAAGGACAATCTCTGAAGCCCCTAAAAAATGTTCAACAAAAAGTTGCATCATGCAGCCATGGAATGAGATGGCTTTTGTCCCTGAGAGCAAGTCTGCCAGCATTTTAGGGACGATAGAAGAGGAATAGCATGCATCTATCAGAGATAAAAAAGCCAGGAAGAAGTACATTGGGGAGTTCAATGTCTGGCTACAGACTATGGTCCCTACAATGAACAGGTTTCCTGTGACAGTGATGATGTAGGTGATGAGTAACACCAGAAGTAGAATTCTCTGAAGCTGGGGATTCTGTGTCAGTCCCGTGAGGATGAATTCAGTCACATTCATTGTTTTCTCTCATCTGAATACTGCAGGGGAGCTCAGAACTGCTGGGTTAGCCTGGAAAAAAGGAATTTTATTAGGAAATATGATGAGAAACTTTATTGTTTTAAGATAAGAAAAAAATCATTTTAATAATAAAAATTATTTTTCATGGTGTGCAGAAAAAAAGAAACAGGCTATCTCATCTTTTTAATATTTTTAATAAAAACAAATAAATAAATCTCATTATCTTATAAAGATGTTGCAATCTTCTGACTTGTGGTCAATAAAAATTTGGGGGAAAATCACACATGTCACACATTTTTCCTCTGTGTTCAGCATAGGTTTTTCTGTCACTGTATTGGGGATTTATTTTAATTTGAACTCAAGCAGAAACATAATATGGTATTTTAAAACTTGAGATGAAACTCTCAATTTCATACCCACCCAGAGTTAAATACTATAGGCATAGTTATTTATTAACCTAAAACTAATCTCAAATAAATAGTGTAGCCATGGAGCATGTATGTATCAGTGTTTGTAAGTATGAGTGTCTGTCTGTCTGTCTGTCTGTCCATCCGTTTGTCTGTCTGTCTGTCTCTTTGTCTCTCTGTCTCCTTCTCTCTCTCTCTCTCTCTCTCTCTCTCTCTCTCTCTCTCTGTCTCTCTATTACGTATTACACAAGTGGGATACAGTTTTAAGTGTCCTTATTAACAAGATTTGTTTGGCAATTAATTTAAAAGATCATACTCAAATATTTATTATATATATTATATTTATTATTTATTATGTGCATGTCAGTAATCATATGAATATATATAATTAAAAACAAAGATAAAGTCTATTTTCATATCTCATAGTGAATATGATGTGTCAAAAATAGGATTATATAGATGATTAGAGTGCAGCACCTGATGTGAGAATAACAGCAAAGTAACTCTATCATGGAGTCTTTGAGAAATCTTCACTTTCTATCAGGAAATAAACTAAGTCTTCACTGATTTGAAATACATATTGAGACCGGAAGTGAGTAAGGAAGGAGCTAAGAATACATGGACTATAAGGCTCCAGACAGAAATGCCAACTGGGGAAATGATCCATGGGAGAAGCAGAGCTTGTGTCAGTAACCTAGCACACTATGGGGCTAGGTTCAGTGAACAAAATGAGTTAACTGCAGATCGTGCAGTTTTACAGACCATATTCAAGAATGTGACTTCATTTTAGATGACAATTTATACCTCCAGAACATTTTACACAAAAGAAAGATGTAATGTGACTTATGCTTTGTGCTCGAACTAGATGTCTTTAACCACTCTATGAAAAATAAGTTACAGAAGATTGAGGGGAGGAGCAAGAGACTAGTTGGGTTGTGTAGGTCATGAGGTCAGGATCCCATTGAAAGGACGGTTCAAATAGAAATGGTTGTATGGCATAAAATATAAGAGAAAAAGAATATTAAAAATTGCTCCAACGTTTTTATGTATATCATCCCCAGGAAAGAATCTACGGGTACATGCTGAGAAATTTTCCTATGTGCAGACCTCAGCTAGGACATTCAGCATTTCCTCAAGGGTTATCGAGAGACAGGCTCAATAATCTTTATATCAATAATGGTTGTATACTATTATTCTTATTTAATAAGTAAAATAAATGAGCCTTAGAGAATTTAAAGAGGCTGTTTAATGTCACCTAGAAGACCATAACCCTAGTTTTACCTTGAAATGTAAATAAAGTGTATTTGAATTCTAAGACTCTTAACTATATTCTGTAAATTGAAGATCCTTGACTTTAGCAACTGTGCAGATGAATGGGCAAGAAGCTCCCATAATCACACAGATGTGTATGGAAAAGCTGCCAGCACCAGCTGCTTAACTTCTATCAACATTTTAAGAATAACATGTCATCACTTACGAAAGTGGCAACACTGTCACAATTACAGTTTAATACAAATGTCAAGTATAATTTTCTAGCAGAAACAATGTTTATCTGTAAGAGTTGTTACGCTGCTACTTTTTTTATTAATTTATATTTGTCCTACTTTTTGCTCAGCAGCCTCTCTCCTCCAAACACGTACAGAAAAATCTCTCCTCGTTAGTTCCATCCTTTCTCATCTAATTCCTCCAGATTCTTTTTTTTTTTTTTTACACTAGAGATCTAGAGAAATAGTATTGTGCCTGACCAGTCTTGAAGGGTGTACCCGAGCTTTCCATTGTGTTGAAATACAAGCATGACATCTTGTGACAAGAGACTTAGAATTAGGGAACATGAGGCACCAATCAGTTCCTGATTGTCATCAAGTCAGATTATTTAGACTTTTGCCAAGAAAGAAGCTCTTGAATTTGGCTAACCCTCAGACAGAAATCTGAAAGCTGCAGCTTTGACCAATCACTATGCTTTTACTCACCTCTTAAACAGCCACATGCGTAGAACCACCTCAGCACTCTCCCAGGGGCAGCCCATTCAATAGGAAATGAATTCCATTTGTGTGAAGAAAGGAAAGACACCATTAACAAACACCTAAGAGTACAAAGGCCAAGTCATCAAAATCACTTTTCAGAAAATTATCCCTTTCTGCCTTCAGGAGTTAAAAACTCAAAACCTTTTAGTTGATAGACATGACTCACTGTTATATTATTAAACATATATTTGGAAGAAAATGTAATTGTGTAGATTGTACATAAAATGTAAAAATGAGTACACTGAGGAAGCATGGCTAAATTATCACCTCCACTTAATATTTTCTTTAATATATTATTCTTACTTGAGAAAGTCATTCTTGAAGAAATTGCAAAGCCTTTGAATGTTCCATTATTCCTTTCTCATCTCTTGTATTCTTTTGTGGAGACACAAAAGTGCATGTTCTTGGAATCCTAAGAGAAAGAAATTTAGCCCATTTGCCTTTATAAACAATACCAATAATTAGGTAAATTGTAAAATCAAGCTTAAAACTCAGCCATTAATGTGTTGCTCTTCCTATTTAACCAATAGTAAACATCAAGCATGGAGTGATTCAGTCTTGCCCTCCAGCACAAAGATTTACTGAGGAGCAGATCTAAAGACATAACTTCAAGTCTCTGTAGTCTACATCTTGTTCCTATCTTGGCTCCTCAGAAACTTCTAAATATAAACTCACCTAAACAGTCAGCGTTAACCTTTCCTAACACCACCTTTCAAATAAGCCCTTAAGGACAATGCTTCTGAATCTGATTCAGGGAGTTGGAGGAAATAAAAAAAGAAAATTATTTCATAAGCACTTGGGAATTTGAAGTATCTCATCTTCTTAAATTCCTCTGAGATTATCTCACTTCTACTATCAGGAGAATTAAAATAAGTTTATTTATTTTGTTGAATCAGTTAATAATATACTATTAGTCCTCTCCCACTTCTCATGTGCCTTAAACTACTATTAAAGGAAAATGTACTCTGATTCATCATGGTTTATGTATTTAAGACACTTTCACATTAACTATACAATAAACTCATAGTATAATTACAGTATTTACAGCTGTAGTAAGGTTGATTTCACTTACTCAGGAATGTGTTAAAGTGAGTTAGAGAATTGTAATCCAATTTCTCCTTTTTCATTTGTACTATTTGACCTGATTATTTTTTTAATTAATTTTTATTTATTTACTTTACATCCTAATTGCAGCTTCCCCTCCATTCTCTCTTCCAAGTTCCTCCTTCTCATCTCCCCCTCACCTTTCTCCTCAGAAAAGTGAAAGGCTCCTCTGAATATCAACCCACATTGGCATATCAAGTTGCAGTGAGTCTAGGACATCTTCTCCTATTGAGCCTAACAAGGCAGCCCAGTTATAAGAAAGGGATCCAATGGAAGGCAACAGAGCCAGAGACCGGCCCTGGTCATCATGACAGGAATCTCGCATCAAGACCAGGCTGTACAACTACCACATATGCGAAGACAGCACAGGCCCATCCCATGCTTGCTCTCTGGTTGGTGGTTTAGTCTCTTTGAGCCTCTATGGGTCCAGGCTTGTTGATTCTGTAGGTTTCTGTGGTGTCCTTGAACCCAAGCTCCTTCAATCATTCCTTCTCTGTCTTCCAAGGAATTCCCCAAGCTCCACCTACTGTTTCGCTGTGGGTCTCTATATTTGTTTCCCTCAGTTACTGGATGAAGCCTCTCAGATGGCAGTTATGCTAGGTT
Source organism: Acomys minous (assembly GCF_964271855.1). NCBI lineage: Eukaryota > Metazoa > Chordata > Mammalia > Rodentia > Muridae > Acomys > Acomys minous. The sequence goes on from NC_140492.1 coordinate 455,358, forward strand.
CCTGTCTTCAAGTACAGCAGAGTATCATTAATGCATTTTTTCGGAGGGGGGTGTTGGGTTACCTCACTCAGGATGATCTTTCCTAGTTTTATCCATTTGACTGCAAATTTCACAATGTCATTGTTTTTAACAGCTGATTAGTATTCCATTGTGTAAATGTGCCACATTTTCTTTATCCAGTCTTCGGCTGAGGGACATCTAGGTTGTTTGCAGTTTCTGGTTACTGCAAACAAAGCTGCACTGAACAAAGATGAGCTAATGTCCTTGTGGTATGGTGGAACTTTTTTGGGTATATGCTCAGGAGTGGAATATCTGAGTCCTGAGGTAAAGCTATTCCTTATTTTCTGAAAAGCTGCTTTCCAAATGATTACACAACTTTTTACTTCCATCAGCAATTGAAAGGTGATCTTGCTACATATCCTCACAAGCATGAGCTGTTGCTTAAATTTTTTGTCTTAGCCATCCTGGTAAGTGTAAGATGGAATCTCAGAGTCCTTTTGATTTGCATTTCTTGATGACTAAAGATGTTAAACATTTCTTTAAGTGCTTCTTGGCCATTAAAGATTTTACTGTCAAGAATTTCCCATTTAGATCTGTACCCCAATTTAAATTGGGTTATTTGGTTTGCTGATATCTAGCTTCTTTGGTTCTTTATATATTTTGGTTATTAACCTTTTGTCAGCTTTAGGATTAGTGAAGATACTTCTAATTCTGTAGGCTGCTGTTTTGTTTTGTTTGTTTTTGATGGTGTCCTTTGTCTTACAGAAGCTTTTCAGTTTCATGAGTTTCTATTTATTAATTGTTAATCTTAGTGACTGAGCTGTTGGTGTTCTGTTTAGTAAACTGTCTCCTGTGCCAATGTGTTCAAGGCTATTCCCCATTTTCTCTTTTATCAGGCTTAGTGTATCTGGTTTTATGTTAAGGTCTTTGATCTATTTGGGCTTGAGTTTTATGTGATAGATATGGATCAATTTGCATTTTTCTACATGTAGACACCCAGTCAGACTAGCACCATTTGTTAAAGATGTTCCCCTGCCTCACTGTATTGTTTTGGCTTCCTTGTCAAAAATCACATACCCATAGGTGTTTGGGTTCACTTTGGAGTCTTGAATTTGATTCCATTGCTCAACCTGTCTGTTTTTATGCAAATACCATGCAGTTTTTATCACTATTTCCCTGTAGTACGGCTTGAAATCTGGGATAGTGATACCTTCAGAAGTTCTTTATTGTACAGGATTGTTTTAGATATTCTGAATTTTTTGTTTATCCATATGAAGTTGAGTATTTCTTTTTCAAAGTCTGTAAAGAATTGTGTTGAAATTTTTATGGAAATTGTGTTGAATCTGTATATTGCCTTTAGTAAGATGTCTATTTTCACTATGTTAATCCTACTGCTGGCTGCTTCAACTCAACTATTCCAGCCTCAACTCCTCTCCAAGCTGACAGATTCAACATGGCTTCTCTTGACTTCTGACTGAGTTGTTCTGCCCAGCCTCAAACTAATTCTGGCAATATGTTTTAATCTTCTGGCTCTTTGTCATTCTCTGGCCTATTCTGTCTTCTCGTTTGTCTAACTTGTTCTCTCTGCAACCTGTCTCTATAAAACTCTCCAGGTAAGAAAATGTTTGTTTTAAAAAAACAAAAAACAAACAAACAAAAACCACCTCTCCCCCCCCCCCATGCTGTCTTTCCTGTCCTAGTTTCATGAGAGTTGTGCATATCCTGTCTCTGACTCATTCTGTCAAATCCTTCTCTGATTCATCATGTTTTCTACCCATTAATTAGATGTCACTTTCAAACATGACCGTTTCTTTATATAAACCAGCTTTACCTTCATTGCTTGGGGTTAAAGATTTGTACTAAAGAGGTGTTTGTATTCTGTGGAAATATAGGTAAAATCTCTTCTACAATGTAAAACATTCCCTCACTTCCAGTCTGATGTTCAAACATCTTTAAAGTATATAGATTGATCTGATTCAATAGTTTTTCTCTACAGTCCAGTGTCTTTCAGCAGCAATTATTCCTGCCTCATTGGCATTCAAAAAATTTAAAGTTAGTAAAGCATTATCCAGTCTATTTCTGGGAGTTCTTATTCCCCTCTCTATTTATTAAGCAACCATTTAAGGTATAATTATATCACTCTATAAATGCTTGACCTGTTGGGTCATATAGTATACCTATAATATTTTATGTTATAATAAACAAATGTTTTTATTTTAATGGAAACATATATTGGGCATTATCCATCTTAATTTGTAAAGGTATCCTCATGATAGGCATCACTTCCAGGAAATGTGAAATTATAGAATCAGCCTTGTCAGAAATCAAAGAAGAAGCCCATTGAAATCCTGAATATTTATCATTGGTTTGATGCTCAAATTTTAGTTTCTAAAATTCTGCAAAATGAACTACATCCATCAGCCAAATTCCATTGATTTGGGTTCCAGTAGAGTTTTTCCAGAAGGCAGTAGGATTTGATTATACAAAGGACAAGTAGGACTTTTTGCAATTATTTGCTATTAACATGAAGTTTTTATGAAATTCCAAGGTGTCTAGCACATTTCCTATTAATAAGTAATCAATCTTTTCATTTCCTGTGCCAACGAACCAGCCAATCATGTATAAGATGGAATATGGGTGATATGTAATGGATAATTTCTGCTTTGAATTGTCTGTTTTAGTTGTATAAATAATGATATTAACTCTGAATTTTCAGGAATAAGCTCAGCAGTTTCCATATTCCGCATAACCCTCTCTGCATATTGTGAGCCATTAATTATACTGATAGGTTCAGAAAAATCTAATAAAACCATAAAAATTGCATATTATTCTGAGTGAACTGAAGCATATGGGTTTTGAATTACTTTAGCTATATTTCCTGACTTATAACCTAGCATTACTGATTTATTTGCATTGGTATAAAATGATATTGGTGTCCATTTACTGTATGAGGAAAGAATCCCATTAATTCTTTTTTATTAAGTGGAATTACTTACTTTTGGGATATTTGTTATTAATTTCTTCCAAAAATTGCTACAATATCTTTGTCAATATTCATTAATTACCAATAATGGGGTAATTTCAGCATTAATATATAATGTACTATGATTTGTGCTAGATCTGTTTATGGTTTGAAAAATGTAGTCCAGAGGATGGGGTGCAGTTTATTGCTATAGGGTGTGCTTTTAGGAGAGTTTGCAGGCCAGGCAAGGGCTTGGGATGAGGTCTTCCCTGGTATCCCTGCTGCTGGCGGGCCTCCAGAAAAGCAGACAGAGTTTTGGGATGGAAAAATAGAGTGCAAGGTATGAAGTACAGTTTACCACTGTTGGGTTGTCTAATTTAAGAATGCTCCAAAATGCAAAAATCTCTGGAAATTGATGGGCCACATTTTACTTCCTTTGGTTTGTTTTTATTTATTTGTTTATTTATTACCTTCTGGCTTCATCCAAGTAAATTAAATGTAGGTTTAGGCCACCACACTGGATGCATGCCTGAGATTTAGAATCATATTACAATGAATTACCCAAGAATTTAAACACACAACAGTCAATTTTATCTGTAAACAAACTATCAAATAATAAAATATAAAATTGTAACTATTGATTATTAAGTGAAGTTTTTCAGATTATCTAATTTCTTCCTTTTATTTCACATATAAAGATTTCAAGACCAAAGAAAAGAACATTCTCAAAATAAAACATTAATATGATAGTAGAATTAGGGCCTAAATTTTCCTTGATCACCAGATTTCATGGTTCCCAGTACACAGATTTCGCATTACTTTGACATCAGCTTTCTTAAAATTTAATCACATGGAGGCCTGAGTTTAATCTATGAATTAAAAAATACAAAAATATGAAATATTACCAATTAAAAACTGAATGAATATTTTGGACATTATCTAATTATCATAAAAGAAACAAAAACCTAAAAAGGAAAGAATAATCCCTAATATAATATTATGCTGGGCACATTTGTTAGGCATTTTCTTGATTGATGGAGCTAGAGGGCCCAAACCACTATGGGCAGGGCCACCTCATAGCAATTGGTCCTTGGTTGTATAAAATAGCATGTTGAGAAAGTCGTGAAAACAAGTCAGTAAGCAGAGCTTGGTCCTCCATAGTCTCTACCTGAGTTCCTGCTTCTAGTTCTTTCTTGAGCCTCTGCCTGGACTTCTCTTCACAATGGAGTGTGACCTGAGAATTGTAAAATGAAATGAGCCTCATCTTCTCCAGGTTGATTTTTGTCGTAGGCTTTAACACAATAATATAAGCAAAACATAATAACAACCTGAAATAAAAGCCAAACCACATCCCTATCTCACATCATATATAAAAGGTACATAATAAATCAAACTTTAAATGTAACACTTTAAAACTGTTAAAATTCAACACAAAACAAATCTGCTTTTAAAATGGCCAAATGATCAGAAAAGACATTCTTCAGTGAAAAAGACACAGTGAGCTAAGGCATACATGAAAAAGTGTTCAACGTCACTAGTCATCACAGAAATGCAAACTATATTGAGATATAAACTCACTCTGGTTAAAGTGCCTATTATAAGCAAGATAGCTAATGACAATGCTGGCAATGGTCTGTGAAAAAGGACATCGGCTATTACTTATGAAAATATTAAGTACTATGGCCAACACGAAAAAAATACAGGACTTCTTCCAAAGAAAATTACAGATTAGTGCCCTATGTGACCAAGGAGGCACCTGATTTTGTAAGTATCCAGAAGAAAGGTGACCTATAGATTAAAGATTCATCTAAACTCCTGGCCTATTGTACTTCTCCTCACAATAAGCAGGAAATGGAATCCACCTATGCTCCCTTGTGGATGAACGAGTAAAGGAAAGGGTGACCTCAGCACACAGTGGAACACTATCAGCCTCAAAAGCATTGACATCTTGTCATTTGTAGCAAAATTGATGGTCATGAGAAAAAATTTAGTTCAGATAAGCTGAGTACAGAAAAATCCTATAGCCACATGTTAAAGGGCATGTTTCAGGGTCTGGAGTGATGATTCAGCACTTTATATCTGTGGTTGTTTTTTCAGAGGACACAGGTTTGATTTCTAGAATCTTCATGGTGACTCATCATCATCTGTAACTCCAGTTCCAGGCAATCTAACACCCTCTTCTCCCCTTCCGCAGCACCACGGAAAAGCACCGTCTTTTTCAACAAAGACACAATCAAATAGTAGTGATTAACAAAATAATTTGTTTAAAGTCTCAGAATAGGCCGTCTATTCATATTCTAAAGATAAACAAGTAAATTAAGTGGAAAAATATGAGAAACATTACTTCATTTTCTATTTTTCTCTTGTTAAAATTAATTTATTTGACACCTTCATACATTTATTTCACAATTTCATACATGTGCATAATATATTCTGGTCACATTCAGCAAGCCCATCAACCTATAAGCCACCAAGTATAGTTTTTCTTATTAGTTTTGACTTTAATTTTTTGACCTCTTGATTTTAACCAAGTCATTTACAAGGGAACAGGTGTGGTGCTATCCCCTGGAGCACCAGTAGTTATTTCATAAGTGACTACACCACTGAGGACAATGTCTTACCCTCTCCTAGAAGCAATCAACTTCCATAAGTAGTACCTCTTCTATCCATAACTGGATGTTAGTGGGGTCAATCTTGGGTGAAATCTGCAGGTAACCATAAGACATGCATAGAAGACAGTGCTTCATAGCCTTGGTCTCATTTTATGGTTCTTAAATTATTCTCCCTTTCTTCTGCAACATTCCCTGAGTCTTGGAGCAGGAAACACGAAACTTGCTCTGAGGGACAAACATTTAATAATAACTTATTTTCAGTCCCTTGACAGGCCATAATTATGTCTTTGCAGTAAATTCTGTGCCTAATGCTAAGAAGCTGATCAAGGCTGAAGGCAGCACTAGTCTAATGTTATAAATATTTAGGAAACAGCTTGACAGCATGACCATTTATCAAAAGAGAAGCAATGGGTCACCCTTAAGACCTTCTACCTCCCAAGCTATGCACCTTTGACCATGTCTGCCATAATAGCCATAAAATATTCTCTTTGGAACTTCGTATCAGACTTAATTAGAACATACTGGATTACCCCCATAACAGCAATGCCACAGTAGCAAGATGTGTGGTGGACACATCTTGCTTAGCAGGCTGGTACTGTAACATGTAGTGTCTACAATGGCATATTACAAAACCAAGCACTTTTTATTGAATTGGAGGTGCTATACATAAGGTGTTTCATGCCTGGTACTGTACCATGGTCAAATGTCCATGGGTAAGGAAGTATAGGCCCTGAGTTGTATGGGTTGGGGTTACATCTAAACATTGTTTAAATAGGTGGTTGTGTAATCAAACTTCCTTCTAAATATTTGTGCTTATAATTTGTGTTCTTCTCAATTTTGTTTATATGAACATCTTCTTGCTATGGATAATGGATAATGCAGAGATTTATAATTGTTTATGTTGAGGGACCAGGAATTAGACAGACTTCCTGAAAAGCAGGCAGATAGGAAGAAAGGCCAAGACTGAGTGATAAAGATAGTGAACTTCCCAGATGTCTGGCTTATTTGTCATCCTCATAAACAGAGACAAAAATCCTAGCAGCTTAAAATAAAAGCTTTATATGCCTTTTTATTCTGCCGACAGGCCCTGTGTTGATGGACAAGCTCAACAGTTTCAAGGCCAGATCAGGACACGTGTGTATGCTGTGGAACAATCACCTATAGTATCTTTCTTTGCACTGACCCAAACTAAATTATGGAAGGAATAACCTTCAGAGACTTTAAAATCTTCTAGACCTCAAGAAAAAGCTGAGCTTCAGCTTCCTGAATTTCCCCTCCTACTTTGGTGGGTCCTTTTCTGTGGTATGGTTTCCCAACTCTTAATAAAAGTCTTTCTTCATTGCTGATTATCTCTGATCCTGTTTCTTGTGATTGATATTTCTCTGCTGATACCTGTACAGATGAAGATCTTTTTTCCCTGCCATTTAATTCTTTAACTAAAAATGAGGGGGCTCATCAAGAATCAAAGATGGGAACAATATTGCTGAGAGTTAGTGACTGTGAATTCTCATAAGTATATAAGTCATCTGTGACAGCCTTCGTCTAGCCAAGGCTCATGGTACATAAAGTGCTATCTTGGGAACATAATATTGTTGATACACACCATCCACTCATAGCATCTGAGAATACCACAGCAGATCAAGCCACTTAACATTCCGTCAAGTGTTAGGGAGGGTTTCTCAAAGCTTTACCGCTACCTGAAGAGCTACTAGTAGTTGATGGATGATAAAGATGAGTCATATTTATTTGGGAATGTAGGTTGCCCACAATTTAATGAGTGGCCCTACACTCAGATTTACATGGTCAGCACTAATTGGACTCACTGGAATGGTAATAATAATAAAAGAGGAAGTGAAATCAGAAGTGTGACAAAATAGTTGGCCCCAGGTAGGGGCAGGAGTGAAGAGTTGTAGGGTTATATAGGGGAAAAAATATCATCAATGCATGACGTATTCTGTGAATAGATAAAATATAATTTTTAAACATTATTTTTATGTATTTACATAAATAATGTACTTATACACATAAAAATTCAACACTTTTTCTAAATGTGTTTAGGATACTGGCTTTAAAGACAATAACAGATGTGCTTGAGAGATTCTTATTCTAAATATAACTTCTGTATCACAGTCCTGGGGAAAAGAAAAACATATTTCAGTGATGTTTGTGGAAGCCGTTTTAGTCTAATAGGATAAACCTTATAGGATTAACAGAAATCTCATAAAAAAAACTATAAGATTCATAGCACATTAAAAATGGAACAGTTGAAAATAAAATCCAAACAGAATTTTGTGTCTCAAAACATTTATGAGAAACAGATTAAGAAAATTACTAACCTAATCCTATGGACAGGTGTCATCATTCATGGAAAATAGTAGAGCTCTCAGAAGACAAAGGGAAACCCAAGTATGGAAACAAAAGTGGTGGATGTGAGATTTTTGGGGGCAGTAGCAAAAATGAAACACTGCTACTCAACTTTTCACTTCTGTCAAGAAAAAATTTAAGAGAAATTATTTTAAGTGAAAATGGGTCAGTTATGATTCACTGTTTCAGGGGTACTGTTCATTAGTGCATGGCTCCATTGGTATGGACTTACAGAAATACAGAATACCCTGACTACGGGAAGCAAAGATATCCTGAGAACAATATTATACTCATAATAACAGGCTCTTGTTAAATCTGCTTGTTCCATCCAAGTTCCAGCCTATTGGTGCTCCCTAGTCTCAGGGTAAAATTCTCCTCTAAGGTGTTGTCCTACATAGTAACTAACTCTGGTAGCACTTTTATAACACACCCAGAAATGTGACTCACTACTCTCCTAAGCATCTCAAAATCCGACCGCTAATTAAAGCCAGCTATCACACACACCTGATTAGGTTACAGCACAACCCAGGAGCAGAGTTTTCTATGTGCCTGCTTTTCTTTTGCCTCAGCTCACAAGCATTCTAGTTCACTGGCATAAGCCTCAACCATAGAACTTCTAAAATTAGCTGAACTCCTGGGCTTTGCACTTAAACCTAATGTGATTTCTTATCGATTAGCAAAGTAACCTGTAGAGAACAGAGACGAGTTTATTGTGCATATGAGAAGATAGGTATTCCAGAAGAGAAAGAGGATTATAGCAGATTAAATTCCCTGAAAAGCACATTCTGATTACAGTGCTTCTACAAAATATTACCATTTTCTTATCAAGAGCCAGGGTCTATCTACTTGAACACACAGTGTACTTCATGACTGTCCTAAATATGGCAGAAATGATTCTATGTAACATCCAAGGTTGAGTATAAAGCTTGCAGTTTCTACTTGGCTTACCTTTCTAGAGTCTTTTCAAGCTGTGAGACACCATATATAATGTCCATTATTCCCTAGCTCATATGCTTGATAGAACATTTGAAAAGGCAGCATAACATAAGGAGTCAGTGTCTAAGGAGAACCAGCTGTTTTACCCCCATTATTCAAGATATACTGCACAACATGTGAGTGAAGAAACTTTAAATTATCTGAAAGCCAGTTAATGTATGACTACCTGTGACAGAAGTGCCCAGGTGAGCTGCCCACAAACTCCTGACCCACGGAATTCATCTGATAAAATCATAAGGTGGTATTATAGATCACTAAATGCTGAGCTGATTTAACACAGCCCAGGAATATCAGACCCTGTGCAATAACTCAGACTCTGATACAGTGAATGTTCTGAAGATGGGAATGCATGGTTGCAGGGTAGTCATTAGATACATGGACTTGAGAAAATCACTATTATGGTGAGAATTCAAGTTCTATTTCATAATAGCTAACAGATAATACTTGATGTGAAAATGGAAGAATGTAATTTAATTTGGAAATCAGAATTTTAAAAGCTTTATATTGACTGTATAGACAACTATGTCAGGAAGTGAACTTGATAAATAGAAACAAAAGATTTTCTTCAGGAATTTAGCTTCCTTATCTGTGGCAGCATTAATGGGCAATACCTGCTCCCTGGCCACTTTTACAATATCAAGCAGATGCTAGATTCTCTAACCCCAATAATTATGGGGTTATCTATCCCCATAATTATCTATCACATATCACAGGAGTCAATTGTCTATACTACTCTAATGTTCTCTTTCATTGAATAAACAACATTTCATGGATGGTTATAGTTAATATATGTTTAATTACTAAGAAAGCTGCTCATTATTCACACATGTAGATGAATAACTGGAAGAATTAATATTGTTATCTACATTGAGTAAATCATTTAAAAATTCAAAAAAGGATGAGTGAGGAAATATTACTTATATGTTAAAATAAAATTGAAACTCAAAATTAAGGAAATAAAATTTAGTTTATGTTGAAGTGCATCTTAAAATGTACAACTACACATAAGCAATTAAGCTTATACAAATCTAATCTTTAAAGAGTAAACATTATCTTCTTAAATTTTAATTCAAATGGCTGCTTTTCACTGAGACTAAATTAGCAAAAGAGAACAATAATGAAAAGGTAAATATTTGTAATAAATGTCTCTGTAAAACAATAAATATGCTGACTTTCCCTTTTCAAGACTGATATAGCCCACTCACAACTGAGATAGATTTTTTGCTCCAAAGCCTCCTCATGGCATTTTTCATTTCTGTATTCCTCAGGGTGTAGATCAAAGGGTTCAACATTGGAGTTATGAAGGTTAAAAGCACAGTCACAGACTTATCGATGGGAAATGTGGAAGTAGGCCTTGCATATAGGAAGATGCAGGGAACAAAGAACAAAATGACCACAGTGATGTGGGATGCACATGTGTACAAGGCTTTGCGCCTCCCTTCCAGACTATGTGCCTTGAGGGAGTGTAAAATGATGCCATAGGAAACTAGGAGAATTAAAAAGGTGACAGTACAAATTGCCCCTCCATTGGCGATCATACAGAGCCCAATGAGGTAAGTATTCGTGCAAGCCAGTTTTAGCAAGGGATACATATCACATACAAAGCTGTCAATGATGTTCGGGCCACAGAAAGGAAGCTGATAAATAAAGATGAACTGAATCAATGAGTGAAGGAAGCCCCCAATCCAGGCCCCCAACAGCATAAGAACACAAACCCGCCTGTTCATGATGGTCAAATAATGAAGAGGTTTACAGATGGCCACATAACGGTCATAGGCCATCACCACCAGAAGAATGACCTCAGCTCCAGCAAATAAATGATCTATAAAAACTTGAGTCATGCAAGCCCGGAAGGAAATTGTCTTTGTTTCATAAAGCAAGTCCATGATCATTTTGGGAGCAATGGCAGTAGAATAGACAGTATCTATAAATGACAAATAAGCCAGGAAAAAGTACATAGGGGATCCCAGGCTTTGGCTGGCCATGATGGTCACCATGATGAGCAGATTGCCCATTACAGTCACAATGTAGATGAGCAAGAATACGACAAACAGAACTTTTTGGCTCTCTGGGTTCTGAGTGAGACCCAAGAGGATAAATTCAGTCACATTGTTCCTCTTTTCCATATGTTCCTCTGAGGGTGTTGAACCCACTCAGGTATTAGAGCAGACAAGATCAGATGAGTTTGAAATGATTCTAAGCTCTGCATTACGATGTCTCAATAGTTCTCCCATGTTTCGTTACACAGTTAGTTTGAATTTCCTCCAGCATTGTTCCACTCATTTTCAAAAACTCCTTTCTACAAACATAATAGTGAATCTTCAGGGGTCTGTCTGGCAGACACTTGGATGGTTTATCTGTGAAGTGATCTAGTGAAAATATAATCACATGTAAATATAAGCACTATATTTTCATGTTTATATGAAATAATATCTATAACATAAATTGTATAATTTTGTGCCGAAGTTTAGAGACAGCCTTTCTGAGTACACAGTATAAGTTCCTAACATCTTTACATAGCAGCAACTGGACCAGACACTGCTTGATTGTTCTTTTTATGCAAATCTCAAATTATTAATTCAATTTCAAACTCCTTCGAGATGTAAAGGAGGTAAATAATAAATGTTGAATTTTACTCTATTCATGAAAATCCAGAAAGAAATTTAAAAAGGTTATCTACATATTCACAAAGTCAAGCAATGATGGTTGCTTGACAGTATGTGTTGTATATTTTACCAAAATCAAAATTAATGAAAATCTACAGAACACTGAGACATTATAAATACCATGTGTAAAATGACAGTTCATTAAAAATATTATATTCTCCAACTGAAATTAAATATGTCCTTTATATTAGGAAGTATTACTATAAAACATATTTGTGCTATGGTTTTTTATGCTATGTCATAGACTCTGTCTTAGAACATATTTTAAGCATAATGCAATATTTGAAGATTCTGTTTTGTGTTTTTTTTTCCTAGCACTATTATATAAAACTAAAGCCATGCATATGCTCTTTTATTCTTGGCATTGGCATAAAATTCTTCTGATATAACTAAAAGCCTAATTAAGGGTGGTACAACTCATTCAAAATAAGTAAATATGTTATCTGAGTTTTCTGTTTCTTTTTTGTGTGTGTGTGACTTGTTTCAAATCTAGATTTCTACAATTTTCTCTTTGATCCCTGAAAGTCATAATTTAGTTTGATGAAACTAAGACATTATGACCATATCAGTCCAGTTAAAATGGCAAGATGAGAGAACACAGGATAAGAGCACACATACATACACAGAACCTAAATCTTACACAGATATAAAGTTCCTTTGTCTTGCCCTGAACATACTGCATTCTTTCCATTTTAATACATTTCAGTTTAAAATATGGATTTACCTATTTTGACTTCAAAAATAAGGCTGGATTACTTGATCTGTCATCTCATGTGAAAATTCTTGTTGAAATATGTCAAGAGAAAGCAAGTTTAAAGCTTCACTCATTTACTTAAAAATAAGATTTTCATAATTAGTCAGATATGCCTAGTAATGAATAATCTTAAAATTGGACTTTGTTTTTCATTACTATGGCATTTACATATCTGCACCAATGTGGTTCATGTCTAATAGGTAACAGCTTTTATTTTATACCTTGAGGCAACATTAATTCCCAAAGAGAATGCTTCTACAAGGAAAAGGAACTTAATGATGAACCTCAAAATACTTTACTGAATTGTTCAAACACTCCCAAAGTACTTGTTTCAAATTAAATTAGGCAAGGGTTCAACTCAAGAGAACTGATGTCTCCTACATAATTCCTTTCAATGCAGTTTGTATGTTCAGAGATATAGCTGGAAAGTCATATCAGCATAATCAAGTGAAATAAAACAGGATCCTAACAGCAGCAACAAAGTATTTATCAAAAGCAAAAATATTAGGCTGTCTAAGAGCAAATTTCACAATCAACATGGATTTAAAATTTTAAATTTGGAAGACTTTTTCTATAGGACAGATATGCTTAAAAATAATATATATCATAAATAATTGCTTATCAGTTTACTAAAAGTTTTGATACAATTTAGATGAGACAATGCTCCCATGTCCAATCTAACTTTATTGAAAAGTGGTACAATAAAATAAATTCAGAAATATTTGACCCCATCTTCACATGTTGTTTAAATTAAATGGAATTTCCATAAATCTAAATATGTCTATATATACTCTAAAACCTATACAATACAACAAATCAAGTATATAATAAACACAAGTAATATATTCTATACATCAAAGACAATGCAGTTATTTGCAGAATTCAGTTGCTTCCAGGGAAATGAGTAGCCCCTAGGAAAGAAAGTGATAGAAGCTAGTGAAGATCATTCAAGAAGGGAGTCAATCTTCAAAGGGAGATGGAATATTACCAAAAATACCCACAAGGTAGCCATACTCATTCTAAACACCAAGGATAGAGATCTGAGATTCATGCTTTTTAAACTTAATTTATTTTTTGTAAAATTTATACATCTGTGCATTGCCTCCTTCCCATATCTATTCCTCAGTCCTTCCTTTAATCCCATGATGACATTGATCTTCCCTTCATAATTCTTCCTTTAACCTATTAAGTCCATTTAGTGCCAGTTAAATGTGTATAGTGTAAGGACAGTCACTGGAGCATGAACTATCTTCCAGTGGCAACAATTATAAAGAAAAGTAACTTTCTCTTTCCTGGCCACATACCAATAACTCTTCAGCCAGTGGTATAATGTGAACTTTATATCTGCTACTCTGTTGAAATTACTTATCGTATCTAAGAATTTTCTGGTGATATCTTCAGGGTCTAATGTATGCATCATGTTACTCCCAAAAAGAAAAAAAAAAGGAAAAAGAAAGAAAAAAAGAAAGGAAATATTTTTGTTTGTTTCTCAAAACAGGACTTCTCTTGTAGTCCTGGCTGTCTTGGCCTCGCTTTATAGACCAGGCTGGCCTCGAACTCACAGAGATGCACCTGCCTCTGCCTTCCCAGTGCTGGGATTAAAGGCATGTGCCACCATGCCTACTCCTTTCCTATTTGTATCTCTTTATTTCATTCATTTGACTTGCTTCTCTCACTAAGATTTCAAGGGTTCTATTAAATAAGATTGTAAAAAACTAAAAACTAGAATGTGTGCTTTAAGACAGTACCTTCTGTTTATGACAGAGGGCTTCACTCATGAAATGTTAACACTGTGGCGACCTTAACAAGCACTTAACAGCACTGGTTGACACATTCCAATGTAGATGGATGAACTCTCACAGTATCGCACTCATGGATGAAGAGATAACAGTAAATTGTAAATTAACACCTCTCCTTTCCACACTGGAATTTTGTCATTGGTCTAATTTTTTTCAGGTTTTTTTTTTCTTTCTTTTTTTAGGTTATTTTCTTTTGCTTGTTTTATTACTAAATATTTTTATGTTTTACATATACATTTGTATTACTACACATATATACAATAAACTACCTACAGCAAAAAGAACCATGAAATAATCAGGAATTATATAAATGTTACATTCATAGTGCTTTGGCTATTTGTATTTGGCAGCCTTGAAGAAAACATCTTTCTTATTTTGGTGTTTCTAAAATTCCGAATGCAAATGAATATCTATCATATCTTGTCATTATCAACTTAAAACATCTATCTAGACCTAAAAATATCTTAACCACTAAACAATTAAGCTTAATTGTAAAACTAAACTACCTGGTCTTCAACCTGATCAGAGACTTGAGAAGGAATAAAATTAATTACATGAATATACAGGGACTGCAGGTTAGCAGCTTCCAAAATGAGAGGATGACAGAGACAGTTTGCTGCCTAAACAGTCACTATTGGGGCCTTGCATATCCTATCTTGGCAGAGCCTGGTCATCAACTCTGCCTTCATCCAAGCTTGCCCTTTTTTTTTTTTTTTTTTTTTTTTTTTTTTTTTTTTTTGGCTGAATTCTGTCTTTGGTAGAAATTAGGACATCTTGCCCAGTGGCTTGTTTGCCACATTTGAAATAATCTCCATAAGGAGGTTCTTTCATGCTCATCACCTTCTTTGAGTTAGGCTGGGTGTTGCCAGTAGTTAACCTGTCTCATTGCCAATGAATCTTTAAAATAATAATAACACTTTAAAATGCCATATTCTGTGTGTCTCTGAGGGTTTTGAAGACCCTATCTAACTATTTTTCCTTATCTTTCTATAGAGTCATATCTGTCTTTTACACTTAGGATATATATTCTTGTGATAAAAATAGACTGGTAACTGATATGACCATAATTTGATCAACTAACAATTAACTTGTGTAACTTACTTATCCTAAACTGCCTACAACAGCACCTTCACATTATTGGAAGAACAAGTAATTTTAATTCACTTGTATAGAATTTTATATATAGAAGCAAAATAAGTTTGATTTTAGATACATTGGTATAGAATATATTACTTTCAGAATTATGAAAAGTAACCAGGGGCTCTGGTGTTGTTGTCTCCGTTGGAGAGCAGGCATTTCATTCAGGTGGAGGTGTGCAGTTGTGTTAGTGAGACCGAAAACACAGGGGGAAGAAGAAAGCCCCAGACCCTTGACAATGGAGCTGGAGGACAAGGCTTCTGTAGACGTTCCCTGAAGAATTCTGAACCATGTCTATGAAAAAACAGATTAAATAAGAGACTATAAAGGAACCAAGGAGATCCAAGATGGCGGCGAGCAGTGTGGACCGTGTTTGAAAGCTCCAGTGAACAATTCAGGGAATTGCACAGATTTCTGAGCCAGGAACACCAAGGTCCCCACACCACGGCAGCAGAAGTGCTCCACGGTTCAGAGGGACTAGAGTGCAGAGGACCTGCTTGCCCCTGCACATGGGAGGAGCTCGGACTTTCTCAGATCAGAGCAGCAGTGGCAGAGACAGCAGTATCACCAGCGGCACCAGTGGCACCAGCGGCACCAGTGGCACCAGCGGCACCAGCAGCGGTGGCTGAGGATTGCAGCTCAGAGCCTTCCAGTGGAGGCGATTGGTGTGGTGGACGGTGGGAGTTGCTGCAGGAGAGGGGAGTCTGGACAGGATTTGGGTCGTGTGGTACCTTGAGACCCAAACTGGACTCAGCAGACAGTTCAGCCCCAGAGTCCTGGGTTGGCTCAGCTCAGCAAGCAATTCTGCCTGAGGCACAGCTTCCCTGCTGTGACACAGGCTGAGTCGAGTGCTCACTTCCACCCTAGGCACCAGCTCAGCACAGCCACAGTTTTCCTGCTGTGACGCAAGCTGGGCGGAGCACTCAGTTCCACCCTAGGCACTTGCTCAGCGCAGTCACAGTTCTCCTGCTATGGCAGACGGTTCAGGCCCTGAGAATCCAGCTGAGCTCGATGCATGGTTTGGGCCCAGTATCCCTGACTGGACTTGGTAGGGGACCCAAAAGGCTGTGGATACCTTGGCCTGATCCAACGCTCATTCAGAGACCCAGAACGATTGCAGGACCCACAGCAAAAGGGAGCTGAGGATCACTGGCTGTGAGAGCCCAAAACGACAGGGCTAACCTCCTGACATCCACACCAGTGAAGTATCAGGGCTTCCAGCCTATGGAAATCATTAGAAAACAAGTGAATCTATCATCAGACTCCCTCCACCCAACTCTGGAAGTTACCCAACAAAAATAGAGACAGCAAGATGTCTAAAGAACAGCGTAAAAGCATACGCAAAAAAAAACAAAACAACATGGCGTCTCCAGTTTCCAGCTATCCCAAAGAAAACAACCCAGAGAACTCAAATACAATGGAAACACAAGAAAATGACCTCAAATCCTTGGTAATGAGGATGATAATGGAGGAAACAAATAAAATTCCAAATCAGATGCAGGAAGACGCAGCCAAGCAGGTACGAGACATAAAAGAAGCACATAGAGTGGAACTGGAAAATTTTCAAGAAAATGTAAACAACCAGATGAAAGAAATAAAAAAAATCTGTTCAAGATATGAAGATGAAAATGGATTCAATGATAAACACACAGACAGAAGAAAAACGAGAACGTGAGACCTCAGAGAAGAAGGCGAATGACACAGTGCTGAGCTTTTCTAACAGAATCCAAGAGATGGAAGAACGAATCTCAAGTCTAGAAGATACAATCACAGATCTTGAAGCAACCATTAAAGAAAATGCCAAATCTGGAAAACTCCTGACACAAAACATCCAAGAAATTAAGGACACCATGAAAAGAAGAAATCTGAGGATAATAGGCATTGAAGAAAGAGAAGATGGCAGACTCCAAGGCCCAGAAACTATTCTCAAAAAAATCATAGAAGAAAATTTCCCCAATCTAAAGAAAGAGATGCCTATAAACATACAAGAGGCCTACAGAACACCAAATAGAATTGACTAGAAAAGAAAAACTGCCCATTACATAATAATCAAAACACAAAACATACAGAACAAAGAAAAGTAACCAGGAGGAAGAATTTTCTGGTCAATTCAAGATTGATCACTCCATGCCTTTCAAACAAAGTGAGAAACGCTGTCTACAACAGAGTATTAATATATAGTTGTGATAGCCAACCAAACCCAATAACAATACCCTGAGATTTGATAATTATGAGTAAAGAATTCAGAGTACACATCACTTAAGACGATGTCATTATCAAAAAGGCATCATTTCTTCAGATGATAATTTGTGTAAGGTAATATGAAGAGATTTGATGTAACAGAAGAAGGAAATAAATTAAGGCATGTTTCTCAAGAAACAAAGAAAGAATAGCAATACCTGCAGGTACTAATTTTTATTTCCTAACTTTAAAACCTGTACTATGCTTAGGAAGTTAAAAGAGGAACATACGGGCTAGAATTCATATATGACACAATGCTCTATCCTCATTCTATCTATGTAGGAGCTGCTCTTCAAAATAAAGATGGCACAGGTACTACATGTCTGTACAAACCCACTATACAGCTCATGATTTCAGCCTAAGTAACAAGGTGTAAACAAGAATTTTCCAAAAATTTATAAGCTTAGCTTCCAAAGAAACTGGTGATAGGTTTGTATGCAGTTGATTACTTTTGGGGCTATGAAATAATGTGTAAAAAATGATGTAAATTTGATTGCACATAGAGTCAAGTTTCACATAAGCATAGCTACACCAAAGTACTGTTTTATAGGAAATTCTACAGCAATAATAGACTCAAAAATATCTATTTGAAACTAAATGGCCTGGACCATCATATGCTATGGATTTACTCTAAGACAACTGTAGGAATATTTTATTTCACCTATAATTTCTTCAATAACCTATTCTTCTATCTCCTCTGTATTCTATGTGTGTGTGGTAGTACTCACTGTCCATTTCTAGTTGTAGTCCACTGTCAATGGACAAAAAGTAAAGAAGTATTTCAATATCCTTGTGTTTACCAAAACTTGTTATATGTCCTACAATATGGTTTATTTAGATATTGTTCCAAGGGATGCTAAGGAAATGTATGTTAGCAGTATTGACTATTTCATAAATGTGGGTTAAATGCATCCAATCTAAAATATAATTCAATTTCCATATTTATTCAAGTTTGTCTACATTAGTTGTTTAAGACTTGGAGTGAGATACTTAAGTCACCAGTATTATCTGTGGAAGTTAATCAGTATATTCGTAACCAGTAGTGTTTGTTTTATATTCTTCTAGAGAAGGACTAATATCAAAAATTCCAAACTATCCCCTTTGGTATAAAGGAATACTACTAAAATCACTTTCTGACATCAGTATTATTCTGACACAAATTTTAATAAAGATACAACATAAAAACTAGAAGCTAGGCTTCTGGTGAAGATAAATATAAAAGTACATGATGAAACATTTGCTAACAGAATTCAAAGACACAAATATATTCATTAATATCAAGTTGGCTTAGTTCAAAGGCTACAAGAATGGCTCAACATGAACAAATCAACAAATATAATATAGCACAGAAACTCAAATATATAAATAGTATTTTTATGTAGATTCACTTCATGATGAAAAATGAAGATAATAATAATAGAAGGTATTAGCAAAGCAAGCATAGCCAGGCATTGTGGCTCACACCTGTAATCCCAGCACTCAGGAGGCAGAGACAGGTAGATCTCTGTGAACTTGTGACCAGCCTTGTCCACAAAGTGACTCCAGGTCAGCCAACACTACACACAAACAAAAAAAGTCTTGAAAAACTAAAAATAAAAAACAAAAAGGTAAGAATCACCATAATATAAGCTATGAAAATCAGAGATGAGACCAATGTATGTAATTTCTCCATTTTTAATATATTTTATCAATTTATTCATGTTACATCTAAATTGTTATCCGATCCCTTGTATCTTTCCATTCCTCCCTCCTCCCATTTCTCCATTGTTTTTACATTTTTCTTTTGAGAATTTTACACATGAATACTACATTTACATAATTTTAGCTACTTTCTCCTCCAACTGCTCTGCTTTCTTTCTCTCTCTCTCTCTCATATATGGCCTCTTCTTTAATTATTATTGTTAAATAAATGTGTGTGTGTGTGTGTGTGTGTGTGTGTGTGTGTGTGTGTGTAAACTGTTGAGTCAATTTAGTATTGCTCATAAGTATGCATGTTTAAGGCTGACCACTCAGGATTGGATGACACATAAAGAGTCACTAATGGAGAAGACTGATTTGAGGGATTTTCTGTCTTTCAGTAACCAATAATTACAGGTAGTTCTTCATCTATGGTGGGATCTTGTGAAAGTTTCTTCATTCATGCTGGAATGTCAACTGTGTTGTCATTGTAAGGTCTTGTTTAAGCAACAATACTGTTCAGATTTCATAGGTAAAGCTCTCTGTCATATATAGACGACACCATCTTACAGCAACATCCTGGTCCTGAGATTCTTACAGTCTTATTCAGTACAGTCTTTCTTGTCTTAGAGAGACTTTTTTAAAGCCAAAGGAGGGGTAAAGGGATCAAATAGGATTGAAGAAAAATATCTTTTTTCTTAGATAATATGATCATATACATGTCACTTTAAAAACTTTACCAGAAAATAATAAATAATTTCAGCAGAGGATCAAGATAGAAAAATCAATATATACAAATCAATTGCTTTCATATATGGCAAAAATGAACATTCAGAGAAAGAAATCAAGACTATATTTGTATTCACAACCACCTAAAGCTTGAGTTTTGACAAAGATGTCCAAAACAGACACTGGAAAAAAATCAGCCTCTTCAACAAAAGGTCCTAGAAAACTGGACTCCCACATGTAAATTGATGGTATTTGGACCTCGTCTCTAACTCTTTACAAATACCATTCCAAATGAATTGAAAATTGTAGTGCAAGATCCAAAATTCTGGGACATTTTAAGGGAAAGTATTTTAAAGTTTGAATAAGATGTCTGTAAGTGGCCATTATTACTCAAAAACAATGCGGAATTGACAAAAGACTGTAGGGAATTAAAAAGTTACTGAAAAACAAAGGAAGTAATGAAACAGCAACTAAGAAATGCTGAGAAGTAATGACGCAGACAAAGAAGACCCTTTCTACACTGCTGATAAGTATGTAAATTGATCCAGCCACTGTTGAAGTCAGTATGAGAAAGTTGCTCAAAAACCTTTAAGTAGGTTTGCCATATGAGCCACATATAACTCCTAAGTGTTTATTAAAAATGTTTTATGTCAGTCAATGTATCACAGACATGTTTGTGCATCAGTGTTTATCACAGTATCATTCACAGGGGCTAAATAATATCAGCAGCAGCTAAGCTATGGAATTGGCCTAGATATCTATCAACAGAGAAATAATTAAGGAAAACCTGTAATATAAATATACAGCTAATTATATTAAGCCATTTAAAGAACAAAACTATGTACTTTGAAGGAAAACTGACTTAGCTAAAGATTATAATATTAAATAAAAAGCCAAAATCATATGACACATAATTCAAGTATTTAATCATATGTTAATTAAATAATTTATTTAGATACTTTAGAGAAAACAATATTTTTGAATCTCAACTTAAAAGTTTATTATACCAGCTTCTTGGACTAAGGAGAATTAACCCTCAAAGATATATATTGTGTTGATCTAAATATCAGTACAAAAACATAAATATATTTTTCTATTTTAGAAATAGAAAACACATAAACAAGATGAGGAGAACACATCAATTAGCTTCATCAAAACTTTTTATAATGCATGTTCAGATCAGAAATAATATTTTAATTTATAAATATACACAAAAAAATTAGAAATACATTTTAAGACCACAAAATAAACTTAAAATTGAAAATGTTTTAAAAAGGTAAAAATTCTTGTCAATCAAACTTACAGTAGTGGGTACTAAGACGATAGAACTTAAGCATTAATTAAGATCACTGTTTCAGGACAAATTAGATAAATAGGAAAATAGAGTAACAATGAAAATGGAAATGCTACTGGACAGATTTTCCCTGCTTTCGTTAATGACTGAATGTTATATTCTACAGGAAGAATACAGTTCTCCTACTAAAGTAACTTCAGTGTTCCAAAGTCTCCTCATGGCAATTTTCATTTCTGCATTCCTCAGGGTATAGATCAAAGGGTTCAACATCAGAGTTGTGATTGTTAAAAGCACAGTCATAGATGTATCAATGGGAAATGTGGAAGTAGGCATTGCAAACAAAAAGATGCAACCCAGAGTAGCTAAAACAATGTTGTACAATAAAAGATCTTCCAGATAAATCTCCATACCTTATCCCAAGCTCTACTATAAAGCAACAGTAATTAAAACAGCATGGTACTGGCACAGCAATAGGCTGGTTGATCAGTGGAATTAAATTGAAGACCCAGATATGAATCCACACACATATGGTCACTTGATTTTTGACAAAGAACCCAGATCTATTCAATGGAAAAAGGAGAGCATCTTCAACAAATGGTGATGGTCTAACTGGATGTCTACATGTAAAAATGCAATTAGACCCCTCTTTGTCACCATGCACAAAACTCAAGTCCAAGTGGATTAAAGATCTCAACATAAAATGAGAGACATTAAATCAGTTAGAGGAAAAAGTGGGAAAGAGCCTGGAACATATTGGCACAGGACACAACTTCCTGAACAGAACACCAACAGCCCAGGCCTTAACGCCAACAATTAATAAGTGGGACCTCACGAGTCTGAGAAGCTTCTGTAAAGCAGGAGACACTGTCAAGAGAACAAAAAGACAGCCTACAGACTGGGAAAAGATATTCACCAACCCTTCATCTGACAAAGGTCTAATATCCAAAACATATAAAGAACTCAATAAATTAAACACCACCAAACCAAATAACCCAATTGAGAAATGGGGCTCAGAACTAAATAGAGAATTCTCAACAGTGGAATATCGAATTGGTGAGAAACACTTAAAGAAATGCTCAAGCTCCTTAGTCATCAGGGAAATGCAAATCAAAATGACTCTGAGATTCCATCTTACACCCATCAGAATGGATAAGATCAAAAATTCAAGTGACACCACATGCTGGCGAGGATGTGGGGAGAGAGGAACACTCCTTCATTGCTGGTGGGAATGCAAACTAGTACAGCCACTTTGGAAATCTGTCTGGTGCTATCTCAGAAAAATGGGAATAGGGCTTCCTCAAGACCCAGCTATTCCACTCCTTGGAATATACCCAGAAGATGCTCCAGCACACAACAAGAAACTTTGCTCAACCATGTTCATAGCAGCCTTATTCATAATAGCCAGAACATGGAAACAGCCTAAGTGTCCCTCAGTAGAAGAATGGATAAAGAAACTGTGGTACATATACACTATGCAATACTACTCAGCTATTAAAAACAAGGAATTTCCAAAATTTGTGGACAAATGGATTGAACTAGAAATGATCGTAATGAGTGAGTTAAGCCAGAAGCAGAAAGAGTCAAATGGTATATAGTCACTTATATCTGGACACTAGCCCAAGGGGCATGTCCATGAAAGTCTTCACTCACCAGGAAAGTGGGACAGAGGGGAGGACATCCTATTGGGACTCTAGGTGAGAGAAACATGTATCCTCCCATTCCTCTCTCCCTCTTACTTTCCCCCTGCTCCCCTCCCCTATGACTGTGACTGAGGGGTACCTCCTCCCCTGTATATGTTCATAGGGTATCAAACCTACAGGAAGAACATTATGATGGGTGGATCTGGGCCCAGGGGTCCTGATCAAACTAAGGACCCAGCCAAGGACAATACGTGCAGTAAACTTCAAACCCCTACCCAGATCTAGCCAACGGACAGGACATTCTCCACAGCTGAGTGGAGAGTGGGGTCTGACTTTCACAGAACTCTAATGCCCCATATTTGACCATGTTCCCTGGATGGGGAGACCTGGTGGCACTCAGAGGAAGGTAGCAGGCTACCAAGGAGAAATATTTTCAAACTGCTGTTTTCTGCAAGTATAAATGATGAAATTTAAATTTAATCCAGACACTTTGAAAATACATAAGGGAAGTCTTTTCTTGTGTATTTCTAATTAAATCATTCTACTTTGAGAGTTATATCCTTTGAAAATAGCACTTCCCAAATATAGGATAATAATCATGGAAAAATGTCTAAGACATAAGCTCCAATTTAAAATTAAGTGAGGTCATTGGGCTTTTCACCTTACATGTGAATTCTTTAGACATCGTGTGATTCCTTATTCAATATCCTTGAAGTAAAGAAAAAGTGCTATCTATAAAATCTGTAAACAATTGAACAAATTTGGTGAAAAATTAAATAAGTAATGGTCAAAGAATGTGAGTTTTCTGTGTCATTCTTGGTTGTTGACAATTTCAATTTGCCTTTATGGGAAAAAGCACCTGGAACTGTGGAACTGTTCAGATCCCTGTCTGCTTTGGATTATCAACTTTCATAGCCTCTCTTGAATAATTGTGTGACCCTGGGTGAGTTACACAATTCCATGTAATATTATGCAAACTGAAAAACATGTAACATATAGGGAGTGTCAAGGTTTAAATGGAAATATAGTTAGAAGACAATTACCTGGCACACAAACACTAAATAAATTCAGGATATTATTTATTGTTATTAGTTTCTGTGCATAATTTTAAATGCCATGACTTTACAAAAGAGATCTACATTAATTCTCTAGAACTGTCACCTCTAATGACCCAAAGGGGAATTCCTACTGGATGGATGGATGGATGATATCTTTATTGTATACATTTACAAAAGCTGCCTCTTTCCACACACATTACTATCACTACATTCATTGTCTCTTTTTCTGTACGTTACTACTAGATTTGAAATTTATTACAATTAAATTTAGTGCTTCAATCTATGTAATCAACTGAGTGCAGAAGTTTTTAATACAAATAAAAGAGGACATCTATGAAACAGGCACAAATAGATTATGGCATTTTCTTTAAGATTTCTGCAGATTTTATACTTAAAACTTGATAAAAAAAATCTTTATCCATTCTAATAAGCAAAAGTATCTCCCTGGGTACTTAAATATAAATTTCTGAGCATGAGTTAAATACTTCATAATTTCTACAACAAAATGTTATTTATGCAAATAAATAAAATAATGAAAAAATATGCCATGATAAATATTTAACTGATGTTGAAAGTAGAATTGCACACAATAGTGAAAAATTAGTAAACCTTCACTTGTCCATCAGCAGACAAATGAATAAAACATTCTGTAGCATGCACACACAAATTTAGCATCAAAGTCGTTTTCAAAGGGCAGTCCTCTCCTCAGGTGCATCCTTATGCCTGTGCCAAGAGCACAATGTGGGAATGCTAGATAAGCAATACAGTCCGTTTCAATAAGGAATGTAATTAATAGGTGGAACAAAGAAATTATAGCAAATTATTAAATCAGATCAACCCAAAAGAACAAATATTTAATTACTTCGACTACTCATGTTCATAAAAATAATACAGCAGTAGTTTAGGAAATGGAAAGACAAAGGGAGGGGAGTTCTGTGTGGTAAGAGTTTAAGGGTGAGATGGATTGTGGTGATACAGCACTTGTAAATTATTTGAATTTAGTTCACTAAAGAAAAGTGGCCTCTACTAATTTTATTGTTGTAACATATATCTTTGGAAATTTAGGGATATAAGTATCCCTATTATTTCTGGACTGTTAATATATTTAAATACAACTTGTTCAGTCAATTAAAGATATAGTGGCCATATATTTGATAGGGAACAGAGAGGGCTATGCATTGAGAGAGGTGGAGGAAGGAAAGGGAAGGCAGAATTTCACTCTCTGAATTGTATAAAATATCTGGAAAACACATTACTGTGAAGATAAACTATGTACATGTTACATTGTTCATGTTTTTGACATGTTTTCACTTCTGTCATATGCATTGAAACAATAATATAAAGTTTCTTGAGATCAAGCTATTTATGAAACACACAAGTGAACTAAGCTTCTTTGACCTCATTACAAAAACACTGGAAATATTTCATTAATATGTTACCTGGATTTTCTGTTTATTCAAACTTATTCCAAATTCAGGCTTCTGCAGTCTTATTTTCAAGCCTTAAAAAAAATCTTACTTTGATAAGTCAAAATTGTAAGCATATCTGTGCAGGCATATCTTCAAAGAAATGCACACTCAATCACCAAAGACTTGTTTTGTCACATAGATACAGCTTTTTAGTCTCATAGAGAGCATAGCAAACATGGTCCATTCTTCAAGGAGAACAGTAAAGATGAGACTACAGATTTATGCACGATTGGACTGTAGAATAAACAGTTGAAATATAAGATGAATCATGAGATTTGAAAGTTGTTTTGGCCACATGTATTAATTTATTTTAATTTTCATTCATATGCTTACTCTTTAATTAAGCAAGACTGTTAGCACTTTGTCAGTTGTGCACAATGCAAGATAATCACAAAATACAGACTTTGTTTTATATTATCAATCACTCACAAAACTACATTGGTATGGTTTATATGCACCATGTTATTGGCTTTTTGTTTTATAACCTATAGTAACATCAAATCCCCACGAGAATTCATCTATGAGGCAAGGGGAAATATTTCCAAGAACTTCATAATTAATTAGGAAACATTTTGCTGAGCTTTTCAAATTGCCCCCACTATGCTAGCTTCAAATTAAATTCTCTAAAGAATTATACCCAAGAGGACTGATGCCTCCTATGTGCTCCTTCTGTGTCCATAGTGACCTCCTCTGCTCTACTAGATTGAAACTCACAGTAGTTGTATGTGCCTGGCTTCATTACTCTGCAAAAGTCTATTTTCAAGGGATTTTTGTTCATTAAAAATGGTTTGTCTTGCTCGGTTTTTTTGTTTGTTTTGGCTTCCATTTTTTGTATTTTATGTTACTTTTTAAAAAGAGGGAGATGGTGAGCTAAAGAAAGAACCTAAGGTTGGGTGTGTTGGGAGGCAGAGAAGATCTGGGAGAAGTTGGGAGAGGGGAATGATTAAAAGTATTGTGTGGAAGAGCTTAAATAAAAAAGAAAAACATCTTGACTTGAGTTTCTGAGCTGGAAGGGTCCATTTCAGAACACCATTGGTTGCTCCTTTCTCTAAAGTGTTTCCTGAGCTTTTCTGCTCATAGTTTCAGAATTTTCCTATTATGACTAGAGTTGACAGTTCTCCTGCTTCAGCTTCTCAAGTTCTTTATTTACAGTCATAGGCCAATGCCTGGTAATTCTAATAGTTTAAGCCAAATGCAATATTTTCTTACATTCAAGATTCATAATCTGAACATGAATAAATTACCCAAAGTTGAAAAAAATCTCTAAGTGAAATATGCAATCCAGAGTTGGAAATGAATATTAAACTTGAAAAAATCATATTTTGTGGGAAAAATTCACATGCATTTTTCCAAATTCAATTCTTATTAAAATGAGCTATAACAATTTTCAAAACTAATTTTTGAGACAAGGTTTCAATTATTTCTATTTCTAGAATATGCATTCTTCTTAATTTCACTCCAATATAAATTGAACATAATCAAATAAATTATTCAGAAGTGTCACCACAACTGGCATATTTTCCAATGTTGTTACAGTGCAGATTGGTCCACTATTGGCAAAAGCAGTAATATCATGAAGCATGTGCCACAAGTTTCAGTAAAGGA
The DNA here is from genome assembly GCF_964271855.1 of Acomys minous. Taxonomy (NCBI): domain Eukaryota; kingdom Metazoa; phylum Chordata; class Mammalia; order Rodentia; family Muridae; genus Acomys; species Acomys minous. The sequence continues at coordinate 482,361 of NC_140492.1, forward strand.
TAAGTGTCATATATGAAGTGGTTGAACCCACAGATAGGAAGGTTACAAACCAATAATTTATGCCACCAAGTCAAACGTTCAGTCCCAGTTGTGGGTTACAATTATTGTTAATGCTCTTAATTGCTCTGTACAACCTAATGGTAAGGCCCTATTGCTAAAATCAACACACACACATGTCGCGGAACATGAAGAAGACAAGCTGCTGCCTAACTGGAACTCTTGCCCCTACTGACTGGCATTCATGGTGCTGAGAGTTGAGAGGCATTCAGCATTCTACATGAGGTAATCATCAATATCTGCATCTACAAACCCTACAGCCATGAAGAGTGACCTGCCTGAAACATATACTGTTGCATTAGTAGCACAAATGTTATGGTAATAACTACCTATTTTCTGATTGGAAATAAGGCCCATTCCATGAGATAAAACCCTTGACACTAAGTGGCCAAGAACCAGAGACTAGATAGGTCAGAAGAAAGCCTAATACCATTATTCTACCAAGCGAATATAGCAATAAAATGACTCCTAATGATATTCTGCTATATCCATAAATTAGTGCCTCTCCAATTCTTCATCATAAAAACTTCTCTTTGTAGTAGATAAGCACTAGTACAGAGACCTATAGCTGGACAATATGCAGAGAGTTAGAGACTTAGGAGCTTTCGGTCCTAAATGAGATGTATTCATCAAATGTCTCCTGTCAAGGCTGAGGGATATGTGCAGAAAACTATTCAAAAGATTGTAAGAGACAAAAGTGATTGATGAGTCCAATTGGAAGTTATGCTTTTATATCTAAATTTTATCCTGATTAAGAGAATATCCCTTTTAGGCCAAAATATTTGTTGGTACCAGTTTTCCTGTGGGATCCCCACTTTCTTAACCTCTGACCCATCTCTCCAGCCCAGGAGTCCCATTTTCTAAGTAAACTCACTGGCCATTTAGGGCAGTGTGACGTCTTCTTTCCTCACATAAACCTACGATTGATGTGTGTCCATCTGCTAGATCAGTAAGGACACATCCGTTAAAAAAAAAAACTTATATGGTAACTTTAAGAAAAAAATTGCACCATTTGAATCCTAGATTTGAGTGTAGCTAGGTGCTGATGGAACATAGATAGCTGACCTGTGCTAATAATATCAGGTGATTTTAATTTCAACAACCAATGCTGATAGCAGCAGGTGATTTTAAACTGACCACTTTTTTTGCAGTAGCAGGGGCTGATGAAAGCAGCATTGTATTAACAGGGGGTTCCTGCCATGGAGATCTGCCTGTCTCTTACTCTTTTGTGTTGGAGTTAAAAGATGTGTGCTATCATCCTCTTGTTCAAATGTTTCCTCTTAAATCCACTCAAAATCTTCAAAAATCTCATGTTTTAGCAATGTCAAACAACAAAAATATACTATTTCCTACTAAAGGGAAAAACAAAAACTTTCAGGCAAAACTCAAGCAAAGAAACAAGAAAAATTTAAGTTTAGGGCCAGTTGTATGATAATTAAATATGGCAGCAGCATAGAGGTGGCAATCACCATCAAAAGGAAGGCCTCAGCCCAACCAGAGAAGTGTGCTAATAAGATCTGCCCCATGAAAGCTGGAAATCAAATAATCTTTTTCATCACCTAGTAACAACAAAATTAATTTGGGTGAAAAGCCAGTAGCATAAACAACATTTTTTTTTAAAGTACAAGGTAGAACATTATGATAGGCAGATTTGGGCTCAGGGGTCTTGCTCAAACTAAGGCACCAGCCAAGGACAATACAGGCGGTAAACTTTAAACCCCTACCCAGATCTAGCCAATGGTCAGAACATTCTCCACAGTAGAGTGGAGAGTGGGATATTACTTTCTCACATACTCTGGTGCCTCACCTTTGACCATGTCCCCTGGAGGGGGAGACCTGGTGACGCTCAGAGGAAGGACAGCAGGTTACCAAGAAGAGACTTGATACTCTATGAACATATACAGGGGGAAGTAATCCCCCTCAGGAACAGTCATAGGGGAGGGGAATAAGGGGAAAATGGGAGGGAGGGAAGAATGGGAGGATACAAGGGATGGGATAACCATTGAGATGTAACAAGAGTTTTTAAAAAGTACATTGGAGAGTGTAAGGAGGTTCTGGCAATCACTGCCCCACAATAAGCAAGCTGTCATCAATTGTCACATTGTACATAAGTAAAAATATGACAATGCATTTTTGTCCAGCAGGATCCTGATTGATACGCAGAGGGACAAGTTCTTTCTTTCTTTCTTTCTTTCTTTCTTTCTTTCCTCGCTTTTTTCTTGTTCCACTTACTTTTCTATACAGCTTATTTTTCAGAAGAATGTTCAGAAAAACAGGCCCTCTATGAAATTGTGAGAGGAACATTATTTTATTGGGATATGAAACCCATCCTTATTTTTATCACCTACATAGAAAAACATTCAGGAAACCTTTGAATGAGCATCTTTTGAAATCCCTGTCCATGGACCCCGAGAGATGATCCCACAGCAATTCTGTTTCATCAAGCAACTTATTTTGAGATGTCATATCTTCATCTCTAAATGTTAAGTGACACTCTACAGAGAATAATAGCAAAACACTGTCAGTTATTTTATTGACTCTGTATTTTGTGTTATAAGGGCAAAATTAATGCCATATTTTATATGTAATGTATATTCTACAATTAATGCTGTGGTCTGAGAGCTTGTCCTCCACATGACCCCAATCCTTCCTATATTTCGGGAATGACCAGGCACTGCCATAAACTAGGCCTGCCAGCACTCTCCAAAAATTCCACCTGAGCAATTAAATACAATTAACACCCAATGATCCTTTGAGATAAAACAACTTCCCTGGAGATTCAGCCTCCTGGACCCAACCTGCCTTTCCCTTGAGATCCAGCCTCCACCTAACCTACCTAAAGGTCGACATTCCTGAGACCCACAACCCCTGCTTCCCTTTATGAACCCACTGTCCTTGAAGCTCAGGGCCACTCTTCTATCCTGTTGCATCAGAAAGGATTGTTATCCAAAGCTCTGAGCCCATAACGCAGGACCCTATGTATGTTGCATCGGTATTGAATCCTGCTTGGTTTTTTGGGGGAGGGTCTTGTGATCTGGTTGATCTTAATATTACACTGAGCGAGCTTCGTATAACAGTGTATGGTATAAACTGTCACAGAGTAAGCAATTATAAGCAGGAAAGGGTTTCTGCAGCCAACTCATGTACTTGCTATTGTGGTGGTTACCTAGAACTATAGAAATATGCAAAGCAAGTTTTTTTTTAGATGATAGATTTATAGGTATAACTTCACAATGTAATTTGTGTAGCTCCAAACTTATCACCCTTCCTGAAACTTATCACTGAATACAGTTTCATCCTACTACTCGTTAGGCAGTCTGTCAATTTATCTGAAAGTTGACCAGTCTCCATGAGTCACTCACTAAGTCCCAAGGTAGTAGCCTCCATAAAATAAATGAAAATATATTTCCCATATTGTTACCTGGAATAATTGCCTCACATGCCTCAGGCTGTCTGATTTTTCAAAAGTTATCCTGCCCATTGTTTGATTGTCTAACCTGAATTCATAGCACAGTTATATTGATTATATTGGTTTTCAGAAAATTTTATTTAGAAGAGGTAAGAAAATTCACAACTATGAACAATGGCTAGGCTATGTAGAAAGTAAAATTTCTCCTGAAAATCTGTAAGCTACATTAGTAAGAGTAGAGGAAATAGAAACTGGGAACAAAAGTAATTATAGAGCTCATTTTAAACATGAAACTTAAAGAAAATCAGTGTTTTGTTCCTCGACTTCTTCAAAAGGAAAAGAAAACAAAACTAACAAACAAATAACAAAAAAAAATCTGCTAGTTTTAAAGTCTCCACACAATTGAATGTTTTTTGTGAAAAAATATCAAAAAGTAGCAATCAGAAAGTGTGGGTCTCCTATGCCAAAAGCAGTTTTGTTTTGTTTTGTAAATCTTACATTGAGAGACAATGGGTTCCTGAATTATTAGGGCTTTAGAGTTGTAGGCATCAGATTCTGATTTGGAATATCATCCTCAGAATCTGTGTTGGACAAATTATATATATATATATATGTGTGTGTGTGTGTGTGTGTGTGTGTGTGTGTGTGTGTGTAAATTCAAGATATTATTTGCTATTATCTGTTTCTTCATGTTGTCTTGAAAGTCAGAATTTAGTAAACAGAGTTACAGGATAGTCCCTAGGGCCCTCTTTACATCCTAATTACCCAAGAGAAAATTTCTATTGCATGGATGGTAGATTTTATTGTCACCGTATTCAGTAGTAAAAGCTGTTTCATTTACTATAGGCAATTTCATTGTCTTTCTCTACAACTCACTCAGGTACTTGAAATTCATCAATAACGTAATTTACTATCATGTAAATTATGGAGCCAACCAAGTGCAAACTGTATTGTACTTAGCTGTATCCACTATATTTTAGTTTTGTTAGCATAAAGAGAAATATTTTTCATTATAGAATTTTTCAAGTGAAAGTTTTGTAGCTCCTTCCCATTTCCATCCCTATCCTTTTTCTTCCCTTGGTCCTTTCCACCCCCTAGTAACAGATTTTCCACTTCATGTCTCATGTGACCTCTCACTTTCCCCTTCATCAATACCTCTTATTTTTTTCCAAGGATCTCTTTGGAGTAAGCACTCTGACATGAATGAGAAAGGAAGAGAGATTTCATTGGCAGGACAAAGTCAGGATAGCTCCTGAAATGTCTCTGTCTCTGGTTGAGTTTCTTTTTTTTTTTTTCAAGACAGAGTTTCTCTGTGTAGCCTTGGCTGTCCTGGACCTCATCTATAGACCGGGCTGGTCTCAATCTCACAGATCCACCTGTCTCTCTTATCTCATACTTTAAAACCACAAGATAGGACAAAAGGTAAGGGTAATTTTATTTTATTTTTTTAGTGTTCTTTTTTATTTTAATCTATTATAATTTATTCAAATTACATAACATATAGCACCAGTCAGCAGGTGTCAAGAGTAACTGCCCATTGGCTTACCTGTTTCTCCAGGTCATTCTCTTCTAGATTGTGAATGAAGTCATGCTTAACAAACAGGCAGTACAAGAAGTTCTCTAAGTAAATCACTAAGTAAATCACTAAATTGGTCCTTTTTACCTTATTCTACTTCAGTTTTTCTATACCTTGTCTCTTATCTAGTTTTTCCCTACACCTGTTTTGCATACATATGTACAAACATTAAAAAGAAAGATTATATTAAGTAAGATCACTCAGTTTCAGAAACACAAATTTCACATGTTCTTTCTCATTTGCCAACCTTAATTTTTTAAATAAAATTTGAGTTTTTAATAATTTTCTATTTTGACTTTTGAGAATTTCACATACTGTGTTTTGATCGTATTCACCACTTGCCTCTCTCCCATCTCCACCGGATCCATCGTGCCTATCTTTCCTACCCAAATTGTGGGTTTCTTTAAACCCATCTAATCTAATTTGTGCTTTTCATATATTCTTTTTCAAAAAATTAAATAACCATTAAACTTGTGTTTATTTAGGATGAAATTAAGTAATGAGAGAATATTCAATAGAAAATATTAAACAAAGAAGCAGGATTCAAATTATATATTTGGACAATGTAAATACCTATTTTGTATGTGTGTGTATTGAGAAAATGCATGATAATGTTGAATATTCTTTTGAGTCAAGCTCAAGGGAGTCCTAATTTTCCCAAAGACAGTGATAGCCACAGAATGACAGTCTTGGCTCAGCTCAAGCTGAACTATAGAGGTATTGACAGCAGAGAGCAAAGCCTATGGTGGGGGAAACAGTGGGTCCAACCGTAGGTCACCCAGCTAATCCTGGGAAAAGACTCTGTTATACTTGAGTGTGGTTTCAGCCTCCGGCAATCCACATACTCCCAACTTCCAGATACGAAGGTACACAACTCCTGTCTTGAGCCCCCAGACACCTGGGATCCATGGAGACAGACACAGCTACTGTTCCATAGAGCAAACCCATCTCCCAAAGGAGAACTGTGGGGAGCCATGTTAAATTCAGCCATGTTAGAAATCCTGAGCTTAGGCTGCAGGCTGTGACCTTCAGGTTGTTGTCCTTTGCTAAAGGAAGTCTTATGTTTAGGCTATCTTTGGATTGTTTGTCTTTGAGAGAAATAGGGAAGTTCTTACAGGGAACTATGCAGAGAAATAGGGAAGCTCTTACAAGGAACTACCCAGAGGATTAAGGAAGTTCTTACAGGGAACTATTCAGAGGATTATATTTTGCTTGGAGCCTATGGGAAGTGAGATTACAATAGAGCTTGTGTGACTTTGCTATATAAAATCTACTCGCCTGTATTAAAGAGAGTCTTGATCAGAAATCTCCAGACTTGATTCAATATTTCTCATGTCTCTGTCCCCTACTTTCAATTCCCACTCACTCTTCCAGGGAACCCTGTTTGATTTGTCCCATGGGCCAGGACAGAGAACAACCAGACATCTGATCTCAGTGGTTCTCCAAGATGGTAGCGCCCAGCAAGCTCAGTATTTGAACAGAGTGTCTTGGCAGCAGGAGCTTGTTCATCTTGGAGCAAGAGAGCCAGTGCAGGAGTGACTGACTCCAGGATACCCCATGATGATAGGAGGGCCCCCAGTCTCCAGAGGAGCCCAGCTGGCCCTGAGGATCCTACATCTGAGGAGAGCCCTTAGAACCAACCGCCAATCAGAGACCATATTGAACAACCTAAGGAGGCACTTGCAGGAACATGCAGCTTCCTGCCCAAGGCTGCGCACAGTGAACACAGTGTCTAAGCATAGTGTCTGGGCAGTGAGAGCTCATTGACCTTGGAACAAGAGAGCCAGTGGTGAGTCAGATGACTCCAGAACTTCCCCTGGCAAGAGGAGAGCCCCCAGACTCCTGAAGAGACCAGCCAACCCTGAGGATCATACATCAGAGGAGAGCTACAGGCAGTTCTCTGAGAATTAACACCAGAGATTAAATGCATCAATCTAAGGAGGGCTCCTGCAAGAACATCCAGTTCCCTGCCCGGGGCTATTCTAGTGGGCACCAGGAACTACCATCCAGAGACAACTAGATGTCTAAAAGCCAACATAAAAACACTATCAACAAAAGCAAGAGCATCAGGGGATCTACAAAACAGTTACCCACTCACAAGCAGCCCTAGATACCATGACACAACTGAAACACAGGAAAATGACATTAAAGCTATGCTAATGAAGATGTTGATGGCCTTTAAAGATGAAGCCTTTAAAGAAGTACAGGAAGTTACAGCCAAATATATTGAGTCTTTAAAAGAGGAAATGAATAAATCACGCAGTGAAACACAGAAAAATACAAATAACAGGTGAAGAAAATCAATAAAAGGATTCAAGATCTGAAGATGGAAATGAAAGCAATAAAGAAAGCACAATGAAGGAAACACCAAAGAGGGGGAACTTAGGGAAGATAACAGGAACCACAGAGGAACCATCACCAACAGATCACAAGAGATAGAGGGAAGGATCTCTGGTGTAGAGGATACAATGGAGGAAATTGATGCATCCATCAAAGAAAATGTTAAATCTAAAAAATGCCTGATATAAAAAGTCCAAGAATTCAAGGGCACCATGAAAAGACAAAACCCAAGGATAATAGGAACAAAAGAAAGAGAAGACTCCTAGCTCCAAGGCTCAAAAAATATCTCAACAAAATCATAAAAATTTCCTCACTCTAAAGAAAGAAATACCTATAAGCATACAAGAAGCCTACAGAATCCTACAGAATACCAAACAGATTGGACCAGGAAAGAAAAATCCTCCTGATGCACAGTAACCAAAAGACTAAATGTACAGAACAAAGAAAAATATTTAAAGCTGTAGGGGAAAATGGCCAAGTAACATACAATGGCAAACCTTTCAGAATCACACCTGACTTCTCAACGGAGACTGAAAAACCTAGAATGGCCTGGGCAGATGTCTTGCCAGCCCTAAGAGACAACGGATGCCTATCCAAACTACTATACCCAGCAAAATGTTTAATCATCATAGATGGAGAAAACAAGATATCCCATGACTGAACCAAATTTAAGCAATAGCTATACACAAATCCAGCCCTACAGAGTATACTAAATGGAAAACGCCCATCCAAAGAGGTTAACTACACCCAAAACACCTACAGGATATAAATAACTTTACTTCAGCAAAACCAAAAGAAGACAAAAACACAAACACACAACCACAACCAACATCAAAAGAAAAGAAACTAACAGTCACTGATCATTAATGTCTCTCAACATCAATGGACTTAATTCCCCAACATAGAAAACACAGACTAACAGGGTGGATTTGTAAACTGTTGAAATCTACTCTTTGATATAGCTGTCACCATTTCTGTGTTCATCTTATAAGGTGAAATTAAGTTTAAAACTTTTAAACTTTTCAACTCTGCTTTCTAGAAGCTGTTGTTCATAGCTGATACTAACATTCCCTGCTAGGGGGTCAAGTTGACCTACACTAGATGATTCAATTATGTACTTTGCTTTCTATACACTTATATGCTCTGGCTGCACTCTGTTTGAACTTTTGCTATCCACACACCTGGCTACACTTTGGATGTACTCTGAAAGACCCTAACTACTGCCTCACTTACCTCATTTGGGACCAATAAGCTTAAAGGTTAGCTGATAACACTTTGTCTAGTTAGCCAAAATTGTAATATTGTAAAATTGTAATACAGTTAGTCAAAATGTATTACTGCCCTTCTCCCTTTGTCATCTGTTCTTACTTTTCTTATAAAAGACTGCCCTAAAACTGTTTGATATCAAAGTTAGGCTTCTGAGTTCTATCTGTATCCCTGGTCATGACAAGTCAATATAAACCATCCATATCTATCTGTGATTAGTTTCTGAGTGGTTTGTGTGTCCATAATTGTACTATAACAAAGTAAGACCCATCATCCTGCTGCATACAAGAGACACACCTCAGCAATAAAGATAGACATTACCTGAGAGTAAAGGCCTAGAAAATTTTTTCTAAGGAAAGTACCCAAGAAACACCTGAAGTAGCCATTATAATATCCAATAAAATAGACTTTCAACCAAAATTAATCTAAAGAGACAAGGAAGGACACTTCATACTCATCAAAGGAGAAATCCACCAAGATGACATTTCATTTCTGAACACTATGACCTAAATGCATGGGCACGCACATTTGGAAAAGACACATCGATAAAGTTTAAACCACACATCTATCCCCACACATTAATAGTGGGAGACTTCAACACCCCAATCTTGTCAAAGGACAGGTCAACAAAACAAACACTAAACAGAAATAATGACACTAACATTTCATTAATCAAATGGGCCTAACAGACATATACAGAACCTTTCACTCAAACACAAAAGAATATATCCTCTTCTCAGCACCCCACAGAGCCTTCTCCAAACTTGACCATATAGTTGGTCACCAAGCAATAGATAAAGAAGATTTGAATTATCCCTTGTATCTTATAACCACGGATTAAGCTTAACATCAACTACAACAGAAATAACAAAACCCTACATACACATGGAAACTGAACAACTCTCCACTCAAGGAAAACTGGGTCAGGGAAGAAGTGAGAAAGAAATTAAAGACTTCCTAAAATTAAATGAAAATGACAGCACAACATACCCAAACCTATGGGACATCATGAAAGCAGTGCTAAGAGGAAAGTTCATAGTACTAAGTGCCGTCATACAGAAACTGGAGACATTGCACACAAGCAACTTAACAGCACACTTGAATGTCCTAGAAAAAAATAAAGCAAACATACCCAACATGAGTAGAGGTTAGAAATAATCAAACTCAGGGTTGAAATGAACAAATTAGAAACAAAAAGAACAATGTAAAGAATCAACTAAACCAAGAGCAGGTTCTCTGAGAAAATCAATGAGATAGACAAACCTTTAAACAAAATAACCAAGAGGAAGGAAGACACAATCCAAATCAACAAAATTAGAAATGAAGAGGAGGACATAACAACAAACATGAAACAAATCAAAAGAATCACTAGATATTACTTTTTAAAACCTATATGCCACAAAATTTGAAAATCTTAATGAAATGGACAATTTTCTTGATTGATTCCATTTAGCAAAGCTGAATCAAGATCAGGTAAACAAATCAAATAGTCCTATATCCCCTATGGAAATAGAAGCAGTCATCAAAAGTCTCCTACCCGCCCCCCAAAAGTCCCCTGCCAGATGGTTTCAGAGCAGTATTCTACCAGACACTCAAAGATCTATTACCAGTACTCCTCAAACTATTCAACAAAATATAAACAAAAGGAACATTGCCAAACTCATTCTGTGAGGCCACAATCACCTTGATACCTAAACCACACAAAGACCCAAGAAATAGAATTTCAGGCGCATTTCCCTCATGAACATTGATGCAAAAATACTCAAGGTGTACTATAGAGCAACAGTAATAAAAACTGTATGTCAGTGGCATAAAAACAGACTGGTAGATGAATGGAATCGAATGGAAGACCCAAAAATAAATCCACATGCCTATAGACACTTGTTCTTTGACAAAGAAGTCAAAACTATACAACGCAAAAATGACAGCATCTTCAACACATGGTGCTGGTCTAACTAAGTCTACATGTAGAAAATGCAAATAGATTCATATTTATCACTCTGAATAAAAAACTCAAGTCCAAGTGGATCAAAAAAGACCTCAACATAAAACCAGATACACTAAATCTATTAGAAGAGAAAGTGGAAAAGAGCCTTGAATTCATCGGCACAAGAGACAACTTCCTGAATAGAACACCAACAGCTCAGTCTCCAAAATCAACAATTAATAAATGGGAACACATGAAACCGAAAAGCTTCTGTAAGGCAAACATCACTGCCAACAGAACATAAAGACCATCTACAGATTGGGAAAAGATCTTCACCAGTCCTACATATGACAAAGGGCTGATATCTAAAATATTTAAAGAATTCAAAAAAGTAAGCACCAACAAACCAAATAATTCAATTAAATATGAGGCATAGAGCTAAACAGAGAATTATCAACAGAGGAATCTCAAATGGCCAAGAAGCACTTAAAGAAAAGCTCAGTGTCTTTAGTATCAGGGAAATGCAAACAAAAACACCTCTGAGATTCCATCTTACACCTGTCAGAATAGCTAATTCAAACACTCAAGTGACAGCACATGCTGGCAAGGATGTGGAGAATGGAGAACACTCTTTCATTTCTGGTGGGAGTGCAAGCTTGTACACCACTTTGGAAATCAATCTGGCACTTTCTCAGAAAATTGGGAATAGCTCTATCTCAAGTCCCAGCTATACCACTACTGGGCTACACCCAAAAGGTGTTCCACCATACGACAAGGACATTTGCTCAACTCTGTTAAAAGCAGCTTTATTTGTAATAACCAGAATCTGGATACAACCTAGATGTCCTTCAAATGAATAATTGATAATTAATCTGTGGTATTTTGTGCAAGTCTTGGTTTATATGTAAATATGTTTTTGTTTTACTCACAGGTGTGGGATATGGAGGCTGCTCCACTTTGTCCACAGCTGATAACTTCCTCCTGAGAGGAAAAGTGATATTTGTCCACTGTGACGTGCCTTATGGAAAGACATGGCATTTGCTCAGAGGCTAAAGGCCAGGCCAGGTCAGGAGGGAGACTGGGAGCTCAAAGAAAGAGGGAGGCTTCTGGTGCTTTCCCCCTGCTTCTCCTGGTTGCTGTTAATGCAGTTGAATGAGAAGAAGTTGGAGGTGTCCTGAAACTAGGAACTTGATGGCCCTCAACAGCAGGAAGTAGCTAAGAAAAAACACGACCCCTCTCCCCAATAACATGATTTTCTCCTACCTGGTTTTCGGGTATTGGAAGGGATTATGGAGAAGGGAGAAAGAGACTTAAGGGTCCTAACATCAAAATACATTTAAAAAATACACCAACAGTGGCACATTTACACAATGTTATACTACTTTTCCATTTAAAAAAAAAAAGGAAATCATGAAATTTGCAGGCAAATGGATGGAACTAAAAAAGATTATCCTGAGTGAAATAACCCAGACCCAGAAAGACACTGATGGTATGTGCTCATTTATAAGCATATTCTGTCCATTTACTACAGGGTAAACATACTACAGTGAACAGACCCAAGAACATGATTAACAAGGAGAACTCAAGGGAGAATTCTTTTCTGTTTGGTTGGTTTTGGTTTTTTGTTTGTTTGTTTTTATTTTAATTTTTATCTTTTACATGTACATTTATATTCTTCCACATATATACAATTAACTACATATATCAAAAATAACCATGACTCAATCACAAATTATATAAATGTTTCATTCTTAGTGTTTTGGCTATTTGTATTTGACAGCCTTGAAAAAAACATCTTTCCTATCTTGGTGTATCTAAAATTCCGAATGCAAATCAATCTCCATCACATATTGTCATTATCAACTTAAAATGTCTATCTAGACCTAAAAGTGTCTTTGACCCTAAACAACTAAGCTTCATTGCAAAACTAAGCTATCTTGTCTTCAAGGAATAAACTTGATTACCTGAGTATACCGGGAGTGCAGGTTAGCAACTTTCCAAATGAGAAGATGACAGAGACAGTTTTCTACCTGAATAGTCACCCAAAACTCTCCAAAATGTTGGGGCGTCTTCTTCAGACTTCTGGCTCAATATATCTGACAGATGTATTTGTGAGGCGGGAACTGTTGAGGACTTGATTACCCTGTCTTGGCAGTGTTTGGACATCAACTTTGCCTGCACCCAAGCTTGCCCTTTTTTAAAGGCAGAATTCCATCTGTGGTAGAAATGAGGACATTTTTTCCAATAGCTTATTTGCCACATTTGAAGCCATCTCAATAAGGAGGTTCTTTGATACTCATCATCTTCTTTAAGGTAGGCCGGGTATTGCCAAACATTAACCTGTCTCATTGTCAGTGAATTTTTAAAATAATAAAAAACGTTTTAAAGTGCCACATACTGCACGCCTCTGAGGTTTTTGAAGACCTTATATAACTATCCTACCTAATCTTTCTATAGAATAATATCTATCTGCCCTACCTAAGATGCATATTCTTGTGATAAAAGTAGACTAGTGATTAACATGACCATGATTTAATCAGCTAACAATTAACTTGTATAACTTATTTATCCTAAGCAGCCTATGATAGCACTTTCTAAGTATTGGAAGTAAATCTTGCATCATAATTGAGTTATATGGGTTATATGAGTTATATTAGAGTAGAAATATCACACACACACACACACACACATTCTATACATATATATATAGAGAGAGTGTGTGTGTGTGTATGTGTGAATAATAAATTTACAGTTGAATTCTATACCACTGTATCTACAATTAAATATCTCTCAGAATGGGAAACATAATAGACAGAGGTAGTGGTTGAAGAGAGGGAACAAGGCAGGATAGGGAAGGCAACGTGAAATAAGGGTGGAGATCAGACCTGGGGAGAGCGTGGGCAGGAGGAAAGAATGCCTGCAAAGCAAAGAAACTGTGGATGGGGCATCTTTGTCACAAGCTGGAGACATAAGTCAGACTAGGCCTCTGTGAGCATATGGAGGTAACTCTAGCTGAGACTCCTAGTATCAGGGGCCTTGGAGACTGAAGAGGACACCCTCTAACTGACAAGACTCTTAGTGGAGGAAGGAGAACACCAACTCACCCACAAATCTCTGATCCAAAACATACCCTTACTACAAGATGTGCAGGAATAAAAATAGAGCAGACAACCCAAGACCTACCCCATGGAAGAGAGTTAAGCCCAGTCACTATTAAAGATACTGTTCTATGTTTGCACACAGGAGCCAGCAGAGTTGTCCTCTGAGAGGCTCCACCCAGCAGGGGTTCAAAACAGACTCACAGCCAAGCACTGGGTGAAACATAGGGAGTCTAGTAAAAAAAAAAATGAGGGGAAGGATAAAAGTACCCAGAGGAGACAAGCTCCACCAGAAGACTAACAGAGCCAACAAACCAGGGCCCAGAGTGATCTATGAAGTCTGAAGCACCAAGCAAGGACCATGCTTGGTCTGGATCTAGGTCCTTTACATAGATGTAGCTGATGGGCAGCTCAGGCTTCACGTGGATCCACTAGTAAGGGGAAACTGGTGCTATCTCTGACATGGACTCTGTTGCATGTTTTTTAATCACTTCCCCTGACAGGACTGCCTTGCCAGGCCACAGTGTAAGAGTATGGATACAGCCCTGATGTGATTTGATGAGTTGTTGGTAGGGGGACCCCCTTTTCTGAGGAATAGGAGAGGGGGAAGAGGAAGGGAGAATGGGACTGGGAGGAGAGGAGGGCGGGTGCTATGACCAGGATGTTAAGTGAATAAATAAATGAGTTTTTTTAAAAAATACAAACCTGACAGTTCTTGGATGAATGCTCGAAGGGCTAAGCGATTGCTATATCTCATTCATAAACTCTATCAGATGAAAGACATCAGCATCGGAGAAACTGTGCTCTACAAAGAGATGAACCATGGAAGTTAAAAATATTTTTTTCACACGAAGTCCATACTTACTTTGGTAAAGTACCATTGGGGTAAACGGTATCAGTAACTGACAGCCAAGGAACAAGTACATGGAGGGTGCCAAAGACAGGCTGGTAATCACTGTCCCTACAATGAACAGATTGCACCACAATTGTCACAATGTGAATGTCTAGAAACATGACATATAATATTTTTTTATCCGGCAGGATTTTGAGTGAGGCACAAGAGAAAAAAAGACTGTGGCATTTATTACTCTGTCCCATTAGTCTTATATAAGCTTGTTTTAGACAATACCGTAAGAAACAGGACCTGCTGTGAATTGTCCTCGGTTCTATCTTCTATAGCAGAGAGCATGCTATAGTACTTAGTAAGCTCTGCTGGACATCCAATTCCAAAGTGCCTAATATGCCTTCCCTCTGTATTTCTATTTTCAGTTACATGATGTCTTTTGAGGCTTTGGCTTCATGGTTTTGTCTCTAAATCTTAATATTTAGTTGTAAAATAAGTTAGTTGAATCTTAGTTGATAGTATGTAAAGGAGATATGGAGCACTGTCTGTTGTTCTTAATAACCAATTATTTACACATGTCATAGACAGACAAATATGTCAGCAGTTACAAATGAAAAGGGCTCCTGCTGCCAATACTACAGTTTCTAATGATGGAAGCTAACAACAAATATAGAAATATAGTCAATTCTTTGAGCTGTTATATTTGTGGGAATAACTTTATCTGACTGTAAAACTGATATATAACACCTACACCAAACTAGATGACAATCCAACTGCCTCTGAAATGTCAGGCCTTCATATCACAAATGAATTCCATTCTTTATAATTATTCATTAAATCTAATATACTAGATTTCATAAAATAACTATGAAGATATTCAGCACATTGTTTTCCAGAACAATTATTTTCTTGCTTTTTTATCTTGGGGGGGCTATAATCCTTTACATCACACATGTACCTTTACTAAAGTCATACCACATCTCTATGCATGAGGTTGATTTCATTAATTTTATTTAGCTAAACCAAACAAATTCATTACTATTACTTATCACTGTGTTAGAATCAACTGTGGGTCTTTTAAGACTCTTGTGATAAGATATGCAGTGAGACTGGAGAAAGTGAAGAATAAAAAGATGGATAATGAATATATAGTCCTGAAATAAAAACAGTGTTTAGAGCTTTAATGTAGAGATTCAGAAATAAATAAAACAAAACGGTATAGTGTGGGGAAAAGCTCTGAGACAACATTGCTCAAGTCATTTTCTAAATATAACTATGTTTCTGTTTGCAGTTTGAAAAATAAAGAGACCAAAAGAGGTGACCTCTGAATCCTACCCACTCAAACTCTTCAACCTACTATTGCTAAATCCCAACAGGATCCTGAGTAAGGCCACTAGAATAAATTCTGTGACACTGTTTCTCTGTCCCATTACTCTTCTATAAGGCATAGTTTCAGACAAGAGCTCAAAAACAAAAAACAAAAACAAGTATTCACCATGAATATATAAAGGGGCCCATAAAAGAATTATGCCGTGAACAAAGCCTTCAATCTTTTCCTCTTCCATTGTTCTGAAATTTTATTTTTACATATTTTATAACAGCAATTTCTAAATTCTTTGCTACTACTTGAAAATGTCCAGTGGTCAATACAGGCGGTAAACCTTAAACCCCTACCCAGATCTAGCCAATGGACAGAACACTCTCCACAGTAGAGTGGAGAGTGCGATATTACTTTCTCACATACTCTGGTGCCTCACCTTTGACCATGTCCCCTGGAGGGGGAGACCTGGTGGCACTCAGAGGAAGGACAGCAGGTTACCAAGAAGAAACTTGATACCCTATGAACATATACAGGGGGAGGTAATCCCCCTCAGGAACAGTCATAGGGGAGGGGAATAAGGGGAAAATGGGAGGGAGGGAAGAATGGGAGGATACAAGGGATGGGATAACCATTGAGATGTAACAAGAATAAATTAATAAAGTAAAAAGAAAAGAAAAGAAAAGAAAATGTCCAGTGGTAGTAACTGGGATGAGTGATGTAATGATTATAATGACCTTGGACATTTCATATTCAGTGTGTTCAAAGACAGATAACAATGGAAGCATCCATTCTTAAAAGAGGCAACAGAGGGATGAACAGTGGACCAAATACACTGCACTCACCGGTTCTCTCACCTGTTTGGCTATCATCAACTTAATGAGCTTCCAGGTTTGTTTCTTCTGTTACTTGTGTCATAGGAAAATTCAAACACCTAATTCTCAATATTTTGATGTTTTGTTTTTAAATTAAATCTTAGGTACTTGCTAGACAGTGATGAAACTAAAACAAATAACACGTGATAGTAATGTTCTTCACTATCTCATTGTGAATATTGAACCAAAACAAATAATCAGGAGTTGTGCTAATTTAATTGAAAATATAAGCATAGTTCACAATAAACCTCTTGAAATAACTTTTGGATAAAGGATAGAACTATATATCATGAAAAACATATTATATATATAAATATATGAGTATAATAGTTCCCTGTGGAGAAATGTATCTTGACTAGAAGCAGGCAAGTGGGCTCTATACACTGCAACTTGGCAGTACGAAAAGGACATGTGTGGGAAGAGTCTGCACCTTCATTAGAAGGCTTCTGTGACGCGTCATCTGTGTGTCTCCTCCACATTACTGCCTCATTTCATTCAGGAGATCTGTCTTTGAAGCTATAAACAGGTGCAAGCATCAAGTTGTAAAGCATAAAGCTAGAAAACAATCTCCTCCAAACCTTCCTATATTATAACCTAATTTAGCAATGTGTATTCTTATCATCTCTTGCTTTGATCAGGGCACGGGCTATAAGGTCTATGTGAATTAGGTACATAACTCAGTAAAATTTCAGTATTTAACCTATTGCTCAACAAATGAAAATCTTTGTATATTGTAACAACTTTTCTTGTTTTTCTAGCTTCATGTGTCTAACTTGGATTCCACCAGTGAGAACAAATGCTATCTTAGGCAGAAGTTGTACTCCAGTATGTCACAGAGAATTTCATACCATTCCTGCAGACGAAACGTTTCACACCAAAACAGCCTTCCTTTCTTTGTGAAACAAACTTTAATAAAGGCACTCTAAGGCATGGAGACAATAACTTAGAATTGTCAATTTGTCACAATTCCCTAATTACCACTTTAATTTTTATAACAGCCTTCCTTTCTTTGTGAAACAAACTTTAATAAAGGCACTCTAAGGCATGGAGACAATAACTTAGAATTGTCAATTTGTCACAATTCCCTAATTACCACTTTAACTTTTATAAACACGAGCAATCACCATTCTTCAATTATGTTTTAACACTTTTTATTGTTTTGGTTTTTGTGTGACAAAATTGAATCTATGTATAAATAAATTGTAATTTTTCCATAATTCCAGTCCAGTATTAACTGAGCAACTGCTGTCAAGAAAAAAGTACTTTCCAACACATGAGCCCTAAAGACTTCCAGTACTGCTCCCTTGTTGGAGCCTCACACACGTTAGCCTCGAGTCCATGGCCAAGACACCTGATACTTCTCATCTTTATAGGAAAATACAATTTTGCGTGTGCTATCCAAAACTTATCATCTGCAAATGTACAGATAATGACCTCAAGTGGAAAAATCTTCCGATAAATAATGTATTTCTGGAAATTGATTATGTACCATAAGCACTTGTTTTTTAAATCACTTTTTAAATTTTTTATTTTATTTTGAGAAATTCATACATGAACACTGTATCTAATTCATTCCCACTCCTCTCTCTTCCTTCAAACCCCTTCCATGTCTCCTCTCAAACTCATGGCATCTACTTTAATTTTTGGTTATATATTTGTATATCAATTTATGTGGTATGCACTTACTGCCACCATCTAGAAAAACCTCAAAGAATGAAAACTCTACTTCTCCATTTAAAAATTTTTTTATTTTTTACATATACATTTATATTATTACACATATATAAAATAAACCACCTACAGCAAGAAGAACCACAAAGTAATCAGGCATTATAAGAATGTTACATTTATAGTGTTCTGGCTATTTGTATTTGGCATTCTTGAAGAAAACATCTTTCCTATCTTGGTAAGTCTAAAATTCTGAATGTAAATCAATAGCTATCAATCTTGTAATTATCAACTTAAAACATCTATCTAGACCTAAAAATATCAAAACCCCTAAACAACTAAGCTTCATTGTAAAACTAAACTATCTGGTCTTCAACCCCGTCAGAGAATTGAGAAGGAATAAAATTGATTACCTGCGTATACAGAGAGTGCAGGTTAGTAGCTTCTCAAATGAGAAGATGACAGAGACAGTTTGCTACTTAAGCATTCACACAAAACTCTCAATAATGTTAATCTTCTTCAGCCTTCTGACCCAATGTACGTGACATATGCTTTGATTATTTTTTTTCCTCCAACTCTTCCTACTTCCTCCCCACTTAGGAAATTTTATGTAAATTTTAGATAAATTACATCACTCATAAAGTGAATGATTTCTCTTAATTTTTTTAGTTTTTTAAACTGCCTATTGTTTTTATTTTTGAGATTGTAACTTAATTACATTTCTCCCTTCCCTTTCCTCCCCACAAGCCCTCCCATTTATCCCTCCCATCTTTCCTTCAAGCATGGCCTCTTTTTCATTAGTTGTTATTTTGTGCATAGATATATCTGTATGTACATTTATGTTCCTAAATATAACCTGCTCAGTCCACATAATGTTTCTTGTATGTATATTTTATGTGTTGTCCATTTGTCACTGGACAACCAGTTATTGTGCTTTTCCCTAGGGAGAATATCCTCTTCCACACTGAGCATTTTTTATGTATAAAACAAAACTTTTATTTTTAACATATACATTTATTTTATTAAACATGAATAAAACAAACTACATACAACAGGGAGAACCATGAGACAATCATGAATTATATAAATGTTACATTCATAGGGATTTGGCTATTTGTACTTGTCAAACTTAAAGTAAACATATTTCCTGTCTTGTTTGGTATAAATTCCTGAATGAAATTCAATATATATCATATCTCATCTCTAATAACTTAAATCCTTTATCTTGATCTAAAAAGATCTAATCCCCTAACCAACTAAACTTGATTGTAAAACTAAACTATCTGATCTTCAGTCTCCCTCAGAGACTTGAGAAGGAATAAAACTTAAATGCCTGAGTGAACTGGTAGTGCAGGGTGGCAGCTTCCAAAGTAAAAAAAAAAAAATGACTGAGACAGTTTACTGCCTGAACAGTCACCCAACACTCTCTATAACGTTGGAGCCTCATCTTCAGCCTTCTAGCCCAATAGAGGGAGGATAAAACAAAAGGTAAATGATTGAACCTACTCCTTAACTCTAGGCCTTAATGTTACTCACAAAGAAGGTTATCTATAAGTCATAGTATAGAACTTTGTATATTGATGCAAATCATGGTCATGTCAAATACTAGTCTGATTTAGCACAAGATTTATCCTAAGTTTAACAGATAGATATGATTCTATGGATATATAAGGTAAAATAGTTAAATAAGGTCTTCAAAAGTCTCAGAGACCCACAGAATATGACATTTAAAGATGATTTTATTATTCTAAAGATTCTTTGACAATAAGACAAGTTAATTCCTAACAACACCAGCTGACCTCAAAGAAGATGATGAGCATCAGAGAACCTCCTTATGGAGATGGCTTCAAATGTGGCAAACCAGCCACTGGGCAAAACGTCCTCATTTCTGCCACAGACAGAATTCTGTCAACAATTAGCTTTACTCAGTTCTCTGTAGTTATTTTATAGGGTTGATGCCTTGTGGACATTTTTCTGTCTGGTTTGGTAAGGTCATTGAAATCATTCTTATTTATTTGATACCAGTTTTTCAAATGAATTTATATCAAGTTCAAGTTTGATATAAACTGAATACAACTAACCACTTTTCAATGAAAGCATAGCTTTATATTTTTACTTATATAAGTATAACTATTTTTATATTCTTCCATAATTTTTATAAGATTCATCCTAAAATAAAACAAAATAATTTGATATATTTTAGAATGCTAGACAAAATATAGGTATCAACAAAGTAGGAAATAAGTGGACAACAGTATTGTTTGTTAAAATCTACTGCCTGTTAATTACTTAATAGCTATAACACAGTGATCAATGTGAAGAACCCACTTTTCTTCTACCCATAGTTAATATTTTACACCAGAGTTTTTGCATAGCATTTTTCATCTCAGCATTTCTCAGAGTGTATATTAAAGGGTTCAACACAGGAGTGACAACTGTAAAAACCACACTTATTGATTTATCAATAGGAAAGTTAGACACTGGTCTAACATAAATAAAAATACAGGGGACAAAAAAAAGCACAACCACAGTGATGTGTGAGCTGCAGGTAGACAGGGCTTTACGTCTCCCTTCCTGACTGTAGCTTTTAAGAGAGTTTAGGATGAATGCATAGGAGATAAGGAGAAGGATAAAAATGATCATACAGATTGCTCCACCATTGGCAACTACAGTAAGACCAATGAAGTAAGTGTCACTGCATGCAAGGCTCAATAGTAGGTACATATCACAGATAAAGTGGTCAATGACATTGGGTCCACAGAAAGGGAGATTAGACACAAAAATTAATTGCACTACAGAGTGTACAAATCCACCCACCCAGGTTATCACCAACAGAAGGATGCAAATCTGCCTATTCATGATGGTCAAATAGTGAAGGGGCTTACAGATGGCCACGTAGCGATCATAGGCCATCACCACCAAGAGGAAGACCTCAGCACCACCAAATAAGTGTGCAGTAAAGAGTTGGCCCATCCAAGCTGTGAAAGAGATAGTCTTTTTGTCAGAGAGTAAGTCCATAATCAACTTGGGTGATGTAGACGTGGAATAAACAGCATCCATGAATGACAGATAAGCAAGGAAAAAATACATTGGGGAGTCCAATGAAGGGCTGGCAATCACTGTCCCCACAATGAGCAGGTTTCCAACCATTGTCAAGATGTATGTAAGTAAAAACACAACGAACAATGCTTTTTGTCCAGTTGGATCCTGGGTAAGGCCCAGGAGGATAAATTCTGTCACATTGTTGCTCTGTCCCATTTAAATAAGTGTGGACTGTTTCTCGATGGGAAGCTCAAGAAGACAGTATCTGTAATGATATTATGAAAAAGACTGTGAATTGATTTTGTTTTTAAGCACATCCTGATCTTCATATTCTATACTAGCAAAAGTGCAGGAAACATTTAGTAGCATCTATTCGGGCCCTCAATCAACAAGCATAATCGACTTTCCCTTAGACATGTCATGTTCTTCATATGGCTTTATCTGAAGCATTGTACTTAATGTCTCTGACTCTAAATCATATAAATTGGCAGAGAACCTAGCTACAATAAACAAAGAAAGAATTCTTGCTTCCAACAAGCCTACTTCTTAGTGATGGCAGCTATCCACAAATATGTGTGAGCAGACATAGAGTCAGTTCTTTGAACTGATAGGATTGTTTCCATGGACAGGTATATAGAATATATGTATACATAAAATGTACATATCACCAAAATTAATATCTTATTTAATTACCTCACAATTTGTGTTAGGTAGTAAATCATTCATTTCTCAAAGGATGCCTAGCCTTTGACTAACTCATTAAATCTCAAAATACTGGATAACCAAAACCTTCAACCCACAATAAGTCTTGCATGCAAGAGTAGCCAACAAATGCCTGGTCCAACTGGAGGCACACAGCACCGACGCTGTGTAGATGGCCAGGAACCAGAGGCTGAGCAGTCCAGAGACCCAGGATAGATCCAATCACAAGTGGCAAATAACTCAGTGAAATGATTTCTAATGACGTTCTACTGTACTCATAGATCAGTGCCTAGTTCTATTGCCATCAGAGGGCTTCCTTCAGAAGCTGAGGAAACAGATGTAAAGACCCACTGCCAAACCCTGAGTAAAGCCCAGGAACCCCACAGAAGAGGGAGAGAAAAGATTCTAGAGCAAGAGAGATGGAGGGACACCATGAGAGAGAGAGAGAGAGAGAGAGAGAGAGAGAGAGAGAGAACAAGGCCCACAGAATCAAGTAGGGCTCATATGGGTTCACAGAGACTAAAATGAGAGTCAAGGTTCCTCTATGGGTCTGAGCTAAGTCCTCTGCATATAAGTTATGGTTGTGTTGCTCGGTGTTTTTGTGGAACTCCTATCAGTGAGTCAAGCGCATCCATAATTGTTTTGCCTTTCCTTGGAACCCCTTTCCTCCCACTGGGCTGCCTCCATCAGTATGGATATGAGTGTTTGTGCCTAGTTTTATTGTATTTTTTATGCCATGTTTGACTGATATCCCTGTGAATCCTGCTATTTTGGGGTTTTGTTCATTTGTTTGTTTAGCTGGTTGGTTTGCTTTGTTTTTGAAGGGAAATGGAGGAGGAAGGGATCTGGAGGAGAGGGGATGGGAGAAAACTTGGAGGAGTGGAGGAAGGGGAAACTGTGGTCAGGATGTAATACATGTAAAAAATTAAAATAAAAACTAATTAATGTCCAGTGTGGCAGCACACAGAGGTAACTCCAGGATTCAGGAGGCAGAGGCAAGCAGATCTCTGGGAATTCAAAGCCAGCCTGTCAGCTTTTTAAAGATCTACACATTTCCTTTTTAGTACATTGAATTCAAAAAAGGATTCTATTTACAGCTCTGATTTTTAAAAATGTTCAAATAACTAAGCCAAATAAATTCATAACTATGACAACTACTTCTACACTAGAAGCTAATATGTTTCATTTTGAAAATCCCTCTGCAGTGAAACTGGTAAAAATAGAAATTGAAGAGAAAGGTAATAGATGGAATAGTATGATTTTTACATATAAGAAGATCATATTTTACATGTAAGATTTCTTTATATGTAAGGTTTATTACATAAAGAGAATACTGAAAATAAGAATCCCTTTTTTTTCCCTAACAATCTACACTGTTGATAGTGTGGCCCTGACTTTTTCCTCTCATTGACTTGGTATTCTTTCTTACATCTTCTAATCTAACAAAAAATTAATTGATATTACCTGAAAAATGCTAGCCAGTAATAACAAGGATGTGATGACTGTTGTGACCCAAATACCAATCCTGTGGTTTCTAATCATTGTGTACAAAGACCCAGGTAAAGAATAGGCCAGCAATGGACAGCATGGAATCTGGATCTACAGTTGCCTGTGACATTTCTAGGTGCACTCACTACCTCTGTACTCATGAGCCAATAAATTAACTTCCCTGTGCATCTGTTCCATGACTTTTTCCAAAGAAAGGTGATACCACCAGCTTGTTTAATTAAAAGCTGACCTCTAGAAACATCTGAATTAATAAAATGTATCTCTGTTGTTCCTCATAGTTTCATTGTGAGGTGTGAATTAGAATAAATCATAAACTCTCTCTTAATTTAATAAATATAAATAAAAACCAGGATATAAAACCATACCCATTTCCCATGAACTGAATTTTAGACTAAGTTAAAATCATATCTGTTAGACATATTCATTTTGGTATTAAAATGTTTATAAGAAAATATAATATTTACCTGTTTTAAATAGGATCAAATAAGTGGACTCCACACAAAAATACTAGGAGAGGGATGCGAAGCAAGATGTGCACACTAACATACACAGACACAAACACATAGACATGCACATACACACACACACACACACACACACACACACACATAGAAACACACAAACTGTAGCCTCGAGTGATAAGCCTAACTCACAGAAGACTAGAAACAAAAGATGAAGAATAATTCCTAGGGTAAGATGAACTAAAATAGGAGCCAGAAAGAATCTGATAGTTCACTGTGTGGCAGCCGTGATGTGCTTTCTTCAAGGTGTTCACATAACTGCTTCGTCTCATTCAGGAGACCCAGGCTTGAAGAGGCAGACTGACTTGGCACACCTGCTGTAGGACATAAAGCTGTAAAATGACCATTTCCATTTCTCCTTGAGTTACAGGCTATTTTGTGTGTGTTCATTTCTCCTCAACTTTCAGTTCTAGTTGTGATATGACAGAAGTTCTACCAACCAACATGGTTACCATTTAATTATGTACGATTATTATTTAATTATTTGCATAGCATAGTAAAATTAGAACCAGAACTGAAATTTATTATGCCAATTTTCAAATATTTTGTCACAAAAATTGAAGAATAGTCTCAACATACTTCCAAATTAATGTCTAATGTCTTTTTAAAAAATTAAGACAGCTTATTAAGAATATGTCATTGTCCATAGGGGAGGGGAGTAGGGGGGGGAAGTGGGAGGAAGGGAGGGATGGGAGGATACATGGGATGGGCTAACAACTGAGATGTAATATGTATAAATTAATAAAAATGTATTAAAAAAAAAAGAATATGTCATTGTCAATAAGTAAGGAGTATTGGAAAGATAAGAGAAAAAGGAAGAAAAATATTATAATTATATTATAATCTCAAATATTAAAGAAAATGATATGTTTTCTCAAAATGAAATATAAAATCACAATATGCAGCACTATTATTGTATAATAATAATTAAAAGTATCTGTTTATCTAGCAGCAGTTAGTTTTTATCCTTAGCATAAGTTAGTCTCTGAATATATTTTAGCACACATGGGAAGATTATTTATGAAACCTCACATAATCTTCAAGGGCACAGTAGAGATTTATTTTTATTTTGCAGCATGATTGTTAAGAAATATATATTTTATACTTCATGTATCTAAAACAAATTACATGTACATATTTCATGTAAAATACACTCTTTCATAAAAAAATATAAGGTACTAAACTGATTAGTTTGTTATGTTTAACATATATACTTTGTTGTTGTCAATACAGAAAATAAATAACTGTGTAATATAATACTAAAACAGACTCTAGTATTTTCTAATAATTTCTGTATTTTTGTAAATTTGTTGTTGAATTCATTTGCCCCAGGAAGAATATATGGTATTTTAGTCATCCCTTGTATTTCAAGATATTACAGAAATTTTCATCTGGCATCCATTCCAGCTGTTTTGTAAATATGTATTTTGGGCCCTGCCATAGGTCTAGAAAATTAATGTTTATTTCACTCAGGAAGTCAGATATCTTTTGTACCTATGGTTAGATAATAAAATACATGAATAACTTATTTACAGGTCTAGAAATAATCCCAATTGATCATTATTTCAAATATTTTGACACCAGATTCCCACTCACTTATTCTTCCAGAGAGGTATGAAACTGCCTAGTGAATGTCTATAATTTAAAATCATTTACAAACAGCATTCGCTATATAACTGTAGCTATGAATTCTTACCTGGTAGAAAACAAAAATTTCTTGGAGAAATAAAGATATCTATTTTCATTGTTGTGCAAAACTTAATCTGTTAGTGTAAGTCAACCTGACCTGGACCATTGTTTGGTATCTCAAATACACAACCACAAAATTTAACAACACTTAAAAAAAGAGACAATATTTTTCTCAAAATAATTTCTTGTGAAACAACCAAAATGTGTTTATATTTAACTATCTAAGTGTTAGTCTTTCTGTTTGCTAAGCTAAGCTTCAGTTTAATTTCAAGTATCATCTTCCCAGGAAATAATTTTCTACTTTCCTAGTTAAAATACCTCATTGTGTTTCTGCACAATTTCACCCAGGAAATTCAAATCTTACACAAACTTCTGGGAACAGTCGTGGGTATAACAAGAAAGCATGCTAGTCTGAGGACTGAATTCCAACTAAAGCGTCTTCTATGTAGGGTGGAATGGGGTCCTCAAAATGCCCTTGGGCCATTCTTCCTTAAGAACAATTTCTCAATTTATATGTGCAGATACAGCCCATGTCTCACTACTACATAGCCATAGTAGATTTATTTGTTCAAATATTTGGAATGAATTCAAATTCAGCAAGCTCTCCCAAACAGGTCTCTTCCCTGGTCAAGTCCCTAGAGGAAAGAGGTGCTCCCAAGAGATAGGATCTGAATTATTAGTAATATAATGATATTATAATATGGAAGTGTCCGTTCTCCACTGTTAGACTGTAAGCTCTAGTTAAGATCTGAATCTGTGTCAGAGGGAGTTGGAAGGATATTCGTGGCATCAATTATTTCTATGTACTTTGTTTCACTATACTATAAATCAAATATCAAACTGAATACAGGGAAAATACAAGGATTTTTCAGTGCATGTATGGTGCCTGAAAGGCTTCCATTGTTATCCTTTATCTTGGAACATTTCTCAGTACACAATATCAAAAGAAGAGCACCAAGGGGAGCTAGTGAAAGGCAGTCAAAGACTACAAAACAAAAGATCCAATGGCCTGTGTGGCTGTTATTGTCCTAAGAGACAACAAAATAAATTCATTGTCTCCAAAGAAGTGGATTCTGTAAACAACAAGGACTGACTTGTCTGTACAACTTTTTTTATACACAAGATCTGCCATTCAAGCAAAAATTAAATTAAATTAAAATGTGAAAGCAAAGTCTGACTGAAAGACAAGAGTAAGGAAAATACATAAATAGTGAATATAATAAGAAAAGATCTATTTAAAAGTGAACTTAATGACTTTAACAGAATAATTGTTATAGAGAAACTTCAGAGGTTGTCACCTCCCCACCTATGTCATGAGTATCAGCCATTTTCTTAGCTGAAGTCATCAGAGCATATCTGCACATACTCTTTGTGTTGAATCATCAGAGGCTGTGTATTTGTGAGCAGTCTGTGACTAATTCAATAATGATATTTTTGTATTATGGTAAAAATAAATAAATAAATGTTAACTTAAACTATAGGAATGTGTAAATCACTAGGCAGATTTAAGTTAATTTTTTTTTTTGAGACAGGGTTTCTCTGTGTAGCCTTGGCTGTCCTGGACTCGCTTTGTAGACCAGGCTGGCCTCGAA
Organism: Acomys minous; assembly: GCF_964271855.1. Taxonomy (NCBI): domain Eukaryota; kingdom Metazoa; phylum Chordata; class Mammalia; order Rodentia; family Muridae; genus Acomys; species Acomys minous. The sequence continues at coordinate 509,794 of NC_140492.1, forward strand.
CTCACAGCGATCCATCTGCCTCTACCTCCTGAGTGCTGGGATTAAAGGCATGCGCCACCATGCCCGGCTTTAAGTTAATTTTTAAGTTTAAATAAATACTAAAAATATATTAGTTGAAATGAAGTCAACATTTAGATTCAATGGCAGATTAGAAATCCATGATAATTAGTCAAATGGAGTTCATATGTGCATTCCAAAAAAAACCAACAAAATAAATAAATAGATATTTGTAAAATAGCATGAGTTATTGCCATTGCCTGTAGATGCTTCCATAACTTGAAGATAATACACTTTGCCTATGACATTACACTCTTCAGACAGAGGACCTGGAGGAACTGAGCTAGTAACTGACCCTGATGCCTACTCTCTGAGGAAGGACTCTCATACAGCTATCTAATTGGAATTAAGGCCTGATCAGTAGGAGGAAATTAATTCCTGGTGTTGTAAACCCTACTCATGTTTCCGTGGCTACTAAGGGACTGACCCTTAAGGAGAACTAACTAACCTATTTTCCTAATCTACTACAATCTCTAAAGTACTTTCTCATATACCCTCATATTAGTGTAGCTCTTACTCCTTGAGACTTTTTTTGCACCAAGTCGGAGACTACTAGAAAGACTTGTGAATCTTCAATGTTGGGTAAGCAACTTACTTCAGCATACCAACCCCCACTGATAGATGTACAATGCGAAGTCCTACACCTAAGGCCCAAAGAATTCATAAAAGATGAGTCAGAAATATAAGAGCCATAGGCCCTCCCATGTAAACTGTCCAATCCCAGAGGGTCATCTCTGGACACACGGGAATATAGAATCATGGGATAGAGAAGACCAGATACACTTTATGCAAGGATGGTCAATGTGCAAATTCAGTCAGTGAGGCATTCTGAGTGAGTGGGAAATTTAAAATTCTCTGTAAAATTCAATAAACCCAAAAATGAAGAGTTGTTAGATGTAGGGCAGGCAGCTACTTTATAGCTGTTTGTTTATATATAAATATATTCTACGCCTCCAACTCCTCCCACTGTACATGGCACTAGGAAGAATATGAACAAATCCACCACTTTATTTCTCTAGACTATGTTTTCCTAACATATTTCCTGTCTATAGTATTTCCTAAAAAACCTACAGTCAGACCCTGCACTGTATTGCTGTACCTCATGGACTATGGGTTATGTTATTTTTACATATGGAAGGCAGAAGCTGTTCTCTTTCAATGTTCCATGAGCTGTTAAGGAAGCAGACACTGAAAAATAGTAAGACATCAGATTCTAAACTAAGAATTTTAATGTTTTGTTTTCATTACTGTGAAAATACATCTTCAAAGATAGTAGCCACCAGATGAATTCATATGATTTTTCCAATCATGAAAATCAGATTTGATTATGTTTCTATATATCTTCATTGTTTGTTTGGATTTTTTGTATGAACCTTTATATATGCCTCCATATCATTAACATATCATTAACATTAAAACTGCAATGCTGGGTGTGGAAAGGTGGCTCAGAGGTTAAGAGCACTGGCTGCTCTTCCAGAGATCCCGAGTTCATTTCCTAGCAGCTACATGGTGGTTCACAACCCTTGAAATGAGATCTGGCGCCCTCTCCTGGCATGTAGACATACATGAAGGCAGAACACTGTATACATAATAAATAAATATTTTTAAGAACTGTAATATTATATCTATTTAATAATAGTATACTAAGAAATTTTAGTGCACTTACATAAATAAAGTCTCTTTTAAATACAAAATAAAATTTATAATTAAGATATTAATATGCTATTAATATTGTGAGGTAAATAACAAGCCATATTACTGACAATAAGCTTTCTTAGCTCTCAAAATAAATTAAATGTATTTAAGAAATACACAAAAATTTTTCCATTAAGTAAAACAAATGTATAATGTTAAGTATGACACATAAATCTTTAGTCTGCATAAAACTAGATTTTTTGCCCAGATTTAATATGTATTTTTTTCACGAATTCAGAAAATCTTAAAAATGCATCTTCTTCGTTGGAAGAATTATATACTAATTGTTTTCACTACTTATTTATTAATGTTGAGGAGAAACAGTGTAATGAAATAACCTTCTGGCTTTCCTGTGGATTTCTATATTGTGTATTGGATATTCTGTCAGGGTGACAAGTCCCTAGAGAAGATTGGTCTCTTTCTTAGTAGCCATATTTTATGACCTCTTTCTCTTTCACTTCATTTCCTTTTACTTGTCCAAATTTTCTTCATTGCATTTTTCATCTCTGCATTTCTCAGCGTATATATGAGGGGATTTAGCATGGGGGTGATAACAGTGTAAAATACAGTCAATGACTTATCAATGGGTAAAGTAGACGGAGGTCTCACATACATAAAAATACAGGGAACAAAGAAAAGGACTACCACAGTGATGTGGGAGCCACAGGTGGACAGGGCTTTGTGCCTCCCTTCCTGACTGAGGTTCTTCAGAGAGTGAAGAATGACCCCATAAGAAAGTAGCAACAGCATAAAGATGACCACACAGATGGCGCCATCATTGGCAACAACTGTGAGGCCAATAACATAGGTGTCTGTGCAGGCCAGTTTTAATAAGGGGTACATGTCACAGATGAAGTGGTCAATGACGTTAGGACCACAGAAAGGAAGGTTGTATACAAAGAGAAGTTGGACTACAGCGTGCACGAAACCTCCAACCCAGGCCAACAACAATAGCAGAATGCACACACGTTGGTTCATGATGGTCAGATAATGCAAGGGTTTGCAGATGGCCACGTACCGATCATAGGCCATGACTACCAAGAGTAAGATCTCGGCACCGCCAAACAAGTGTCCTATGAAAAGCTGGGTCATACAAGCTTGGAAGGAAATAGTTTTCTTCTCATAGAGTAAGTCTATAATCATATTTGGTGTAACTGTGGTTGAATAAACAGCATCCATAAATGATAGGTAGCCAAGAAAGAAGTACATGGGTGCATCTAAACTTGGGCTGACCACAACAGTCACAACAATGAGTAGATTGCCGGCCATAGTCACAACATAGATGACCAAGAACACAACAAATAATATTTTCTGGCCCTCAGGACTCTGAGTGAGGCCCAAGAGAACAAATTCAGTCACATTGTTTTTTTGTTCCATGTATCCTTCTTATATTTTTATCTCACTGGTCAAACAAATTGTTTGAAATGATAGCAGTGACTTCATGAAATTTTTAAATAGTGCTTGTTCCTTCTGGAAATCAGGAAATAGAGACAATAACTTATATTATTCAGGAACTTTTAGATAACACAATTAGGAATGTCCAAATTCAGTGGTGTTACAGGCTAACAGAAAGAGAAATAGATTAAAGACACGTGCAGGAAAAGAACAGATTGTTAAATAAACGAGCTGCAATAACTAGCTTTTACAACTACCTAGTATCTGAAAATAATCAGATATAAAACTAATACAATAAACAAAGCAGGATAAAGATGGATTAAAGATATATGTAAAATTAAAATAAATTAGTATATAAAAGAAACAAAACCAAGCAAGCAATTAAAAAAAGAAGGCCACAGAATAAATTATATTATGTCAAAAATAAAAAATAAATATTTTAATAAATAAAACTTAATTTTAATATTTAAAAAGCAATGAAGAGAAATATATACAATATTTTAAAACATTATAGGATACTGAAATTTAAGTATAAACAGAAAAATAAAAAGACATGTGAGTCTAGACCTGTCAAATCAGCAACAAATTATTCTGTAAATGAAAAAGATATTTTCCTACTCTGAATTATGATGTAAATACTATATTCTGGACACAATTTGACAATCTATATTGAATGAGAAGTACATGTGCTTACCATCTCACCACTCTATCCATTGTAGTTAAAGTCACGGTACATAAGGGCGTATTTCTTTGTCTTAGTTACAATCACAGGAAGGAACAAATTTTAAGATAGTAAAATAAGTGGTAATAAATAAATAGATGGAACCAAAATATATTAAATATAAAATGTCCACTTAAAAAGAATATCAATTACTCCAAAAAGAATGTTCAGCAATACACAAATAAGCATAAAACTATACATAAAATTATATGATACACTTGCTTATTATAAATGATTTATATGAGAAAACATGAAAGAATATGTCTTGTTGCAAACATGATTTATATTTGCACTATTGCTGTAAGAAGAAACAAAGAGTTTTATATGAAAGAATGAAACTGAGAGAAGAATTGAGGGTGTGTGAAAGAGAGGAGATAGAAAAAAATTTTGATTTTATATTACCAAGAACACTATACCATACACATGTGCATATGCCATGGCACATATGAGGAGGTCAGAGGACAATTTTCGCGTGTTTATTCTCTTTTTCCACCACGTGGTCTTGAAGGGCAATGACATTCAAGCCATCAGTGTCCGTGGTAGGCACTGTAACAAGCTGAGTCATCTAGCCAGACCACATTTTCACCACCCTCAAAAACGCTGTTCTTGTATTTCCCCTTCGTGTATTATATCATCAATTTACTCCCTATACTGCACTATTCTGTCATCATACTTATATATGCTCATTAAAAACCTGTCCTCCTGCCCTGTATCATTCTCCATCAGGCCCCACCAACATCCTATGTTCCTCATGTGCTCCTCACTTCAGTGAGCCTGCCTGACTTTCTTCTTCCTCTTACGTGTCCTGACATTATATCAGCTAGAGTAGAAGGATGCTTAAGGATTGTTCTAGTTTCTTTAAACTGCCTCATTCAACAATTCTACATAATCCTTCAATGCCTCACATGTTAAACAGTGCTGAGTGAGCACTATCAGCTACCTGTTCACTGGAAGATTCCTAAGGTAGTTACACTAGAAATTAACTGCTAAGAACAGTAAGCAGGAAAATATATACCGGATTTTTATACTCAGGCATCTAGAATCATTTCAGGTTTATAAGGATCTACATACATTTTTACAATCACAAAGGACCCTTAATGGGAATGATTATCACAATCACATAGGATAATTTTTAAAGACTCTTAGAAAAAATATATATCTTTATTTATGTAAGGACATAGTCATTTGGCCCAAATTCAGGAGTGTGGTACCTGGTTACTAGTCCTGAAAGATGATGGCTTCACACACTGACTCCATCTCTTAAGAGACAGCAAAGTGACACAAGAACTAGTCCAAATTTTGAAATGATTTCCACCTGAACAATTGTCTTTATGCTTGCAAGAATTCATATTGATCAGTCTTTCAGAAAAAGAAAATGAAGTACTACTTTTTAATTTTGTTGAGATTTTTCTACTGAATACTTGGAAGATCCTACAGAAAATTAGTCTTGATTTTTCAAAACAGAAATCTGAAATCTTTCTTCTGGCAGCATTTCTTGAAGTAGTTAATAAATATTAAATATTCATGCTGAGGCTACATAGGTCAATTTGTTGAACCATGACTATTTAATAAAAATAGTTGTAATTTGTGTCTTACACCAAAAAATAAAAATAAAATAAAATAATGAAATACCCTTTGAAACATTGTAGCTCTCAGGAATACTAGCCTGTAGGTATAGTTGAACTCAGGTTCCCTGAAGAAAGGAAATAGTCTTATTCTGTGTTCCATCATGCTTTCTTATATTATCATTTCAGATTCTGAAAAACAAGCTACACGAACACTGATATAAACAAACATACTAAGGAAAGAACAGAGTCTGTGGATATTTTATACAGTGCACAATGACAATCATCCTATCATTGTATCTTCAATGGCAGTTTCCCTCTAATTAGATTCATTGGGACCTCTGTAACTCTGAAGGTAGACTAGGCATCTCCAGAGATGCCCGAAGGACAATAACTACAGGTTTACAGGAGCATAATCATTTAGAAAAATGTTATGAATGGACAACTTGAGGTCCAGTCTGGCCGAAGAAGTATATATAAATGCCATCAAGAATTGTAATGGTGTTATTTTCAATCAGATCTCCTATAACAAAACTATTTATATCTTTAGCTAATCACAATATCATGCAGCATCAAAGTACAAAATGAAAAATGTATAGACATTGACCCAGGAAACAGAAAGAATCCAGAAGCAATGAGCAGGTATTAAAATCTGCCATACAGATAAAATAACAAATAATTATAATAGAAATCTTCCCCCCTCCAAAAAATTTATCTAGGTATTGTTCCTATTAATTTCTCATGAATGTAGACTATCATAAATTTCAAAATATCAATTAGTTGACTGCTTGGGAAATAATAGACCCATCTTATATCACCCATTTAAAATTAACTAAGTAGGAAAATATCTTTTTCATCTACAGAATAATTTGTTGCTGATTTCTTAATTTGAATTTGTTCCAAATGTTCTAGCTGCTATCCTGTGCTGCCCTGTCCCTCCTGTCCATTGAATTTGTGATAGTGTGGTCACCACACATGTTAAAGGAAAGATTACTTTCCTGATAGACTGACCCAAGAGATTGTGCAAACTCAGTTATACCCAAGCTGAGAGTGCTTCAGTTTATGTTTAGCCCTTGAAATGTTACGTTTTTTTGGTCGTGTGTGTGTGTGTGTGTGTGTGTGTGTGTGTGTGTGTGTGTGTCCATCACTGCTTATAGTGAGAAACTGTAAAATTATAAAATATAAGATGCTTGTTTGCTTGTCCAACTTTGCTTGCCCAGTGGCCTGAGAACTTCTCCCAGTTCTCAGAACTGCTAACCTCAAGAGTTCCACCCTAATTCCCAGAACAGTGACATGCAAATTTGCAGATATCAGATGCCCTCACAAGAAGTTGCCTCCGGCCAGATGTCCTAATGTTCATATGGTTTCCAGTGATAAGCAACCCCACCTGCTTTGTGGTTTTTGCCTTTAAAACTACCCTGTAACAGCTGTTCGAGGTCCTTCCCCTCCTGAATGCTGAGGGACCCTGACACATCAACAATCGGGACCTTTGACGTGTCAGTAATAAATTTTATCTATACCTATACCTCTCAGCTGGTGTGACTTGAGTGGCCTCTTGCGGCGACCCCCTTCTGGAATTGGACCCCACGGGTCCAACATTTTGGGCCAGGGTCCAACAATAGAAGGTTTGGAATGCTGTAATTTGTTGAGATGAGAGAAAGGACAAAGAGATGTTGTCTTAAGTAGAAAAGGCTTTGGGAGCACTTTTGGAATGAGAAAATGTCTGAAGAGATCTGATTGTGTTGATGAAAAATCTTGCGTCAGTTTTGAAAGAGGTTGAATTTCTTGATAAAACAGTAGTACCTAAGTTCAGTGATGGACGTTACTGTCAATCCTTATAGCAAGGGTTTGGTGGTAAAATGAAAGGAGAAAAATCTATGTTCTTAAATGTAGTATTTAATGTGTTATTTAATTTAATTTTTATATGTTACACCCAATATAGGCTTAAAAGTTAATTGTTTACTTAGGCCAATTTTTACACACTTCTGCAAACATTATTGACTATTTATAAAAATATTTTCACTGAGGGCAAAGATATTCAGGTACTTATGGAGTAAGTGTTGGAAGTATATCAAGGGGTTTTGCATCTGTCTATAATTGTCTTTATAGATTTGTTTAATGCAGTCACCTTTTCTATAGATAAGAATGATTTCTGCATCAGAGTCAAATTCAGGAAATCAATTGTTGAAACAAAGGCTTAAGGTTACTAAAATATTCTTGTAATATTACTGAACAGAGCCATGAATTAATAGTTTCATAGGACACTGATTCCTGATCCTTCATCTCCAACCTGCTTCTTGGGATAACACTCACTACCTGATTTCCCTGTGTTTGAGGGGGAAAGAAGGACTCAAGTGTATGGTACCTATGAGGCATCCTCTTTATGGACCTGACTGAACTTTGGAGTTGGTGCTTTGCAGGGACTCCTCCGGAATATTTTCCTTCCGGAAACCCAGATTTTAAGCTTTATAAGTACTTTCCACCCTAATTGCTAGGGTCAGTCTCATCTGCAGGACTGTGGAGAACTGAAAGGAGATTTATGGTGTGCTGTTGAATGTTAAAATCTCTGTTATAATTCTGTTATTATTCTCATATCTACTATTGTTTTTGCCATAGCTTTACTAATATTGTTTATGCCTTAACTAAGCAGTTAGTGGTTGGAAATGACTGAGCAAGTGACAATGTCATGCTAGACTTCCCTAGACTCCTTGTGAGTAGAATGCAGCTGGATTCATTCAATATAGTCTCCTTAGAATTAATAGAAATCTACGGCATGGATTAGCCTTGGCGGGATGTCAGGGCTCAGGATTATAGCCTGTGCCTTCCGTCCTTTCTAACACAGCTCATGTCTCAGCAGTTGCAGCTGGTACTAGCACAAGCACATGGCATAGAGCTCAAAGGCACTGCCCTTCTTCATGTGTTGATATGGAGGCAAGCCAGAGACGGGAAACAGTGAGTCTGAGCCTTATCGATCCTAAGACAGGCTATGAATGATGGAATTCACATGCCAATGACGGGCAACCATAACTGCCTACTCACTGTCCTAAGACAGGCTCTCCATAATTCTATTTTTAGAAGGGGCATATGTGGGGACCCGTGCCAAATATGTGGGGACCCAGGCCAAATTCTGCCATGTCAGAAATCCTGTGCTTAGGCTATATACTGTGACCTTCGAGTTGCTGACCTTTACCTCACCACAAGGTCTTGTGTTCTAGGCTATCCTTGGACTATCTACCTTTGAAAGAAATAGAAAAGTCTCAACTTGGAACCACCCAGAGGATCTAGGAAGTTCTTACAAGGAACTACTCAGAGAACTAGGAAGTTCTACAGGGAGCGATTTAGGCTATTGTATTCTTGCCCGGGGGCTAGGGTGAGTGAGATAAGAATAGATCCTATTGACCTTGCCCTATATATGTTCCTGCTAGTCGGCAATAAAGTGAATCTTGATCAGAAATGTCCTGACTTGATTCATTATTTCTAGTGTCTCTGTATCCTACTTTCAGTCCCCATTCCCTCTTTCAGGTGAACCCTGATTTGATTTTTCCTGTGGGCTGGGACCCGACAGAGATTTCTATATATGCCATTAGTGTGTGTCTGTGTCTATATGTATTTCTTGTGCTTTTATTTGCTCTGTGATTTTCTTTTTCCTATGTGTTCTTTTCTCTCATTTTTATCTTCTCAGAGGCCTGTTTGTTTTCTAATGAAAGGGGGGAAAAGAATGCAAATTTGGATGGGTGAGGGGTTGAGGAGGCCATGGAAAAAGTTGGGGAAGGAACAACCATAGTCAGAACATTGTGTATGGAAAAATCTATTTTCACTAAAAAATAAAGTAAAAAATCACTAAAAATAAGGGTGTATTTTAAGAATACACACATTCATAGTTAAATTATTTTTAACTATAATTAGCAGAAAGTTTAGCATCAGAATTAAGTTTGAGTAAAGATAAAAAAGTGACATGAAGAAAGTAAAAGAAAGTGATGTCAGTAAAAGTTCAGATAAGAAGCTAGGAAATTTAAAATGAACTAATATTATGTAAGCAAGACTGGGGTGTGGTGGATAGGGATGAGAGCAGAGGGATAAGGTAAGGGGCGGAAGGGATAGAAACTAGGAAGTGGAGGGCATTTGGGGGGGTGGAAACCCACTAGAATCTACAGTAGTGACCCTAGGGAAGACTCCTAGTAATGGGGCATATAGAGCCTTAACTGCAACCATCTTCTGTAACCAAGCAAGTTGTGGGACTAGGACTTTATCCAGCAACTTGTGGGAACAGATGCAGAAAAACATAGCCAAACATTAGGCAGAGATCAGGATACCCTGTGGAAGGGGGAGACGGGGAGGAGGAGGAGGAGGAGGGGGAGAAGGAGGAGGAGGGAAGAACTGAAAAAGAATGAAGAAGAAGAGGAGGAGGAATTGTATGAGCCAGCAGGGCCATGGACACCAGGAGAACATGGACCACAGATCAACCTAGCAGGGCTTACAGGGGCTAACAGAGACTGATGTGACAATCAGGGTTACTGTATGGATATGAGATGGTCTTCTGCATATACATTATGATTGTCTGGCTTAGTATTCTTGTGTGACCCCTAACAATGGAAATGGAAGTGTATCTCAGACTCATTGCCTGCCCTTGGACCCTTTCCTCATACTAGGTTGCTTCATGAAGCCTTGATGTGAGGTAAGTGGCTACTGTTGTTGTAACTTGTTATAGCATGTTTGGCTGATATCCCTGGGAGGCCTGCTCTTTTCTGAAGTGAAAGTAAGAGGAGTGGCTATGGGGAGAGAAAGGAGGGGGATGTAGGGAAGGAAAATGGAGAATCGGAGAGAGGTAAAATTGTGGCTTGAATATAATGTAGGAGAGAAGAATAAATAAAAATTATAACTTTTTAGAAATTGAAGAAGATATCAGAAGATGGAGCAATCTCTTAGGCTCATGGATTGGTAGGATTAACATAAGATAAATGGTTGTCTTACCAAAAGCAATCTATAGATCCAATGCAATTCCCATGAAAATTCCAACACAAATTTTACAAACTTTGAAAGAATAATTACCAATTTTAGATGCAAAAATAAAAAACCCAGGATAGCTAAAAATATCTAGTACAGTAAAAGAACTGGAAGTAGCTCCATCCCTGATTCCAAGATGTACGACAGAGCAATAGTAATAAAAACCGTATGGTATTTTCATAAAAACAGACAAATCAATGGAATTTAATCAAAGGCCCAGATATAAACCCACACACCTATGGACACTTAATTTTTTAATAAAGAATCTAAAAACCATTCAGTGGAAAAAGATACCATCTTCAGCAAATGATGCTGGCCTAATTAGATGTCTACATGTAGAAGAAAGCAAATAGATCAATACTTATCATTCTGCACAAAACTCAAGTCCAAGTGGATCAAAACTCGAACATAAAACCAAATCCACAAAAATCTAGTAGAAGAGAAAGTGGAGAATAACCTTGAACTCGTTGGCACAGGAGACAACTTCCTGAACAGAACACCGACAGCTCAAGCACTAAGATAAACAATTAATAATTGATGCCTCATGAAACTAAAAAGCTTCTGCAAGGCAAAGGACACTATCAATGGGACAAAATGGCAGCCAAAAGATCTTGACCAATCCTACATCTGATAGAGGGCTAATATACAAAATACATAAAGAACTCAATAAAGTAAATACCAACAAACTAAATAACCCAATTAAAATGGGGTACAGAGCTAAGAGATTTCTCAACAGAGGAGTTTCTGATGGATGAGAAGCACTTAGAGAAATATCCAATGTCCTTAATCATCAGGAAAATGCAAATCAAAATGACTCTGAGATTACATCTTACAGCTGTCAGAATGGCTAAGATAAATAATATAAGAGACAGCACATTCAAGCCAGGATTGGGGCAAGGGGAACACTTTTGCATTGTTGGTAGCAGTACAAACTTGTCAAACCACTTTGAAAACAATCTGGAAGTTTCTCAGAAAGTTGGAAATAGTTCTACCTCAGGACCCAGCTATACCACTTCAAGTCATATACACAAAAGATGTTCCACCATTCCACAAGCACATTTGCTCAGTTATGTTCATAATAGCTTTATTAGTAATAACCCGAATCTGGAAACAACCTAGATGTCCCTCAATTGAAGGATGCATAAAGAAAAATGTGGTACATTTACAGAGTGAAATATTATTTAGCTATTAAAAATAAAGATATCATATAAACTTAAGGCAAATGGAGAGACCTTGAGAAGATCATCTTTAGTGAGGTAACCCATACTCAGAAAGACACACATGCCATGTTCTTATTTATAAGTAGATATTGACCATAAAGTACAGGATAACCATCCTACAATCCACAGACCCAAAGAAGCTAAGTAACAAGGAGGGCCCATGGGAGGATGCTTTAATATCACTCAGAAGTGGAAATAAAATAGACATCTGAAGTAGAGGGAAGGAGGGAACTGGATGATGGTGGGGCTGGGGAGAGAAACTGGGATGGGGTCAGGTGTGGGGAATTGGAGGGAAGGCTGAGAGAGAATGGAAATGGGTGGGGAGCATCTCTGGGAACGGGAAGGCTCCAGGGAGTCTATGGTGTTGACCCTACCTGACACTCCTAGCAGCAGGGGACATGGAACCTTATGTGCCCACCTCCCGTTGCCAGGCAGGACTTCCAGTGGAGGGAGGGGGAAACAAAACCACACACAAAACCTTCAACCCAGCCAACCAATGACTGGCCCAACTTGAGTTGCATGCCGTAAGAGAGAGAACCCACCACTGACACTATTACTAATATTCTGTTATACCTGCAGACAGGAGGCTGGTAAAATAGTCATCTGAATGGCTTCACTAAGCAGCTGATGAAAAGAGATGCAGAGAAACACATTGGGTAGAACTTGGGGGAATCTTACAGAAGCGGAGGAGGAAGTACTGAAACAGAGAGGTTAAGAACATCACAAGAAAACCTACAAAATCAACTACCCAGGGCCCATACGGGTTCACAGAAACTGAACCACCAACCAGAGAGCATCCATGGGACATTTCTAGGTCCTCCATACAAATGTAACAGATGCACAGCTTAGTCCTTATGTGGGACCTTTAACAGTAGCTGCAGGGAATGGCTCTAACCCTGTTGTCTGATTTTGCTTTCTTCTAACTGGAATGCCTTGTCTTGCCTCAATAGAAGATGTGCCCAGTCTTACATGATATGCCAGAGGCTTGGGTTGATACTCATGGGAGGCCTTCCTTTCTCTGAGAAGAAAGAGAGGTGGGTATAGGAGGAGGGGAAGGTGGTGAGAGAGAAGGGCTGGGAGGAGAAGAGGGAGGAGACCTTCTGACCAGGATGTAAAGTAAATAATTAATTAATGAAAAATAAATGAACACAAAGAACAAAATTTTAGCTCTTTGAAATTTCAAAAATACATTTTTGCTATTTGAAAAGGTAACTTTTTTAAACAGCGATATTTCTAAACTACACTGTAATTAAGGAAGTAAGTATATTATACATTAGATATGGTTTCTTCATCTCATAAATCTGTACCAGCTACTTTATGTAATATGATTAAGTGATATGGGTATATAGTCAATTAAGCTCACTGATCTGTGGGACTGATTCTGAAGTTTGAGATGCTATTTCACAAAAGCAGAAGATATGGGCAACTACATGAGATGTTGAGAAATAATTCGCTCAAGAATTCTTTTGATTTTCTAGGTTTATTCATGCCATCAACATGCATTTTAAATATTTAAAATAAAATACAAATATGAGTAAAACACTTGTAAAACATAAGTAAAGTTTTCATAGCACAATGAAAGAGGATTTGATTTGTTTTGTTTCTGATTCAAAGTGACTAAGAAACTTGATTCTTTATATAAATTGAAAAGAAAAATACCAATTATACTATTTCAAATTTTGTACAAAAATTGTTGAATGTATTAAAATTTTTAGGAAGTGTTATGTTTATAGAAATCATTTCTGTACTATTTTTACAGCATCATGATAAACAATAAACAATATTTTTCTTTGAAAAGAAAAAGATTAAACACATTAACTAGTAAAAACAACTACAAAATATATTTACAACTTTGGCTTTGTATAGGTTTTATGTTTACAAATCAGGATATGGAGTTATCCCAAACAGAGAACCATCTAACAACACGTACATTGGTTGTGTCATTAAACAAAATTCATTTGCTAACCAAGTACCATAAACTAGAAATACAAAAACATTGAAGTATCAAGAGTGAGCTTAAAATAATGAGCAAGTAGGTGTGTAGTCAGCTATTTTGATAGAATAATGAGAAATTCCGTTTCTAATTATCTTTGGTTCCAGAAATGTATCCATTATCAATAGTGTGAGTGATGATATATGGACAAAATTGTCTTTTCTTACTGGAGAAAAATATGGAGCCCTTTCTTTCAGTACCTATTTTTGTCTTAAATAAGAAAAGAAAGTTTCACTGAACATATATTTTCTTTTAATAAACTAATCCTATATCATTTATTAATATTCCAGAAATTATTCATTAAATTGATTCTAATCCCAGATGAGACCAGCCACATTTAAGGTAGTATGGCCATAGACTTAATTCTAATCTCAAGTGATTATTTATGGTCTTCTGTCTCTTATGCGTTTCTATAGAGGTGCACTGAGTGAGTTCCATCACTGCTGCCTAAGACTTGCTGCCTGTTAGTTACTTTACAATTCTAGCATAATCAGCGAGAAGATATTCTTATTCTGTCTATAGACAAAACCTTACACAATAGATTTTCCATAGACTTTTTCATCTCTGAATTTCTCAGGGCATATATTAAAGGATTCAAAATGGGAGTAATAACTGTATAAAAAACAGTAATGGACTTATCAATAGGAAAGTTATAAACAGGTCTGACATACATGAAAATACAGGGAACAAAAAAGAGGACAACCACCATGATGTGAGAGCTGCAGGTGGACAGGGCTTTGCGCCTCCCTTCCTGACTGTGAGTCTTAAGAGATCTTAAGATGATTCCATAGGAGATTATGAGAATGATAAAGACTAAAATACATATTGCTCCACCATTGGCAACCACAGTGAGGCCGATAAGGTATGTATCAGTGCATGCAAGTCCTAATAATGGGTACATGTCACAGATAAAGTGGTCAATGACATTTGGACCACAGAAGGGAAGGTTGTATACAAAGAGAAGTTGAGCCACAGAATGTGCAAGGCCTCCAGCCCAGGACATCACCAATAACAGGAAGCAAGCCCGCCGATTCATGATGGTCAAATAATGTAGTGGTTTACAGATGGCCACATAACGATCATAGGCCATCACCACTAGAAGGAATACTTCAGCACCACCAAGTAGGTGCTCTAAAAAGAGTTGAGTCATGCAAGCTGGGAAGGAAATTGTCTTCCTATCACACAGCAAGTCTGCCATCAGCTTTGGTGAAATGGTAGTAGAATAAACGGCATCCAGAAGTGACAAATAGGCAAGGAAGAAGTACATTGGAGTCCCTAAGGAGGGGCTGGCAATCACTGCCCCCATGATGAGCAAGTTACCTGCTATTGTCACGACGTAGATGAGTAAAAACATGACAAACAACACTCTTTTTCCAGCAGGATCCTGAGTGAGACCAAGGAGAACAAACTCTGTAACATTGTGTCTTTGTCCCATTGACTCTTTTAAAAGTCTTGAATTACTGATTAAAGCTCTTGAACAGATCCTGCCATGAAGTTGTGATCATGACAATGAGTTCACTATGGCATGAAACACATCATCATTATCCGTGCCATGGCTGAACCTGCAGTAGATATTTTTAAACCATTATTAGTTCTTCTTCTGATGAGCCCAGCACATCTGTTAACTCCTTCCCCTAAAAGGATTTTGTTGAGCCTATGAATATAAATTAATATGGTAAGCTGCCTTCAAATATAATGTCTTATGTCTTGTGGGTAGTTTAGCTAGGGTTTTATCTAACTTGTTCTTATTTTTCAAATAACCACCTATTTGACCATCTCTTTGTATGGTTCTCTCCATTTCATTAACTTATGCCATTTCTTCATTATTTTTTTGGCATCTACTGCTTTGGATTGGATTGTTATTATTTTACTAGAACATAAGGTGCATTAATAAAAGAGATCTTAGATAAAGAGGCAAATAGATTACTGGAATGTGTGTGATATGGAAGCAAGTCAAGTGGGAACAAATGGGAGAAAGAAAAAGAAGCAGCGCAAGTGAAAAGGAGAAAAAAATGATAGCATTGGTTAAATGGAACAAATACAAGCAAATTATAAAGGTATGAAGACGTCATGATAAAATCTATCATTTTGTTTGTTAACCTAAAAGTAAATTATATGACAAACTTTGAAGAAAGACATCAGTGAACTTCTATACCACATTCTTCTTGTTTAAATTGTTACTTTTTTGTGCAGTTTTCAGCAGTAAAAAGCAGAGGCAAAGCTGTTGCTTTTGAGAAATCATTGCTCTAGAATTTGAATTAGATGTCAATATATTGATTAATATAGTCTTTCCTTGGGATGGACGTATTTGTGGAGTTTATCTTTAAAATATAATCTTGATTGCTACAAGCATTCATCTCATTGCTATGAGGTTGTGGTGCTAGATATTTACTATGATATCTCAAGGACTTTCAGTCTCCGAAGATCATTCATTGAATTTTATGAAAGCTGAATGTAAATATCCTCATATAACTAATAAATTATTTGTACCATTTATGTCTGCAGGAGTTATTTTATCTAACTCATTGGGGCTTTCAAATAGTTAAAATTCTGTTCATTGCACCACTGTCTTTGATGGGGATTCATAGCACATTTACATTCACTGTCCAAGTTTAAAGCAGTTTGAACTGGTGAATACAAACAAATAACTCATCAGCTAGATTTTTCTATTTTCAAAACTCTTGGACAAGCCGGATAGTGAAATGTGAGAAAACAGACACTGAAATCAGATGTAAACGCAATGATATAGCTGATCCTGGAAGGAAATACTCAAGTGAAAATTCTGTGTTGAGATTTCCAAGAGGAGCATATTAAAGAGAATCATCAACAGTAAGCATGATAAGGCATGTGTCTGAGCATTTTTCTAAATATAACTATAAACATATCTCAAATTTCATGGAAAATTTCAAAAGAATTAAAGACAAGGATTCCAGAATTCTTCCCAGTCAGCTATCAACAAGATTGTTAGTGCAGATGCTGAAAAAATGGCCAATGGATAAGAACATGTGTTGCTATTGCAGAGGACCCAGGTTCCATTAAATAACCCATATGGAGCCTTATAACATCTGTAACTCCATTTCCAGAGTATATGATGCTTTCTTCTGACATCCATTGTCACTAGGCATGCAACGGAACACATATATACACAACGAAACACATATATACATGCAGGCAAAACACTCATACACAAAAAATACAGTGTGTAAATTTCTTTTTTGTTGTTGTTAATTTAAAGAATATTAGTCCTATCTAGTTTGTTGTACTCTGTATTCTGATGAAACTTTTTTTTCATGTTGCTGAGTCACACAAATTTCCCAGGCTTATTAGAGTTTGGAGTTAAATGTCAACCTGTAGAACATGGGGTATACTAACTAATGTAACTAAATAGCAGCTTCCAATTTACCTTATAATGGTGTCAGATACATAGAGGCAGAGGATAGGGCGGTGGAGAATTATGTGAAGTCTGCAGTCATATGATAAGTGCTGCAACTCAGGTTCGTTCACTTCGGGCCCTACTACAAGCATCCCTAAGCTTCCGACTCATCATTTGCTTTGCAGAGACACAGCTAACATCTCCAACCTCCGGTCACATCATTGTTGTTGCTGGTGTTGCTGTCTCATATAAAGTTCCTGAAGCCCTGTCTACCACCTCTTAAAACCAAAATAAATGATAGCTGTTATTGGCACTGTTTGTTTGTCAGTATGAGAAAGGAAAAATTCATCATAATATCTGTTAATAAGTTATTGACATGAATACAAATAATTGAAAACCACAAGTTTATTGAAAACATTTTGAGATGCATGATTAAGTTATACATACAGTCATAGGTAAGTACTGGCAATAATTACCTGGGAAATCCTATGCTTTGTCGAGAAGCAGAGGGATTCTGTTCATGTGCATTTAGTAGTTAGTATAAGACTATGTGAAGGAAGAATCTGAACTTTATTTCAGGTTTTCTGTGATGCACCTGTTTGTGTTTCCTAATCATTATGGCCAACATCAGAGATAAGCAGTTCTTAAATCTGTGTACCTTTTGAATGCCATAAGCGTTAAAGTACTCCTAGTCCAACAATTTATTTCACATAATTCTAAAACAATGAACTATTAGCACAATACTTTGCCAGAAAAGGTCTCTATTGAATAATCTAAGCAATAACATAAAAGACTGAAAATAGAGTCCCTAAACTGTATAGCACACTATGAAGCTCACATTTTCAAAGATTTGATAAGAGTAGTCTCTTATAAGACTATGCTTTAATTTAAAGTGTCAATTAAATACATTTTGAGAAAAAAGGCTTACTGTAATTTTACACAGTATTGTATTAACAACTTTTAATCTATGTGACAGTAGATAATATGGTTCTAGCCATGGTTTTCTCTATGTATAGAGACATACATGTTTGTTGAGTCATTTTAATAATTACTAAAATGCCAACATATTGTACATGTAAAAGCATTTTTCTTTGTACTTTATCATATTTGATATATACAGCTTTAAATTAACATAAATATTTTAAGATAAACACATTTTTGAATCATATTATGAGATGTACAATACCAGTAAAACAAAATCATAGATAAAGTAGATTATCAATATTACACATGCATATTTAAACACATATAGAGCAAAGTGAAAAATAAAGACTAACCAGGCTTTAAATAATTATGCTGTGCTTATTCCAACTAACTTGTTGTTAATTTGTTGTGCTTTTCAATCTTAATTTTCTCAATCCAGACATCACTTTATATTTATATCATATTGCCTTTAAGATATGGGCTGCATTTCAGCACATCAAAATAATACTCACCTACTATCCACAGATAGTCGCTTTAGTAACTCACATTGAGAGTTGTCTTTAGTAGGGAAAACTATCACCTCTTTTACTGAGAATAAGTACAGGATATAAAGTTGCAAATACACTTAAGAAGACAATTTCAAAAACTCTTAAGTATTATGTCATTGTTTACTGTACAAAGGTAAATGATCATCCTTAGCTACTGAAAATACTTGCATAGAAAAATAAAATGTCATATTAGTATAAAATTGGCCTAATTAATGAAAATTAACTTGTCCAAGTCCATTTTTATGCTCCAAATAAAGTAAATATAAACCACAAAATTACTTATGCAAACTGTTTGCTTTTGGACTATTATAGTGAAAGCACAACAACAAAAATAAATATTTTTGTTTTACAGATTAACAACAGTATCTGTCTGCCTAGGTGCTAAAGTTTTCATGTAAACAGAAAAGACTGAGATATTGACTTTCATAGAAGTCAGTGATGAGGTTTCTTACACAAAACAGAAATATACAACTTTTCATTCATTCACAATCTTCCTAAGATCATCCTTTCTGACTTAATGCAATGTCTCTATCTCTCCTTGGGCTCAACTAAGACACAGATACCTTCCAGGCCTTGAGAAGCAGTAATGGATGCAATAAAACATAACACCTCAAAGACTAAATACTAAGACTTCCACCAATGTAGATATAGCTGAGTTTTCAGAAATCCCCTGAGCCATATTCTGTCAGAACAGGAAAACAATTCTCCATTTATTTGTGTAGATAATTTTACAGGAGTAAGCAGCTCTTCATATCATCTCTATTTCCAATGGAGGAGACTGTTGCATCATTATAGGTGAGATTGTAAGGCTGTTTGGAACACATTCAAGCCAAGAAATCTTTCCTGGATAGGTTAATTTTCCTAGATAATCCTTATGGAAAAATATAGTTGGACCTTACAAAGAGAAAGTAGATAACTGACAAGTAATATGAAACCTCTAAAACGTGAAAAGGAAATTTTCAAAAATGAGATCATTAATAGCCTAACAGCTATAGGTTATAAGAGTTTCCCAAAGAAGGAAACACTCTTGTCTGTCTTTTGAAACCACGTACCACTGCACAGTTCACTCTCTGACATTGAAAGAGACTCAGCCAAAGAAGCTCTGAGTATCCAAAGAGAATTTGTTCTTTAAAAATTGTTGTACTTTGTGTTGTGAGAGGCAATAATGAAAGCTAAGAGCAGGGAAAATAGCCTTCCCAAGGAAACAACACACCAGTTGGTTATCCAATACCAAATAATCAGCTCTGAACAAGCAACATTATATAGACTGAAATGGTTGTACTTGAAATATATATATATGTATATATATATACATATATATATATATATTAATGAACCTGAAAAAAAACAAGTTTACATTTTCAAAAATTAAAAGAAACAATGATGAACAAAAGAAAAAAGAATGATTCATATTTTTTCAAAGTACATTTCAAACTCAAGGTTAAATTTAAGGATTTAGTTTTGACATGTAATCATACAAAACCATGTGCTGTCTAATCATCTTTCAAAAATTCTCTATTAAATTCTCTATATTCGAATCAAATTTATGCCTTGATTTTGATAGACTTGTATCAAGAAACCCTTCCATATAGATATATTCTATATTTTTCCTCATAACTTTGTAGCTTGTTACTATATGACTAGAGATTGTTTTAGTGAGAAGACATTTTTTCTTTTATTTAGCATAGAATTTTGCAATAGGATAGACTCAAATTAGAGAGTTCCCTCCACTACTCTTTCTAGTTCCCCACCACTACTATCCCCATCCAGACCCACCACCTTTCTATCTCTCCCTAGAAAACAAACAGACATTAAGGGATAACAATAAAATAAAATATAATAAGATAAAAAACAAAAAATAAGAATAACTCAAAACAAACCAAAAGAGCCCAAGAGAAGGCACAATAATCAGAGACCCACTCTTTCACATGCTCAAGAATCCCATAAAAACACAAAACTGGAAGCCATATTTTATATATAAAGCCTGTTTGACAAAATAACAAACAAACAATAAAAGTAAAAATTAAAATTAAAATCCCTAATATGACATTATGAGACAAGAAACTTCCAAAGATGCTGTTGAGTTTGTTTTCTATTGAACATCTGCTGCTGAGCATGGGTTTAACCTTAAGAGTGATTAGTTGTCTCAGTGAGACTCCCTTGGAAAAAATTTACTTCTCTTTGCAAATGGTTATCAGTTAGATATTGCGTCTAAGTCAGAGATAGGAGCATGTGCCCAGTTATCCTTTCTGCTCTAGGACACTATCTGGTGGAGATCCATGCAGGGCCTGTTCATGATGCCTCAGCATCTGTGAGTTTATGTGTGTGTCAAGATGTGTTTAGAAGGCCTTTCTTCCAAATGGCATCCACCTTTCTGCCTCCTTTTCAACAATGTTCCCTGAGCCTTGAAGGGAAGGAAGCATCCTATTTATAGTGTTCCAGGTCTCTCAGTGTCTGCACATGGTCTGGCTGTAGGTCTCTGTATTTGTTCCTATCTGAGTAGGAGGAAGCATCTCTGGTGTTGGCTGAGAAAAATGCTGATCTACAAGTATAATGGAAAATGTGATTAGAAGTCATTGTATTGCTATGTTTCTTTAGTAGAAAAGTAGTATTTGGTTTTACCCAAGCTCCCTTGGCTTTCTAATTTTGAAGTTTTAGTCACTCAAACAATGTTTTGTATGGGTTCCATCACATGGAGTGGGATTTAAATCAAATCAGATATTGATTAGTTATTCCCACAATCTTAGTGCCATCACTGAACTAGAATATTTGACAAGTGGGACACCATTGTATATTGGATGGTTTATGGCTACATTGGAGAAGCCATCATTACTCTATGAGTAGGTAACAATGTACACAGTATATTTTACATAGGTTTTTTTAATCTCTGAATTTCTCAATGCATACATTAAATAATTTAAAGTGGGGATGATAACTCTATGAAAACAATAATGGATTTATCAACAGGAAAGCTGAAAACATCTCACATACATAAAAATACAAGGAACAAAAAGCAGGCCAACATAGGCCACAGCTTTGTGCATCCCTTCCTGAGTGTGAGGCATCAAAGAGTTTAGAATGATTCCAAAGAACATTATGAGAAACAAAAAGAGCACCATGTTCATAATGAACTTGAAGGATATGACTGTGTGATATACAACATCCACAAGAGACAGGCTGTCAAAAAAGTAAGTACACAGGAGAGCCAACAGAGGGGGCTGACAATAACTGTCATTACGGTGAGGTTGCTCAGCATCATTATAGTGCACACAAACAACAATATGGCAAACGATACTGGTTTTACTGATGAAGAACCTGACTGAGATTCAAAAGGATACATTGTGTTATATTCTTGCTTTGTCTCATGAAATTTTTAGGAGCCCATATCCCATAGATGAATGCAAGTGAGCTGGGCTTGTTGTGAAACCGTTATCAAGCCTATGGAATCCATCACTGCATTGAGCACACCTTTATTTTTAATATCTACAATTGTGAGCCTGAAGCAGACATTCATAGAGCAGCCCTGATGTCCTATGGAAGGGAGCCAGTTTACTTCTAGTGCCAATTTTATTTCCTATCCAAATATTTTGTTGAGCCTGTAATATACAATTTTATTCTGATATTTCTGTAGATACTTTGGTTAGGGGCTTGTCAATTTTGTTCATTTTTAATAGAACTGTATTTTTGCCGGAGACCACTACAGAAAAACAACAAATCAAAATGCAAAGGTGAGGAACCCTGTCCCATTGGAAACATCTATTAAAAAACTTCCACACTTAAAGTTGGGGAAACATTGCATAAGAGGAAGTGGAAGGAGTCTACAAATCAGGGCATCAGGGAGTGTGTTGTGAAATGTGTATCTTCTTAATGTCAGAACCTATACCCATAAAATCTCACCAACATGACTATTGAAATGGGAACTGAACAAGGACAACATCAATGGACAGACCAAAGTAAACCAGGAAAAACCCATGAGCCTCAACCCTACACTAAGAACTATAGGAAGCCAAGAAAAGCTGGCAGTGGGAAAGGATGTCTTCTATGGTAGAGCATGCCAGTTGATTATCAAGCACCTAATGATCATCCCTAAAACCACAAGGATACAAGGAACATTATACAGACTGAACAGGTTATATTTAGGAAGATACATGTGTATAAATATAAATATATGCATACAGTAACAATTAATGAAAGAAGAGGTCAAGGATTTGAAGGAGAGAGGGGAGGGGCTAATGGGAGGGATTGGAGAAAGGAAAAGAAAGTGAGAGAAGTAATTATAATCTTTAAAAATACCACAAAAACACAAAGAATAACATCTTTGAGTGATATGCCTAGTGTTTTTTTCTCACAGTCTCAATTTTGTTAATTTCATCACTACATCTTGCCATTTGCTGCTCTTGGGTCTGGGTAGTACTTGAGATGTTTCATTAGAAGCGATCTTAAAGGAGGTGATAAACAGAGAGTGCCATGGAATGTGTGTGATAAAAAGGATGAAGCGGTGAATGACAGAAAACAGACAGGGGAAAAATGAGCAGTATGGTACACAGGAAGGTCAGTGTAGAGGAGGGAAAAATGGAAAAATATAAAGCACATGTTATATAAGGATGCATGGTGAAAACATTTAATCTGGATGGCATTCAAAAGCTTGATTTTAAATGGCTTGCTTGACTATGTTTATAGTAGCTTTATTCATAATATCCAGAAACTGGAAAGAACCTAGGTGTCCCTCAGCCAAAGAATAGGTGAAAAACATGTGGTACATTTATACAATGTAATTAATACTACTTAGCTATTAAAATCAATGACATCATGAATTTGTAGGCAAATGGGTGAAACTTGAAAATATTACCCTGAGTGAGGTAATCCACACCAAGAATGACATGCATGGTATATACTCACTTATAAGTGGACATTAGCCATTAAGTACAGGATAACCATGCTACAATCCATAGACCCAAAGAAGCTAAGCAATGAAGAGGGCCCAAGAGAGGATGACTGAATCTCACTCAGAGAGGGATTTAAAATAGGCATTGGGGGTGGATGGAGGGAAGAAACTGGGTAGGAAAGTGGATGAGGCGGAAATCAGGGTTGGAGATTAGGAATAAGGAAAGCAGGGAAAAGAGAGATGGGTGAGAGAATAGAAATTGGAGGTTGAGGGCATCTCTGGGACTTGCCAGAGACATCAGAAAGGAAGAATATGGGGGTTACCATAGCTAAGACTCCTAGCAACCGGGGATATTGAGCTTTAACTGGCCACCTCCTGTAGCCAGGCAGGAGTGATAAGGACAACAACTGACCCACAAAACCTTCAACCCAAGCAGGAAAATGCTACTGTGTTGTGCTGTGCTGTTGTTGTTGTTGTTGTTGTTTTCCTGAGACATGGTTTCTCTGTATAGACTTGGCTGTCCTGGACTCAATTTGTAGACCAGGATGGCCTCAAACTCACATCGATCCATGTACCTCTGCCTCCCAAGTGCGGGGATTAAAGGCGTGCACCACCACACCCAACTACTGTGCTGTGCTTGTAGACAGGAGCCTAGCATAACTCTTCTGAGAGACTTCACCCAGCAGTGGATGGAAACAGATGCAGAGACCCACAGCCAAACATTAGAGAGAGCTCAGGGAGTCCCATGGAAGAGTTGGGGGAATGATTGAGGCAGCTGGAGGGATTAAAGACTCCATAAGAAGACCTACAAAGTCAACTAACCTGGACCTGCGGGGGTCACAGAGAGCGAACCACCAAACAAAAGCATGCATGGAATGGTCCTAAGTCCTCTGCACATACTCTGATGCCTCCCATTTCCCTAGCTGGGCTGCTTTGTCTGGCCTCAGGGGGAGAGGATGTGCCTAGTCCTGCAGCAACTTAATGTGGCAGGGCATGTTGGTACACATAGGGGACCTCTGTCTTCTATGAGGTAAAGTAAAGGAGAGAATGGAAGGAGTGGGGGGGAGGGGAACTTGGAGGAGAGGAGCAGGCTGCAACCAGGCTGTAACGTGAATAAATACATTTTTTTTAAAAAAAGAAAATAGAAGGGATATTTCCCTGTGATGGAATTTCTTTTATCTAGAATCAGACAAGAGGATTCTATTTGTATAGATTTCATAGTAGTAATGGTGGTGGTGGTGGCGGCGGCGGCGGTGGCAGCGGCGGCAGCAGTGACATGTGAAGTGAGGGTCTGAACTTTATTTAGAAGTAGTTTGAGATGCTTCTCCTAGAGTTACCAGGCCCATATGGCTAACATCTGATTCAAGAAATCTGTACTTGAAAATTTGCTCAACCATGTTCATAGCAGCCTTATTCATAATAGCCAGAAGATGGAAACAGCCTAAGTGTCCCTCAATAGAAGAATGGATAAAGAAACTGTGGTACATATACACTATGGAATACTATTCAGCTATTAAAAACAAGGAATTCCCGAAATTTGTGGATAAATGGATTGAGCTAGAAATGATCATAATGAGTGAGTTAACCCAGAAGCAGAAAGAATCAAATGGTATATACTCACTTATATCTGCATATTAGCCCAAGGGGCATGTCCCACGAAAGCCTTCACTTACCAGGAAACTGAGGCAGAGGGGAGGACTTTCTAGTGGGACTCTAGATGAGAGAATCATGGGAGAATGGCAAAGTAGAAGGATCCAGAGGGTCCTAGAAGCCTACAAGTAGAACATTATGATAGGCAGATTTGGGCACAGGGGTCCCGCTCAAACTAAGGCACCAGCCAAGGACAATACAGGCAGTAAACCTTAAACCCCTACCCAGATCTAGACAATGGACAGAACACTCTCCACAGTAGAGTGGAGAGTGGGATATTACTTTCTCACATACTCTGGTGCCTCACCTTTGACCATGTCCCCTGGAGGGGGAGACCTGGTGGCACTCAGAGGAAGGACAGCAGGTTACCAAGAAGAGACTTGATACCCTATGAACATATACAGGGGGAGGTAATCCCCCTCAAAAACAGTCATAGGGGAGGGGAATAAGGGGAAAATGGGAGGGAGGGAAGAATGGGAGGATACAAGGGATGGAATAACCATTGAGATGTAACAAGAATAAATTAATAAAGGAGAAAAAAAAAGAAAAAAAGAAATCTGTACTTGTAGACCTGTTGAGTGATATAAATATAAAAGGCACATCTACTTCCCAAAATGTTTAGTTCTGTAACTCTCATTGTTTTTAGTGTCATAATTCAGTTCTTTAAATAGACGGTTGTTAGTTTAATATTCACTCATTACAGTAAAATATAGCCCTTAGAGTATATGGCACATTTTTTACTTTATGATTTCAATTATTTTATCTTGTACTCTATAAATAGTAGAAGATGAAATATGTTTTCGACATCAATATTTAAGAAAGCATTTCTATAAATATAATGGTCTATAGAGTGCTTTTAAAGTACGCTACAATATTTTAATCATTTGAGAATCTGGGGGACAGTAGAAGAAACACTACGTTCTGATCATGGGTTTCCCTCTATATTTGCTGAGATTTTTTTTCAGGCATTTTAGATTCACACACAAAAATCATGTGAAATTTCTAAAATATTAATATATTTGATCAATTATACTCTGATGAACTTGCCACATGAAAATTAAAATTTTGCAATATAAATATTTCTACAATAATATTATTTACTCCACCTGGAGAGATGGATCAGAGGTTAAGAGCACGAGATTTTCTTCCAAATGTCCTGAGTTCAATTCCCAACAACACAGAGGCGAGTCTTTCTAACAGAATCCAAGAGATGGAGGAACGAATCTCAGGTCTAGAAGATACAATAATAAATCTTGAAGCAACAATTAAATAAAATGCTAAATCTGGAAAAATCCTGACACAAAACATCCAAGAAATTAAGGACACCATGAAAAGAAGAAATCTGAGGATAATAGGCATTGAGGAAAGACAAGATGCCAGGCTCCAAGGCCCAGAAAATATACTCGACAAAATCATAGAAGAAAACTTCCCCAATCTGAAGAAAGAGATGTCTATAAACATACAAGAGGCCTACAGAACACCAAATAGAATGGACCAGAAAAGAAAATCTTCCCATCACATAATAATCAAAACACAAAACATACAGAACAAAGAAAAATATTAAAAGCTGCAACGGAAAAGGGCTAAATAACATTTAATGGCAAACCTATCAGAATTACACCTGACTTCTCAGCAGAGACCATAAAAGCCAGAAGAGCCTAAGCAGAGATCCTACAAACCCTAAGAGACCACAGATGCCAGGCTAGACTACTTTACCCAGCAAAACTATCAATAACCATTGACGTAGAAAAGAAAATATTCCATGACAAAAATAAAGGCAAACAGTACCTATACACAAATCTAGCTTTACAGAAGGTACTAGAAGGAAAACTCCACCTCAAAGGGACAAGCTACAACCAAAACTACTCAGGAAATAAATAAATACACCATCACAAAAACACAACCACACAAATGCTCTACTGGAACTAACATCAAAATTAAGACTCTTAACAGTCAGTAGTCATTAATATCTCTCAACATCAATGGTCTCAATTCTCCAATAAAAAGACACAGACTAACTGAATGGATGCATAAATATGATCCAAATTTCTTCTGCATTAAAGAAACACATCTCACCCGTAAAGATAGACATTACCTCAGGGTAAAAGGCTGGAAAACAATTTCAAGCAAATGGTCACAAGAAGCAAGCAGGCATAGCCATTTTAATATCTAACAAAATAGACTTTCAACCAAAACTGATCAAAAGGGATGAGGAAGAACACATCATACTCATCAAAGGTAAAGTCAACCAAGATGACATCACAATTCTGAACATCTATGCTCCCAGTACAAGGGCACCCACATTTGTAAAAGATCTATTAATGAAGCTTAAACCACACATCGATCCCCACACAATAATAGTGGGAGACTTCAACACCCCACTGTCACTATAGGATAGGTCATTGAAACAGAAACTAAACTGAGAAATAACATCATTAACCAATGGCAAGAGTCAAATGGATCTAACAGATATCTACAGAGTCTTTCACCCAAACAAAAAGGAATATACCTTCTTCTCTGCACCCCATGGAACCTTCTCCAAAACTGATCACATCGTAGGTCACAAAGCAAGCCTCAACAGATACAAGAGGATTGAAATAATACCTTGTAGCCTATCAGATCACCATGGTCTTAGGCAGCACTTCAACAACAACAACAACAACAGAAATAACAAAAAGCCTACTCACACATGGAAACTAAACAACCTTCTATGTAATGACACCTGGGTCAGGGAAGAAAGAAAGAAAGAAATTAAGGACTTCATGAAATTCAATGAAAATGAAGAAACAACATACCTAAATTTGTGGGATACATTGAAAGCAGTGCTAAGAGGAAAATTCATAGCACTAAGTGCCTTTAAAAAGAAATTGGAAACATCCCACATAACCAACTTAACAACACAGCTGGAAGCCCTAGGAAAAAAAGAAGCAGAAAAGCCCAAGAGGAGTAGACATTTAGAATTAATCAAACTCAGGGCTGAAATTAATAAATTAGAAACTAAGAAAACAGTCCAAAGAAGCGACAAAACGAAGAGCTGGTTATCTGAGAAAATCAATACATAGACAAACCATCAGTGAAAGTAACTAAAAGGCAGAGAGACAGTATCCAAATCAACAAAATCAGAAATTAAAAGGGAGACATAACAACAGACATTGGAGATATACAAAGAATCATAAAATCCTACTTTGAAGGCATATATGCCACAAAATTTGAAAATCTAAGGGAAATGGACAATTTTCTTGATCAATTCCACTTGCCAAAATTGAATGAGGAGCAGATAAACAAGCTAAATAGTCCTCCTTTCCCTATAGAAATAGAAGCAATCATTGATATTCTCCCAACCAAAAAAAGCCCAGGACCAGATTGTTTCAGAGCAGAATTCTACAACACCTTCAAGGATGTGCTAACACTGTTATTCTACAAGCTATTCCAAAAGATAGAAATGAATAGAACATTACAAAATTCATTCTATGAGGCCTAAACCTCACAAAGACCCAACAAATAAAGAGAATTTCAGACCAATTTCTCTTATGAACATTGATGCAAAAATATTCAATAAAATCCTTGCAAAACAAATACAAGAACATATTAAAGATATCATTCATCATAACCAGGTAGGCTTCATTCCTGGCATGCAGGGATGGTTTAATATATGGAAATCCATCAATGTAATCTACCATATAAACAAAATGATAATAAAAAACCACATGATCATCTCCTTAGATGCAGAGAAAGCATTTGATAAAATCCAACACCCCTTCATATTTAAAGTTTTGGAGAGATCAGGGATACAAGGCACATACCTCAACATAATAAAGGCTATATACAGCAAGCCATTAGCCAAAGTCAAATTAAATGGTAAGACACTCAAAGAAATTCCTCTAAAATCAGGAACAAGGCAAGGTTGCACACTCTCTCCATATCTCTTCAATGTAGTACTGGAAGTTCTAGCCAGAGCAATAAGACAACAAAAGGAGATCAAGGGGATCCAAATGGGAAAGAAGGAAGTCAAATTATCCCTATTTGCAGATGATATGATAATGTATATAAGTGACCCCCAAAATTCCACCAGAGAACTCCTATAGCTGATAAACACCTTCAGCAATTGGCTGGATACAAAATTAACTCAAAAAGTCAATAGCCTTGCTATATACCAATGACAATCATGCAGAGGAAGAAATTAGGAAAACTACACCCTTCTTGTTAGCCACAAGCAATACAAAATATTTAGGAGTTACTCTAACCAAGCAAGTAAAGGACTTGTTTGAAAAAATTTCAAAACTCAAAAGAAAAAGATTGAAGTTGACATGAGAAGATGGAATGATCTTCCTTGCTCATGGATTGGGAGAATTAACATTGTTAAAATGGACATCTTACCAAAAGCAATTTACAGATTCAATTCAATCTCTATCAAAATACCTACACAAATTTTTAAAGACATTGAAAGTTCAATTCTCTACTTCATATGGAAAAACAACAAACCCAAAATAGCTAAAACAATCTTCTACAATAAAAATTCCCCTGAAGGAATCTCCATACTTGATCTCAAGCTGTGCTAAAAAGCAACAGTAATTAAAACAGCATGGTACTGGCACAGCAATAGGCTGGTTGATCAGTGGAATCGAACTGAAGACCCAGATAAGAATCCACACACATATGGTCACTTGGTTTTTGACAAAGAAGCCAATTATATTCAATGGAAAAAGGATAGCTTCTTCAACAAATGGTGCTTGTCTAACTGGATGTCTATGTGTAAAAAAATGCAATTGGACCCATATTTGTCAGCATGCACAAAACTCAAATCCAAGTGAATCAAAGACATCGACATAAAACCAGAGACACTAAGTCAGTTAGAAGAAAAAAGTGGGGAAGAGCCTGGAACACATTGGCCCAGGAGACAACTTCCTGAACAGAACACCAACAGCCCAGCCCTTAATGCCAACAATTAATAAATGGGACCTCATGAGGTTGAGAAGCTTCTGTAAGGCAGGAGACACTGTCAACAGAACAAAGTGACAACCTACAGACTAGGAAAAGATCTTCACTAACCCTACATCTGACAAAGGTCTAATATCCAAAATATATAAAGAACTCAAGAAATTAAACACCACCAAACCAAATAACCCAATTGAGAAAGGGGCTCAGAACTAAACAGAGAATTCTCAACAGAGGATTATCGAATGGCTGAGAAAAACTTAATGAAATGCTCAACCTCCTTAGTCATCAGGGAAATGCAAATCAAAACAATTCTGATATTCCATCTTACACCCATCAGAATGGCTAAGATAAAAAACTCAAGCGACACCACATGCTGGCAAGGATGTGGAGAGAGAGGAACACTCCTTCACTGCTGGTGGGAATGCAAACTAGTACAGCCACTTTGGAAAACTATCTGGCACTATCTCAGAAAACTGGGAATAGGACTTCCTCAAGACCCAGCTATTCCACTCCTTGGGATATACCCAGAAGATGCTCCAGCACACAAGAACATTTGCTCAACCATGTTCATAGCAGCCTTATTCATAATAGCCAGATCATGGAAACAGCCTAAGTATCCCTCAGTAGAAGAATAGATAAAGAAACTTTGGTACATATACACTATGGAATACTACTCAGCTATTAAAAACAAGAAATTCCTGAGATTTGTGGACAAATGGATAGAACTAGAAATTATCATAATGAGTGAGTTAATCCAGAAGCAGAAAGAATCAAGTGGTATATATTCACTTATATCTGGTCACTAGCCCAAGGGGCATGTTCCTTGAAAGTCTTCACTTACCAGGAAACTGGGACAGAGGGGAGGACATCCTATTGAGACTCTAGGTGAGAGAAGAATGGGAGAATTGGGAAATAGAAGGATCCAGAGGATCCTAGAGGATCACAAGAAGAACATTATGGTGGGCAGATCTGTGTCCAAGGGTCCTGCTCAAACTATGGTACCAGCCAAGGACAATACATGGAGTAAAGTATGAACCCCTACCCAGATCTAGCCAATGGACAGGACATTCTCCACAGTTGAGTAGAGAGCGGGGACTGACTTTAACACAAACTCTGGTGCCCCATATATGACCATGTCCCTGGATGGGGAGGCCTGGTGGCACTCAGAGGAAGGACAGCAGGCTACCAAGAAGAGACTTGATACCCTATGAGCACATACAGGGAGAGGAGGTCCCCCTCAATCACAGTCATAGGGGAGAGGAGTAAGGGTAAAATGAGAGGGAGAGAGGAATGGGAGGATACAAAGATGGGATAACCATTGAGATGTAATATGAATAAATTAATAAAATAAAATTTAAAAAATAAAAATATATACTACTAGAATTAAAGAAACAGATTAACATTAATAGTAAGTGATTTTGATAGCACATTTTTTCCTATAGTCAAACAAACAAACAAAACATAAGAATTACTTGATAACATGCACCAAATGGACTTAACAGATATCTTCAGAATACTCTACCCAAACACCAAAGATAACACAATCTACTCAGCAGCACATGGAAATTTTTCTAAAAATGACCACATCTTAGGAGACAAAAATAATCTTTGCAAATTCATTCAGACTGAAATCACTTCCTGTGTCCTATCTTACTTAAAACTTGACAGCAAGAAAATCTCTAGTACATATGAGATCTCACAGAGATTAAACTATCCATCACCTAATAATAAGTAAAAAAAGCAAAGGAAAATGAAACACAACAGAATCTCTGAGATACACTAAAAGCAAATCAATAAGGGAAATTATAGCTCTGTGTGCCTACATTAAAATTCCAAAAGTGCATAAATAAGTAGCTTAATTATACAACTAAAAAATTAGAAAAGAAGAAAAGTCCAAAATCAAGTTCAGTTGAAGTGAAGAAATAATAAAAATCAAAGAAAAATGAATAAAACAGGGACAGAGAAACAACAACAAATCTAACAGCTAGTTTATTTAGAAGATGAACAACATGACAGACCCTTGTTTCAACTAACCAAAAGAAAGAAAGAGAGGACCCAAACTAGCAGAATAAGAAATGAACAAGAAATATTACAACAGATACCAAAAAATGAAGAATATTATAAGGTAATATTGTAAAAACCTGTATACTATGGAGCTGGATTCTAAATGAAATGAACTTCTAGATTTAGCCAAACTAACAAGAGTAAACAAAATAAACAGACCCATAACAAATGAGGAGATTGAAATAGTAACCAAAAGTCTTCAGCTTAAAAGGAAAGAAAAGAAAAGAAAGAAAAAGTTCAGGATCAGATGGATTCACGGAAGAATTTCAATAAGACAAACAACTGCATCCAGTTCTTTTTAAACTATGAGAGGGGGAGGGGGAAAGGAACACTGTCAAGTTTCTTCCAGGAATCCATTATCACTTTACTACCTAAACCAGGTAAAGACATAACAAAAAAGAAAACTACAGGCCAATATGCATGATAAACCCAAACTAAAAATCTTCAAAAAATTCTTGTAAATGTAATACAGGCATATATCAAATGGATTATACACCATAACCAATTTTGTTTCTTGCCTGAAATGCAGGGATAGCGCAGCAAACTTAGTCAATAAATGTAATAAATTACTAATAAATTACATAAATGGACTTAAAGACAACCACATGACCATCTAAACAGTTTCATTAAAAGGCCTTGACAAAATCCAATATGCTTCATGATAGCTCCTGGAGAATGTAGGGCTAGAGGGACACATATTTCAACATTTTTTTAAAGCTATACATGAGAAACTCTCAGCCAACATCATTCTAAATGGAGAAAAGGTTAATACTATCCCACTGAGATAAGAAAGGACATAGGGATGTCCACAATTGGCAAATTATGGTATTAGTAGGGACATTTTCTAATGCCCACCATAGCTCCCAAATAGTTAATGCAGAAAACTATTGGATTTATTCAATAAGCTTTAAGTTCTCTAACTGGGCAGATATTCATTTATTCTAACCCAACTATGCTAATCTGGCTACCTCCCAGTCACATGCCTTTTACTTGCAGTCTCAATCTTGCCTTGGCCCTCAGATGTATCTGTCTGTCCTCATGACAAACACCTATTTGTCTTCCTCACACCCTTTGAGACCCACTGACTGGGAATGGAAATACAGCCTGCTGTCTGTCCAGTAATTGGCTAATCAGCTTCTTTATTAACCAATCAGAGATAATTGAAGAGTAATTTTTATACAACATTGAGACAAGAGCTTCTTCATAGCAATGACAATGCCCATGTTGAAACTGCAGCCAGATATTGGGGCACAGAAATCAGCATCTGATTACACAGTGTACAAGACTATGTCCCAATGCACTAGCTTGTATCATTTCCAGTGTTGTGATCAAAGTACTAGCTGGCATAATAAAGCAATGAAAGGACATTAAAGAGGAAAATCCCATGCACAATAGCCTCAAAGAAAATTGACTATCTATGCATAACCCTAACCAGGAGAGTAAAGGAAATCTACCATGAAAACTTTTAACCTATGAAGGAAGAGATAAAAAATGGTACTACAAAATGAAAACACATCTCCTGCTCACAGATTATTTGAATTAATACTGTGAAAATACCTGTACTAACAAAATCTGTTTACACATTCACTGCAATTCCAGTCACCCAAAATTCTCTATAACATTGGAGCATCTTCTTCAGCCTTCTGGCTCACTATATCTGACAGACATATTTGTGAGGCAGGAACTATTGAGGATTTGCTTACCCTGTCTTGGCAGAGTTTGGTCATTTGCTCTGCCTTCACCCAAGCTTTCCCTTTTGTTTGTCCAAATTCTGTCGGTGGTAGAAATGAGGACCTTTTGCCCAGTGGCTAGTTTGCCATATTTGAAGCCATCTCCATAAGGAGGTTCTTTGATGCTCATCATCTTCTTTGAGGTAGCCTGGGTATTATATCTATCTGCTGTACCTAAGATGTATATTCTTTTTTTGTTTTGTTTTTATTTTTTAATATTTTATTAATTTATTCATATTACATCTCAATTATTAACCCATCCCTTGCTTCCTCCCTCCCTCCTACTTTCACTCTATTCCTTTCCCAAATGTCTGTGACTGAGGAGGACCTCCTCCCCCTGTATATGCTCATAGGGTATCAAGTCTCTTGTTGCTAGCCTGTTATCCTTCCTCTGAGTGCCGCTGGGCCTCCCCATAAAGGGGACATGGTCAAATATGTGGCATCAGAGTTTATGTGAAAGTCAGTCCCAGATCTCCACACAACTGTGGAGAATGTCCTGTCCATTGGCTAGATCCGGGTAGGGGTTCAACGTTTACTGCACGTATTGTCCTTGGTTGGTGCCATAGTTTAAGCAGAACACCTGGGTCCAGATCCAGCCATCATAATGTTCTTCTTATAGATTTCTAGGACCGTCAGGATCCTTCTATTTCCCCATTCTTGCACATTTCTCTCACCTAGAGTCCCAAAAGGATGTCCTCACATCTATCTCAATTTCCTGGTAAGTGAAGACTTCCATAGGACATGCTCCTTAGGCTAGTGTCCAATTATAAGTGAATATATACCATTTGAGTCTTTCTGCTTCTGGGTTAACTCACTCATTATGATCATTTCTAGTTCAAACCACTTGTCCACAAATTTCGGAAATTCCTTGTTTTTAATAGCTGAGTAGTATTCCATAGCATAAATGTACCACAGTTTCTTTATCCATTGTTCTACTGAGGGACACTTAGGCTGTTTCCAGGTTCTGGCTTTTATGAGTAAGGCCACTATGAACATGGTTGAGCATATGCCCTTGTTGTATGGTGGAGCATCTTCTGGGTATATTCCAAGGAGTGGAATAGCTGGGTCTTGAGGAAGCCTTATTCCCAGTTTTCTGAGATAGCACCAGATAGATTTCCAAAGTAGTTGTACAAGTTTGCATTCCCACCAGCAATGAAGGAGTGTTCCTCTTTCTCCACATCCTCGCCAGCATGTGGTTTTACTTGAATTTTTTATCTAAGCCCTTCTGATGGGTGTAAGATGGTATATCAGAGTTGTTTTAATTTGCATTTCCCTGATGACTAAAGATGTTGAGCATTTCTTGTTTCATTTGTTTGATTATCCTTTTTTTTTCCTTCTTTTTGAGTAAGAAAAAAAAGAAAATGAATTTAGATGGGTAGGAAATTATTAGGGATACAGGTTGGTTGTTTTTGTTTGGGGGGTTGCTTTTGTTTTTTGGGTTTTTTCATTTCTTTAGTGAGAGAATCATACTGCTTAAAACCCATTAAATAAAATTTTATATAAAAAGAAATGAATCTCATCACAATTAGCTCCCTAAAGTTTTCACTTGCATCAACTGCTCTAACTAATGAACATGGGACAGTGGGTAATGATATCGACCTGTATTTGATAGATTAAATATGGTGGGTGATGAGCTGGCTGATTTGTCCACTTCATTAGCAATCAGTTTCCCATAACACCACATGAAAATAATTTATTATACATTTATAAGTAAAATATCAAAGGTGAATACATATTTGGGTACATGGTGCTTCTGTAATAATTTGTCAATTGAGAAACAATTCATTAAAAGCTAGGAAAATAGAACATGTTAAATAGTCAAGAAGATTGTAAAAAGTTATTTATAATTCACTTTTAATGTATCCTTTAAGAACTAGAATTTGGTTTCATTACCAGCTGCACAGCACCTAACAAACTATTCATTAATAATATCCTAAACTATTAGTGTCTCTAACTAGGGACAGTATGATCTTCAATCCAAAAACCTGAGCTGGAAGAGTAGAGACACCGATGGAGGAATGGAAGTCATCTTAAAGGAATATGTACATTGTAGCTGCACAACAGTGCTGTTGAGATGGATTAATGAGTGATTGCTAAATCAAACCTTTCCTTTAGTCCCAGAAATGTGTCTATTAGGTCATAATCCTAGAAAGGTCAGAAGATATTAATGTGAGTGATCATGAATATCCAATATTGTGTTATCATTTCTCAATCTATAAGAATGAGTCCTTTTGAAATGACTCATTCAAATTTCAAAACAAAACAAGTATGCTCATGAGGAACATAGTTTAGTTTTGCAACGGGACAAAGCCACACAGCTTTTGTTTATAACACTTAAATAATGTCATGCTGATTTAAATCTTAAATGATTCATTTTCAATATACTTGCATAAAGAAAAATATCCTAGATAATACAATTAGTAAATGGTATCATTCTTTGTAAGAATTGTTCCTAGTTGATTTTGTTCACAATTTTTTAAATGTAATATTACTAGGGAGACTTTGCAGTTTAATCTACAGGTAGCATTTTACACTAAAGCTTTTCCATAGAATTTTTCATCTCTGAATTTCTCAAGGTATATATTAAAGAGTTCAACATGGGAGTGATAATTGTATAAAAATGATAATGCATTTATCAGTAGGAAAGTTATAAACTGGTTTGGCATACATAAAAATACATGGAACAAAAAAGAGGACAATCACCATGATGTGGGCGCTTCATGTAGACAGGGCTCTGCACCTCCCTTCCTGACTGTGAGTCTTAAGAGATCTTAGGATGATTACAAAGGAACCTAAAAGTAGGATGAAGATCATTACACACATGGCTCCACCATTTGCAATGACAATGAGACCAATGAAGCATGTGTCTGTGCAGGCAAGTACCAATAATGGAGACATGTCACAAATGAAATGATCAGTGACATCTGGGTCACAAAAAGGAAGGTTGTATACAAAGACAGTTTGAATCAGCGAGTGTGTAAAACCTCCAGTACAGGCAAATATCAACAAAGTGTTGCAGATCCTTCTATTCATGATGACTAAATAGTACAGTGGCTTACAGATCACTATATAGCGATCATGGGCTATTGCCACCGGAATGACAGTATCAACACCACCAAAGAAATGCTCTATAAAGAGCTGGCTCATACAAGCCATGAAGGAGATGGTATTTTGACCACAGAGGAAGTCCATAATCAACTAGTGTGAGATGTAAATGGAGAAAAGAGCATCCAAGACTGATAGGCAAGGAAGAAGTACACTGGGGAGCCCAGTGAAGGGCTGGGAATGATTGTCACGACAATGAGCAGGTTGCTCACCATTGTCACAATGTACATGAGTAAAAACATGACAAATAATGCTTTTCTCCCAGCAGGATCCTGAGTGAGGCCCAGGAGGATAAAGTATGTAATATTATTATTCCCTCCCATTGTGCTTTTTAGTGGATTGTATTAGAGATGGCAGCTTCAATAGAACCTGCTGTGAAGTTAAGGGCACGACTTTACTATGACATGGAAAACATCTTCATCTTTGTCTTCTACAGTGATGAACTGCAATGTGAATTTAGTAAACAAGTCCTTGGTTCCACCAATAATCTAAATAAAACTTTCTTTGAATGTTTTATTTCCCTATGATGATCTTATCAAGTAGTACTCTGTTTCTCGTGACCTCATTGGCTCTATGTGTAATAATCATTCATACATTTAGAATTATTTAAAATACATTGTACCATAACAGTCATCAGTAATGACAGAAAAAATTACTCCTACTTTTCAGAAATCTGGCTTCTACATTATCACAAACCTCAATATTTAAATTAATATGTAAATTGATTTATCTGATAAGATTCTCAGCAAAATATGGCCTTGATTTCTAGAAGTACGAAACTCATTGCTAAGACAGTGTAACATTAGGTATATGACCTGCACCTCTCAAAACACTAAGTCTGCATAGAACTGCCACGAAATCTAAAGAGATATGATTTTAAACTGCATCAAGTAACCACAAATGCACTTGTCACTTTTCTATCTATAGCTGTTATTTCAATTAGTTATTATGAGGCTCCTCTGGATCCTTGATATTATGAGTTTCAAGTAACTCAGTAATCTTCTAACACAGGATTACCTCAATTACTTTATGGAAAGTTAGCACTTTCTCATTTTTAAATGGCATAGGTAGCAAAACAGGAGAAAACAGAAACTGAGAACTATGGTAGAGAACATGCATTATTGGTTTTAATCACTTTCCTGGGGAGAAAGGGCTCAGTCAGAAATTCAGTGTCCACATCCA
Source organism: Acomys minous (assembly GCF_964271855.1). NCBI lineage: Eukaryota > Metazoa > Chordata > Mammalia > Rodentia > Muridae > Acomys > Acomys minous. The sequence continues at coordinate 547,843 of NC_140492.1, forward strand.
TGAAAGCGGCATCTTAACAGGAAAAGTCAATCCTTGGCCAGTGTTAAGTTAATATGTGTGTCCCAAGAATTACCTACTTAACCACTGATAGGTACAAAGACTAGTTACCTGTGGAAGGATAGATTTTTATCTACAAACAAGCAAACAAGATGGTGCTGTTTGAGTGGATTTCATAGAGAGGGGACATGTGATGTTTTCTTGGGAAACCAGACTTGATGCTGCTTCAGTGTGTATCACTCTTATAATGGCCAACATCTCACTCAGATCTGAATTTGTAGACGCTACAACCAGAAAACAGCTCTGGTTTGTGTATGCTAAGTGACATAGGAGTGAAACATTGTGGCCAGTGCTCACCCTTGCATGTCATCCTTCCTACTAGGTTTTGTGCCTTCACTTTCACTAACTACCAGCGATGAATTGCACTGGGCCAAATCACCTATGGCCAGTTTCATAATTACCACAATACAATCAAAGCAGATTCCTTAAGTCTGATCAAAATTTTTTCAAAGACTAGTACTATAAAACTGTAGAATTGATTTGATTGTATTTTAAATATTAGCCATTAAAACTTTTTTAAAAATATTTTAACACAGTTTTAAAGAAATGGTAAAGAAATAATAATAAAACATGAATCTATGTGACAGTTTATGAGGGACAATCGAACCATAATTTTGATGCATGCATACACTAACACATTGTCTGGCAGTATTTTAAAATGTACATACAAAAACTGGTATTAGTCCTTAAGAACAAATGGTCATTTCCCTTATACTCTAATGCATGATATACGTAATTTTAGATATCAAAAATATTCTGTATCTGTTAAATATCACATAAAGTATAATATATATAACTAAGTAAAATTTTAGTTTCTATTCATTGTTTACATATAACATATAGCAATTTTATTTGCCAATATGGAAAATAAATACTCATGCGACTGTGAAAATGATCTGTATATAAGTATGCTCCAATTAACTTTTGTATTTGTCAGTTTTACTTTCCCTATTTATAAGGCTCTCATAAGACAATGGGAATTTTTTAAAAAGTACTTCAAAATATAAAAGAATATTCATCTGGTACAACCTAACACATGATTTCAAGAATTCAATCTTGGGTTTGCCTTTGGTGAAAAAAGTCATGACCTATTGTAATAAAGAAGGCTGTTAAGTATAAACAGATATAAAACACCTAAATATAATATCGATGCTTGTATAAAGATAGCTGAACAAATTTATTTGCTATGAAACTATCAAAAAGTAAAGTTGTTATAGTTGGACCAACTATGTATAAAATTGACCATGTAAGTTCAAATAAATTGCCTGAAGCCCATTTTTGAAGCTGCAAATGAACAACAAGAAAAAATAAGAGATTAAGTAATGTTAGTTATGTGATTTTTTTCTCCTTTTGGTGATTCAGCATGAGACCTTGATTTTATGATTGAGAATTTATTAATAGCTTTACTATTAAACATTTTGCCTAAAAAGGAAACCCAGATTTGTTTCATAGCAAAGCTGAGATAAAGTTTTCTTACAAATTGAGAGATACATCTTTAGTCTTTTATTCACTCAAAATTCCTCCAAATTATCTTTTCTTCCACTTATAAAAATGACTATACATCTAAAGAATACAGTCCAATGCAATTGGTACTTTGAACAAACTTCTTTAAGCAATGATACACATTTATAGAAAATTTGATATCTCAATAACTAAATACCAATAAAGACAGGCGAGTTTTCAGAAATCTCCTGGGACATCCACTTATGTGTGTAGATAATTTTTCATGGTCTGACAATTCTTTGCATCATCACTATTACGATAATAAACACACTTTAAGATTACTACAAATTAGTTTGTTAAAATACTTGGAGCAAATTCAAATGGAGAAATCTCTCCTGAATAGGTTTCTTTCCCTGAATTATCTCCAGAGGATAAAGGCTCAGATATTGAAAAAAAAAAAAGGAAACTAGTTAAATGCCAAGGGACATGAATAAACTCATAATATGAAAGAAAAATCCAAACTAAGATGATTAGTAAGGAAGAGAAATTAGAACTTCAGTAGCTGTTGTACTGACCACATAATCTTTGAAAAAACAGTCAGTCACAATTCTGTAATTTGGAAGAAGTAGAATTGTTTGAATTCTGAATCTCTATGAAATGAAGCTATCATGATTTTATTTCATTCATTAAATTCTTTAATCTCAAGCCATTGCTAACTGAATAACTATTTCTATATGAAAGAAATTTTCACTTTTCAATAGGAACAATTTCTATGTTTACACTGTTATCTTTGTAACCACCCTTGTTATCAGACCCAGTGAGCAAATATCATTATGTGTTTATTTACAAATCAGATCTTCAGGGTCACAAAGGTCTTATGGCCTAAAAATTGTCCATTTTCAACCTAGCTTGAAAATGGATATATACAACCTCCTCATAATATATATCTCTAATTGCTCCTTTCTTAATAAGTATGAAAAGATGCACAGATTTGTATATTATTGTGGAATAAGTATCTGGTGTGATTATATTTCTAAAGGTCCAATTATCACTGAAAGGTGGAGAATGGTTTCTTTTTTGAACCATTCTCTCTATCTTCCCATCTTATTCAGGGAAGTTTTGGCAACAGCCAGTAACAATGAAGTTAAAGTCATCTATATTTTAGATGATGCCTGTAGGAACTCAAAATCTGTATTTGCTCCAATAAAAAATTACGTTGATATATTTTCTCAGATCTCTTTGAATTTTTATCCTAGCATTTTTATTTGTTCCCTGTGATTACTTAGGTAAGATTATCATTTTTAAAACTAAAGTGTTTCTTTTAGTATCATCTGTAGACCTGGCTTAGCAGTCACAAAATCTTTTTATCATGGATACTTTTTCTGCATAAAACATTTGGGGCTGACAGTTGTGTTCTTTCATGACTTCAAATTCACCTTTCAAGACCCTTGTGCCTTTAAAGGTTTCTGTCACATTGTCAGGTATTCTTGGAATGGGTCTGTCTTTATAGATGACTCAAACTTTTTTCTCTTGGAGTTTTCAAAGCCTTTCTCTCATCTTCCTCCCTTTCGATTTAAGACACAGCTGCTTTCCAGAAATGATCACCTCTTCCTGGCCCCTCCTTTTTCCTTTGGCACCTACAGACCTCAACATGTTTTGAACCATGGAAGAACCACCTACCTCAGGTTACCGGGAGACCCAGAGTCCTGCCACTTGCTTACTGAGATTCTCCATTCAACTTATGCAGCTTTTTGACTCAGGACCAGGCTATACTAGTTGAAGAAACTTGTTCCAAGCTCCTGAACACACCAAAACTGCAACTGACAAACAGAAGAGCTCGGATATAGGTTGTACTCCCAAATACCATACAAACAGATGTAATTGGCACCCCAACCTTCCTATTAATTAACTTATTATTGAATATTGTAAAACACCTCCTACAAAAGAAGCACGGTGTTTTAAAAGGGAGAGAGAAGGGAAGCTGGAAGAAAGACACAAAAGCTCCTGACCCAGCCGCACTGACCCAGAGCAGCCAGAAGAAAGACACCCAAGCACCTGCCACCACTAGCATGGACAATGTGTAATGGAAAGATGGGAAAGATGGAGTGCACAGCAGAGATATGGAAGAGAAAGCAAATCTGAGGGGCTTATACATTGTGGAGAAAGGTGGAACTGGCGATTCAGCAGTGGTGAGGAACAGGCAAAGGTCTGCGGAGGTCATGGTGAGGTCCTGGCCTGGGCTGCCACCAAGGGCTATGATCCTGTTGTAGCTGAGATTAGTGTCTATGTCTGTGGCCTAAGTTACCACAAAAGAGCAGACAAATGTCTATGGTCGGGGCTGCCACTGGAGATCATGTGAACGTCTGAGGGCTGTAGGCTGCCACTGGTGGTGAGGGTGGGAGGTATGCGGATCTGATTGGCCTGCACTGCCACCTGAGGCAATGTGGACATGTAGGCCCATGCTAGTGCCAAGGTTATGTCTGTGTTGGAGATCCTATGTCATCGGGGTCTATGTCCTAGGCCCATGTTATCACCAAAGGCCATAAAGATATGCCTGGTCTGTATTGCTGTCTCAAGCTCTGTGGTAGTATGGCCCCACACCTCACCATCCACCACACTTGGGTGAGCTACTCTCTTGGACCTCAACTTGGCAGCACAGCAAGTGTGTGAGCAAGTAGGAGCTGCTCCCCACCCCTGCTGTATGGTGTCTTGGGTGAGAGAGAGATGTCACCACTCCCTCACCCCTCATCACCTGCACTAGGCAGGAGAGCTGGCCCTGAGGCCATGAGAGCAGGAGAGCTATCCCAGCCCCTCGCTGGCTGCAGCACTAGGGAAAGCAGAGCAGGCCCTGCACCTTGCCTGGGCAGCACAGTAGAACTGACCCTGGTGACTGTGCTTCAGGTGAGCACCCCAAGGATGTGAGGACAGGAGAGCTGTACCTGTCCTTTGCTGGCTGTAGCACTGGGTGAGCTAGCCTGGGCAGGGCTAGAGAGCTGACTCACCATGGTGGCGTGGGCACAGGACAGTTGGTTGGCTACCCTAGAGAACTTAATGGTAAGACCCTATTGCTGAAGATACCACATACTTGAGTCACACATAGTACACATAGAAATAAAAATGATATTGACTTGGAAGCTTCATTCCTACTAACTAGTCCTGGAAGGTGCTTTCCATGGTGCCATAGAAGAAAAATAATCGTCAGTCTCATTCAGGCGTAAACACTGTGCGTGACAATAATGACTGGCCAGTGAAGTCATACTCACTGAAGCAAGGGTCTCACAAACATGAGGATAACTTTGATTGTACTTAAGGCCACTTTGATAAGATAAAATTAGTACTTGGCAGCGTTATCAGGCCAAGAATCTGTGGGTAGACAGATTATAAGAACAAGGGAAGAACCTACTGCAAAAGGCAAAATACTAGTAAAATGACTCCTATGGTCTTATTTTTATACCAATAGATTAATGTGCAATTCAACATTCATCAGAGAGGCTTTTAAAGATAGTGATAAACACAGAGACCCACAACTGGCCAGAGTGCAGAGAACAAGATGCTGCAGAATGCCCAGTCCCAACAAAACACATATTCTGCACCTCTTTTCCCCCATTGCAGAACTGGAAGCAGAAACAGTGTAATATCTAGACGCAATTGATGATGAAAGGAATAAGTGTCCTCTGGAGACAGCAGAGAAGCTGTACATGTGGACTCACAATGATTGTGCTATCTTATACAAACTGTGGGCAAGATCAAGATAGTCAAAATCTTAGCATGGAGAGTGGTGGTGGTTATAACCCCCTAATCAAGTTCTCAATTGACAGTTGAGAACTGATGGGCCATGGAAAGCCAGTTTCCTCACAAATATACCACTCTCCAGTGAAATGCCACACATTCAAGTATGTGTGTGCAGCACCAATCAGACTTGATGGGTTCATAATAAAAAGAAGACATAACGTTGGATGGGTAGAGAAAAAGGCAGGCATATAGAAGGAAATAGTAAAGTTACTAAATATAATCAAAATGCAATACATGAAGCAATAAAAAATATTTAAAAAGAATACATATTACATGAAATTTTAAAAATGAGCATGATACTAGAAGGCAGAAAGACTGTCTATGGTCCTGAATTTGCAGTATTAATATGGAAAGAGTGGCTAGAAGTTTACAGATTGAGCAGAAATCCCTTAAAAATTCCAGTAGCATTTTTACAGAACTTAAAAAGCATTAAAATTTGCATGGACATATGAAAGAATACATATGAAGCAATCTTAAAGCAGAAAGAAAAAATCTGCAGTAGTCAAAACATTGCTACAATAACAAACTTGTAAATTACTGGTACAGAAACATACATGTAGGCCAAAAAATGCAACAAAGAGCCAATAAATAAATCCACACAAGTACAGCAATCTAGTACTTTATGGTGTATTAATAACATATTTGGGAGAGAAATAAACTCTTCAAAAATGAAGCTGAAAATTGGAAATTGCTCCACATCACTGACACTGCACAGAGTATATTGAACACTGAGACACTTAGAGAAAAAATATTTTTAAAAATATTCAAGATACTCTTCCAGAATTAACAAATGGGATTATATGAAATTAAAAAGGTAAAAGGCTTATGATCACCCTATTATTAAAATGAAAATACAATTTATACCATAGGTGGTGAGTTTTTTTCCTACTGTATTTCAAATGTGGGTTTTTGTGTAGAACATACAAAAGAGCAACAGATATTAAGCAACCCAAGAACAAGTTTCCCAATGAATAGTGATTAATTTAAGGACAGTTCTAAAATAAGAAGCACAAATACTGAAAAAAAATATTTTAATGTATTCACTATCCTTACATACCAGAAAATGCAAATAAAATATTTTAGATTTCATCTAAAACCAATTAGAATGACTAATATCAGGAAAACACATCACTGGAGGGTGTAAAAATGTCAGCAGTTACATGGCTTCCTGTATAATGAAACCAGAGAGCAGATCATGGCAGACATGTTATAAGCCAAGCACATCTCAAACACACGTAACTATAGTTCTACGGGAATGATCATCCTCTTCTATCCCAGCACATGCACAAGTGTGTAAACTTATGTACACAAGTATCCATACACCCACACATACATACATAAAAATATATAGATGATGTTGATGAAAAAGAAGGATAGATAGATAGATAGATAGATAGATAGATAGATAGATAGATATGATAAATAGATTGATTTAAGATGTTATAAAAAAGGAATTATAGCACATGGTGGTGAGAATGAGGAAAAAGAGCAATCTTTATTCATTACTGATGAGAATATATTGGTGTAGTCGCTATGAAATTTTAAATGTAGGCTTATTTTTAGTGTTGAAAACGTATTTCTTCTGTCATGCAGTGAATTCTGTTTACCCTCCCCTCACTCCATCCAGCTCACCCAAACCTCCCCTCTCCCCCAGATCTACTTCTCCTCCGTTGTCTCTTCTGTAAACAGCAGGCCTCCAAGAGACAGCAACGAAACACAAGAAAAGAAGATACAATAAGACAGTGCGAAAGCCCTCATATGGAGGATGGACAAGGGAAATCTACAGGAGAAAAGGAGTCTCAGGAGCAGACAAAAGAGTTAGAAACACACATTCTCCCACCATTAGGAGTTCCACAAAAACATGCAGCTAATAACCATAACATACACACAAAGGACCTGATGCAGACCCATTCAGGCCCCATGCTTGCTGCTTCGGTCCCTGTGAGCCCATATTAGTCCTCCTTAGTTGATTCAGTGGGCCATGTTTTCTTGGTGTCCTCCATGCCTTCTGACTTCTACACTCTTTCCTGTCCCCGTTCTACAGGGTTCCCAAAGCTCCAAGGACAGAGACCTGATGGAGGCCTCCAATTTAGATTCTCTGTCTACATAATGTCTGTCTGTGGATCTCTGCTTCAGCTCACATCTGCTCCCAGAAGAAGCCTCTACAATGACAACTGGACATGTACTGATCTGTGAGTGCAGCAGAACAGTGTGTGTGTGTGTCTGTGTGTGTGTGTGTGCGTGTATGCACATGTGCGTGTGTAGTTGGTTACACCCTAGGTATCTGGGCTTTCCCATATGTTTCCCAGCCATCCAGACAGTATGGGGCATGAGCTCCCTTTCATGGAGCAGACCTCAAATTATATCAAACATTGGTTCTCCACTCCTACAAGTTCTGTGCCACCATTGCCCCAGCACATCTTGCAGGCCGGAAAAATTGTATGTCAAGAATTTTGTGGCTTATTTCTCTCCCCACAGATGCAGAATATCTTCCCACATCAAAGAAACTACAACGCGGGGGTTGTAGGCACCGGCTCAACCTCTCCACATTCAATGAGCTGTGTGAATGCTGTCCTCAGCAATGGAGTCCTGCTTTTAGCTTTCAGAGAGCAACCTGCTGTCCTAGCACCATTCTGGGTTGTTTAAGGATCTCCATGAGTCTCCTAAGCTAACAACTCAAGCAAATGCAACCCAGTCCCACAACTTGAAGCCTTGCATGGACTACAAAAGATGGCCAGTTCAGGCTCCATATCCTCCATCGCTAGGAGTCCTCACGAGGGTCACCCTCACAGATTCCAAGAAGTTTGTACTAGGCTTCCACAGTTCTCCTCAGGTGCCCTCTGATTCCTGCTGTCCCTGCCCACACTCCGTTTTTCCATCACTCCTCCCATTCCATCTGTTCCCATCCCCACATACATCACCAAATTTAAAGTAAAACTTCCATGGAACACAGCTCGATCACTCTAAAGATTCTAAATCAACATCTCAGAAAGATATTTATTCATCCAGCACTATTGTTTGTTTGTCACAATAATCAGAAATATTTAAAATGCTAGATACCACTATGCACCAGTTGAATGTCAATGTTTTAGAAACTTAGAATATTTCATTATAGGGGAAATGAGTGGACTTGAAGATCATGTGCTTAATCCAGGTAAGCCAGACTCCAAAACAAATATGTTTTCTCAGAGTCACAAAATCTTTAATCAAATAAACAGTCCTCAATTTCAGTGTGGAAGGCTTCTAAACTAATTCAGAGGAAAAAGGAACATGGGCTCATGGTGGAAATCAATATATATATAATTTTTACTGAAACATATATCAGAAGTGGGACAATTTAGGGAAAGAGATGAGATCAGCATAGGAAAATATGAGATGGTTAGGTTCTTTTTTTAAAAAAAGTTTTATTATTTATTATTATGTATACAGAGCTCTGCCTGCATGTACATCTGCAGGCCAGAGGATGGTATCAGATCACATTATAGATGGCTGTAAGCCACCATGTGGTTGCTGGAAATCGAACTCATGACCTCCGGAAGAACAGTCAGTGCTCCTAACCGCTGAGCCATCTCTCCAGCCCAAGATGGTTAGGTTCTTATGTGGAGAAATATGAACAAAAGTCAATGATACGTGTGTCTGAAAGCGTGATAAACGACTCCATTTGTATATTATCTAAAGCAATAGCTGACAACTCTTCAACAATATCAATTTCTTACAAACAATAAAAACATGTTAAACCATAAATTATCAGCTCAAAGGCAAAAGTCTGTATTATGGAAATGAGTCATTGGTTTCTTATGCAGTCAAATGTCAATTAACCACTAAATTTAGTTCTGCTACTATCAAGTGGTTATCCAAGTTTAAAGAAAGCATATCAATGAATAAACATGTACATTTTATTCTTTATTAATAATTTTAGGTATCAGGAAGCCACATAAATAGCTTCAATTGGAAAGAGATGAACAGTATTAAATACACATAAAATTGAATGTCACTAAGAAATAAATTGATATTCCATATAAGCAAACATAAAGCATAAGCACATAAAACTAAAATACATTTTACCATATAAAATAATACATATTCAAAGTCTACACACTGTATCTATTAACTATAATCCTTTCATATGAAATTGAATAGACATAAGTTCTCAAAATTGCCTTATTTCTCAACTGAAAATAATCAGGAATTTTCTGTTAATTCCTATTTCAATGTTAAATGAGGTAAACTATGTTCAAGTGAGCTCAGATTTCTGTATTATGGGAGAACAGCATATGCCGTTCATACATTTCCTGAAATTCAATTTTAATTGATCCTAAAAACAAAAAGTTACTATATTCTTCTTTTTAAAGGAATATATAATTTAAAAGGTATCCAAGAGTAATTTACTGACTAGAAGATATTAGCTTATTTTGTTTTTATTTATACTTTAATGAAATAGAATTATATTACCTTTGCCCTCCCTATTACTTCTTCAAGTGCCTCCCAGGATGCTCCTTAAGTCTGTCCTCTGCCCCCTCACTCTCAAATTGATTGTCTTCTGGGTTTTGTTGATTATTATAATATACATGTATGAAAGCATATGTAGACACAAAATATATAAATATGACATATGTAATCCATTTTTGTTGTTTGTGTGTATATGGTTTAAGGGCTGACCACTGTACAGTAAACTAATAGTAAGGAAGTTAATCCCTGGAAGAGGGGTAATTCTTATTGTTCCAACAGTAATTAATTGCTTGTAAAATTTTTTACTGATTGTTCCTGTACAGTTAGTTACATGTTCAGTGAGAAGGCAATCTAATTCTATCTGTACTTAACATTTTACACCAGAGTTTTTGCATTGAACTTTTCATTTCTGAATTTCTTAAAGTGTATATTAAGGGATTTAGCATAGGAGTGAAAACCGTATAAAATACAGTAATATACTTGTCACTAGAAAAGTTATAAACAGGTCTGGCATACATGAAAATGCAGGGAACAAAAAAAAGGACAACCACCATGATGTGGGAGCTGCATGTGGACAGGGCTTTGCGCCGCCCTTCCTGACTGTGATGCTTGAGCGACCTTAGGATAATCCCATAGGACACTACAAGCAGTATAAAGACTACAATACACATGGCTCCACCATTGGCAATAAGAGTGAGACCAATGAAGTAGGTGTCAGAACACACAAGTTCCAATAATGGAGACATGTCACACATAAAGTGGTCAATAATATTAGGACCACAGAAAGGAAGATTGAAGACAAATAAAATTTGAATCATCGAGTGTGTAAAACCTCCAACCCAGGAAAATCCCAACAAGATGATACAAATCTTTCGATTCATGATGTTCAAATAGTGCAGTGGCTTACAGATGGCCACATAGCGATCATAGGCCATCGCCACCAGAATGACAATCTCAGTGCCACCAAATAGATGCTCTATAAAGAGCTGGCTCATGCAAGCTGTGAAGGAGATGGACTTTTTATCACGGAGCAAGTCCATAATCAACTTTGGTGAGATGGAAGTGGCATAAGCAATGTCCAGGAAGGAAAGGCAGGCAAGGAAGAAGTACATCGGGGAGCCTAAGGAGGGGCTGGCAACCACTGTCCCCACAATGAGCAGGTTGCCCACCATTGTTACAATGTAGATGAGTAAAAACATGACAAATAATACTCTTTGCCCAGCAGGATCCTGAGTGAGTCCCAGCAGGACAAATTCTGTGACATTGTTTCTTTCTCCCATTGATCCTTTCAGTAGGATTTTGTCAAAGGTGGCATCTCATGAGAACAAGACTTGCTGTGACGTTGTGAGCATGATTCCATTATGACATAGTGACTGTCGTCATCATTTTCTTCTACAGTGATCAATCTGCAGCAGATATTTAGCAAACAATTCTTGAGTTCTACTTCTAAGGATCCAAACATTTAGTGATTTTATTAACTGTACAAGTATTCTATATTTTCCATGACCTCATTGGTTCCTGTACTGTTGCCATTCCTGAACTTTAACTCATTTAAAACACATTGAATCATCACAACTATCAGTAATGACAAATATAACTCTTTCTTTTCAGAAATCTGGTTTCTGATTTTTTTGTTTATGTAATGTGTTTATGACATTAATAAAGCTTCATTATATCAAATAGAAGGATTTTTGTAACTCATTTTATTTGATAAGAATATCTTCAAAATATTATCTTCATTTCTACTATCATAATATCATTGCCATGATATGTAATATTAGATGAATGGCCTGTTTGTCTCAGAAGACTCTCAGTCCGCATGGAACTGTCATGAAAAGCTAAGAGATATTAGACATATTTCTGTCTATAGCAATTATTTTAACTAATTCTTATAAGACTTCTCAGTACAACAATTCTGATGACATCCTTGATTTTACTGAATTCAAATAACTCACAAATTGTCTAACCCATGGTATTAACTTCTTCAACTGTTAGGTTTTTTTCTTGTTCTTATATGATATAGGTAGTAAACCAGGAGAAAACAGAAACTGAGAAGTACAGTACAGAAGATTCATTATGACTTTTAAGTATCATCTTCCTGGGTAGAAAATGAGCAATTAAAACTTCAGTGTCTACATTCACAAAAGCAGCGTATTATAGCAAAAAGTCAGTCCTTGCAATGGGAAGGCATGAGTCTTCCACAATTATACATAAAGAAATAAAAAGGTTACATGGTATTGTTTCTTAATTTTAAAAACTGTGTAAAGGAGAAAACTCCGCCTTTTTTCATTTGGATAATACTTTCCTTTTTTAATTTTTACACACTCATAACAAATATCTGAGTTCATTATTGTTTATGGAAAAATTCTAATCATTGATAAGGGGGATAGAGTAACTGCTGTTATCAAATAATGATTCTAGTTATCTCGTTGATAATGTGAAAAAAGGACCCATAACATATTCGGATGAAGAACATAGGTCAGTGTTGAATAATATGGGCTCAGTATATTTGGCTACATTTCATTCTCAAGTAGATTCCCTTGCTGTGACAGTGACCTTGGCACACATCATAAAGTTCCCACTGTTCCAGTCCATTGTTTTACCAGTGTGGAACACACTTATCATATCCTTTTTCTTGTCACTTTATTTTGGTAGGTACTGTGCATATGACAGCTGTAAGTAATGTTTTAAATGTTTTACTCTGACCAAGGACTAAAAGTCATCATGATTCCTGTGATAGAAGAATTACTACCTTTAGTCCAAGATATAATACTATACCTATTTTACATAGATAAGTAAAAGTAATATTTATTAATTTGTGGGTGAATGTATTATGTCTAGAAGCAAGAAAGAGGATTCTGTTTGCATAGACTTAATAATAGGGACAAGTAAAAGAGGGTCTTTGCTCTAATTAGAAGCCTAATGTAATGTTCCGTGTGTGCGTGTGTGTGTGTGTGTGTGTGTGTGTGTGTGTGTGTGTGTGCACATGTGTGTGTGTGTTTTCTATTACAACATCATTTAATCTAGCTAGCTCAGATCTATACTACTGATTTTCTACAGAAAGAAAACAGCACTCCTGTTGAATGACAAATAGAGTATTGGACATTCAATAGTCAATCTTTCATTTCTTTTAATGTTTTATACCTTGACTTTTACTTCCTACCAGTGATGTATTTTATCTGAGAAATCTCACTGTCCAGGTTAAGTAGCTAAATAACAAAGTGAAGATCTTAAATATAAGTGGTTTTATATTGGAATATAGAAAACAGACACCATGTTATAAAACTAAAAGTAAATATTCTTTGTGTAGTCCAATAAACTCCTATGTTTCTTTCTCAATTTAATTTGCACATCATGAAACTATTAGATCTTCAAGAAATACATATATGACAGTACATCATATGAGTATTTACGTCACATTCCATACCACAAAATTTTCAACAGTTGGGTGGTATGAAAACTATGTAACAATGCTGGTGAGACGGCCTGGTGGTTAGGAGCACTGGCTTTTCTTCCTGAAGTCCTGCGTTTAGTTCCCAGCACCCACTTGGCACCTCACAACTGTCTGTAACTTCTGTTTCAGGGGATCTGACACTGTTACACAGACAAGCAATCAAAATACAAATGTACTTGAAATAAACAAACTATTAAAAAAAGAACTCTATAAAATTAAATGATTATTCTTTTAACACTGACTAATAAAACTTTTTCTTGAAATTTTATCTTAACAATTTTCAAAGCATTATAATTCTTTAACATAGAAACTATATGAGTCTAGGTACTAACATGTTGGTTGGCATTATTTTAATGTTCATACATAAAAACATATAATATGCTTCAAAACATAAGATATTTATATTATACTCAAAATCACCTCATTTATATAATTTTGAATTTGCTAATATAAATATGTTATTTAATCTTTGTTAAATGTCAGAAATTATAAATTATAAAAAGTATTAACTTGATTTAATTGTTATTCTTATAACACACAAATGGTTTTATATTGATATATAGAAAATAGACACCATGCAGGTCATGAAACTAAAATCGTGTTCATGTTCTCTGCTCCATGAACTTCTGTGTTTCTTTCTCACATGACTTTGCTCTATTAATGTGCCTTCATGAGGCTCCCTAATCTTCAAGAAATACATAGTACATCATAAGAACTTGCATCTTGTATTCCAAGTCCATAATTTCAAGAGCTCATATTTTGCATTTGTCCTCAGTGGAGGATACTGTGACTTCTTTTATTAATGAATACTGTAGTATATAAGCACAAGCACACTTATTAAAACACACACAAAGATGTTAATACATAACTACCACTTTACCATAGAAATTCAATTTAAAATTCTTAGCAACTGTGAGAAAAAAAAACAAAAGTAAAGATTTTAGTTTGCCCAAATATGTATAAAAGTCACTAAACTGGTAGAAACTAATTATTCAAAGCCATTTTCAGAGTCATACAAAAGATAAGCATGAAAGGAAGTAGATGATTTTTTTTTCCTTTCAGTGTATTTTGGTGAAGCAGCAAGGAATATTTCTTTCAGGATTTACAGAAGCTACCATGTACTTAGATATTAAACATTTTTAACACTTACAATTGCAACAAAAACCTGAGATTAAGCAGCTGGCAAAGCTGACAACAGGTTCCTAGTAAGTGGGGAGCCCTCTTCAGTCTTTTACTAACTCCAAAGCAGTTGATGTCTTCTAAACTTCAGGAAGTGATGAATATAAGGAAGGACAATAATGTGAGGACTAAATAGTAAGTCATCTTCCTTCTTGAATATAATTGAATTTTCAAAAATCCATCTCTGTGTGCAGATAATTTTATATGTATATGTAGCTCTATGCCATCAACACTTCCACTAGATGAGCTTGTTAGAAGGCATGGGAAAAGTTTAAATGAAATCTCTTCTGGACAGGCTTATTTCCCTAAACAATCTCTAGGGGGAAACAGGTGAATTCTTACATGGAGAGTAGTTAAATGCCAAGGGATATTAGAGATCTTTAATGTTGTACACATGAATCTAAAGGCTTGTTATTCCTCTCTCTCTCTCTCTCTCTCTCTCTCTCTCTCTCTCTCTCTCTCTCTCTCTCTCTCTCTCTGTCTCTCTCATAAGGTAGTATGCATTCTACTGAGGGAGAAAAGTTTGTAATCCTAAAATAATGGCTAGACTACCAAGATATGACCCATAATGAATGCACTAGAGGCACTAAGGTCTTGGGGGCAATACATAGCTATCAAATTGGGCTTAAGTCCTGCTCCTGAAGAAGAATCTCATGCCTAGTACTGTTAACCTAGCCACACACATGGGACTGGAGAGGTCATAGACACTAGAGGAAACCCTGCCTGCCTTCTAAGTGCTGTCCTCACACCCATAGGCTTGTGCAGCCTTCGCCCCTCACCACAGCATGCTGTCTTTGCACTAGACAAACATTATTAAATATATATACCTAGTCATAGAAAAGACAATAAGTGACTGTGGAGTGTTTAGCATTAAATGTGACATCTCTCTCATGTCTCCTCGTCTTCCAAGGCTCAGGAAACACAGCCAAAGAAGAGATCAAAAGTCCATAATTGTCAGCCAGACCATTGTTATTATTGTTGTCTTAACATGGTACAGTCACTGCACCATGAACTCACAGAGGCAAAGGTTACATTTGCAAGACCTTTATAGTCAGTTAGGCAATCAGTAAACATTCTTTGTCTCACATCTAAGGAGATGTTTGTGATTGAAAGTTAATGAGGATGGCCCTGTACTCATATACACATGGACAACACTAATTGGACTCAGTGAGCTAAAAAATAAAAAAAAGAGGACATGAAGTTGGGAGAGGAAACGTTCAGATGGAGGTTTAGGGAGTCTGAGGGGAAGGCGATACAGAAGGTATATGTTCAAAATGTATTGCATATGTATATGAAATTCTCATAGATTAACTTAAATTCTTTAAGGAAAAATCATTGGTAAAAGGATTAATGAGTTGTTATACGTTACGAAATACTTTGGGGCGACAATAAATGTATAAATCAGTCTAAAGGAAGCTCACCTTGTTTTCTTGCCCAGCCACACCGTACCAGAGCAAGCCTTACTGATAGTTGAGAGAGACTTCCCAAGAAGCTCTGGGCTCTGAAAAGAGAACTTGGAACTGCAGAATCTGCTGGAGTTGACATTATTCTTGAAAAGACAGTCAACTGTAGGTCTGAACACTTGGTATGAATGAGGATATTTGAGTCCAAATCTCTATGAGATGGAGCCCTGATGTTTCTATTTTATTTGGTCCCTTTTTTTTTCCATCTTTTTATTCTTTCTTACTTTGTGATATAGGATACTTTCCTCCCCTTCTGGTAAGTGTAGTTTGAGGAGAATATGGGACGCTACAAACTAATGACTTAAAATAAGTGACCCATCTGTGGCTTAGAGTTTTTGTTTTTCTTTAGTTTTTTGTTTGTTTATTTTTGTTTTTTGATAGCCTACAGTGTCTACCTCTGCCCATTATGGGGTATTCTTATTTCAGCTATTTATATTTTTATCTGTATACATGTTCATATTTTAAGAAGCTCCTACATTAGTAAGTTTCTACCTGGGGTTTTTAAAGCCTTTAGTGTTCGTTATCTTCCATGTGCTCCCTCCTATCCCCATACTGTCTCCTACTTCATTTAATTTTTTGTGCCATTACATTTTTTCTACCTTCACACTACACAGATTCTCTCTCCTTAAGTTGAAATTTGCCAAGTGCTCTTAGTAATTTCCTGACATCTATAGATAATTCAATTTAAACATATATATCTAAAGATTTATATAAGAAAGAACATGCTTGTTTGTATTTCTGTATCTGGGTTACCTCAACTCAGAATGATTATTTTCAGCTCTATATATTTACATGCCAGTTTCACCATTTCATTTTCCTGACAGATCTATAAAATTTCATAAACTGTTCAGTATTTGACAGAATTACAGGCTGTTTTGTTTTCATGCCATGAATATAAATAACTAACTACATGTTGATTATTACCATTAGCTAGGCCAAGAACCTTTGGCCGGAAAGGTCATCGGACCTATGGAGAGCCTGTAACTGCTATTCTGATAAATGGACATAGTATGAAACTGCTCTTTAAGTATTGTAGTGAGAATTCAGGTATCTTTAAAAACACATAAATGTTATAGGAATATGTTTTTATTTTTAATCCAAGTTATCAGATTTTCCTTGTACTCTAGCAGGGGCATGGTTTCTCCAGTTGCAGATAGTTGCTGAAAGTATATGATGTTTGAAATTCTAAGGACTCTTGAGAAGATAGCAGAATCCCAGAGCCCTGAAAAGGGCTGCTGCTGCTGCTGCTGCTGCTGCTGCTGCTGCTGCTGCTGCTGCTCCTGCTGCTGCTGCTCCTCCTCCTCCTGCTGCTGCTGCTCCTCCTCCTCCTGCTGCTGCTGCTGCTGCTGCTGCTGCTTCTGCTGCTGCTGGTTCATAGTTGTTGGCTGTTGGTTGCTGTTTTTGAGGTTTATCAAGTGGTCATGTGCAATGTCACAAGAAGAAATTGGATGTCTACAAGGTGAAGATCCAACTTGCCCCCAAGGAACACAACATCCGTAATCAGCAGGAAGTACTCTAACGATATTGACACCTCTTTTTCCTCTAGATTCTTTCTCTCCTAACTAGTGTTTAGGGGTTGGAAGGGTAGAATAGGGGTAGAGATGGGTAGGAAAGGGAGCTATAAAATATCAGGGTGCATGATGTAAAATTCCTAAATAATCAGTAAAAATGCTATATTGGAAAAAATTTAAAAAGCAAGATCATGTATTTATTTCTTAAAGGAACTTCTCAAATTAGAGAATAAAAATCATTCGGATATCCAGTGAATTTCTCCATGTAAGTGGTAAAATCTTATGAAAGGCCGCAATATGAAGTCTACTGAATGACAATTCGCTTCTGAAGCTCAGAGTAATGTCTGGATATTAGGAGTCTTGTTTGTGTAGCCTCACTGTTAGCTCAGTCTGGCAAGCCTTTGATGAGTTGATGTTCAATAAATCCAGTGGTGAAGGACAGCAGGTTACCAAGAAGAGACTTGATAACCTATGAGCATATACAAGGGGAGGTAATCCCCCTCAGGAACAGTCATAGGGGAGGGGAGTAAGGGGAAATGGGAGGGAGGGAAGAATGGGAGGATACAAGGGATGGGATAACCATTGAGATGTAATATGAATAAATTAATAAAAAATAAATTTAAATAAATAAATAAATCCAGTGATGGACAATGCTATTACATAAAGTGTTTTTTATCATTTGAGGGGAAACTCAAGTAGGCTATTTAAATGACAAAGACATATGTCTTGTAAAAAATTTGTCTTATTTTGGATATCTAACAAATACTGAAAGAGTATTCTAACACACATATATAATTAAGTTGTTGGTGTTAAGATAGATATTAACTTATCCATCATCATACCTACTTATCTGTTTTCCTTCTTTGTGGCTTGTGATGGTGTAATTTGATCAGTTTAGTGAAACTCCAGAGCACAATACACTCTATCTCAGCCTTTACGTTGTATATTGCATTCTTTCAATCATTTTATATATTTGTTATGTTCTGTCAATTCACTTACATCTCCCATTTTCAGCTCCCATTCCACATCTGGTTTTATGTTGATAGCTCCCTAAGTTTCTAAACCTCATCTGCCAATAATCATACATTGAACTATGCAAGCGACTCTTTTCTGTATTGATGCCATTGACTGTGTGATCATCCAGCATTGTGGTTCCTGCATTGTATGGTAACTCACTTTCTAGTTTCTGAGGAAACCACATGGTGAGTTGCCATGTTGCTTTGCCAGCTTTATGGCAACAGTGTATGAGAACTCCCCTGTCCCTACATTTTCAACAGCATTGAGTATATGACCTCGTAAAATAGCCACATTAGCTGATATAGAATGAAATTTCATTTTGAGTTTGGTTTGAATTCCCCAAACTATTAGTGAATTAGATAAATTATTACATCTAGATAATGCTTCTGTGCCGTTACTGTATTTTCTATTATAAAATATCTATTTAAATTATACACCAATCTTTAACTACTTATTTTTAGATTATAATATGATGACATCATTCCTCTCTTCTTTTTCCTCCTTCCAAATCCTCCCATAAGCCCCTTCTTACTATCTGCCAATTCCATAGACTCTGATCCATAGCTGCTGTGCTCTCTCTCTCCCTGAATAACGTGTAAGCTTACATGAGTGATATTTTTTCTGTTGTGATGTTTGAGAGTCTTTATATTTGGATGGAAAGCACTTTTCAGATCATTTGTAATGTACTAAGTCTGATAATTTTTGTGATTTCATTTTTCTTTATAGTTGAGTAATATGCATGGCGTGTCTGTATATGCTACATTTTCATCACATATCCATCTGGTATACCTCTGGTTAATTATGTTTCCAAGCTATTGTGAAGAAAGCAGCAATGAATATAGAAATGCAAGTGTCTCTGTAGTAATAAAGGCCTTTATATCCACGCTCAGGAATAGGATAACTGAGTCATATGGAAGATCTATTTTTGGTTTTTGGAGAAAACTACAGACAGATTTCCAGAGTGTCTGTCCTAGTTTGATAAAGGGACTCTGGTTTCATTATTTTACATATAAACATCAATTTCCCTCTGATCCATTTTATGAAGTTATTGTCTTTTCACTAATTAATTCATGTGTTGCTTTGTTGTAAGTGAATTGTTTAAATGAAAACTGATTTCTGGATTTCCTGTTCTGTTCCAGTAACCTGTGCATGTGTTTTGATGCCAGTGCCATTCTGTTTTGATTTCTATATCTCTAGAAGTTCTTTTAACTTATGAGGCCTCTTGCTCTGTTCTATTTGCTATTTTTGTTAGCTGGTTTTCTGTTTGTTTTTTTATTTCTTTGACTCTTTGGATTGGTTTTCATTGTATGCCAATTTTAATTGGTATTTTATTAGGGCTTATACTCAGTGTCTGTTGCTTAGTATTTAGTATTTAAAGGCACTTTATCTTCCTAATAGTGAACAAGAGAATCTTTTCAATTGTCATTCTCTTCTAAAAGCTTTCATCAGTGCTTTGCTGTTTGCATTGCAGAAATAATTCACCACTTTTATGTTTATAATTCTGTAGTCTGCCATTGTTTCCATTGTATCCTGCTACTTTGATAAAAGCCTTTTTCAAATCTAATAGTTTTATGATGGATCTGGAGAATTGTTAAAATACAGAATCATTCCATCTGTGAATAAGGATAATTTGACTTATTAATCTAAAATTACAAATAAGAAGTATAAATTTTTTACTATATTTTATTCTACAAGCTTTTTTCCTCCACATCATCAATTTAACCTCTGTAGATGCACTGATGAACAATATATCATAAAATTTATATTATAAATAGAAATCTATTATTTATATCACAAACACACATATCATGCTTTGGTTATAATTATAGCTGTTTTTAGGAAGGCAAGTTACCAATGGATTTAATGGAACTTCTTATTTGAAAGGCCATATTCCTATGCTCAACCATGTTCATAGCAGCTTTATTCATAATAGCCAGAACATGGAAACAGCCTAAGTGTCCCTCGGTAGAACAATGGATAAAGAAACTGTGGTACATTTACACTATGGAATACTACTCAGCTATTAAAAACAAGAAATTCCCGAAATTTGTGGGCAAATGGTTTGAACTAGAAATGATCATAATGAGTGAGTTAACCCAGAAGCAGAAAGAGTCAAATGGTATATACTCACTTATACCGAGACACTAGCCCAAGGGGCATGTCCCTTGAAAGTCTTCGCTTACCAGGAAAGTGGGACAGAGGGGAAGACTTCCTATTGGGACTCTAGGTGAGAGAAGCAAGGGAGAATAGGGAAATAGAAGGACCCAGGAGTCCTAGAAACGTACAAGAAGAACATTATGATGGGCGGATCTGGGCCCAGGGGTCTTGCTCAAACTATTATATTGTTTATACTGATCCAAAAGTTAATGGAAAAATCTAACACATTGAATAAGTTATATCGGTAGAGTACCTAAAGTTAGGTTTCACTTTACTCAGACTGGACCACACCAATTAAAAGATATTAAATTGATATGAGGAAATCAAAGTAGAAAAGAATTACTGATGATTTAAAGGACTTAAGCACAAAGGATTTTTTTTTAAGATTTATTTATTTATTTATTATGAATACAATATCCTGCCTGCACGTGTGCCTTCCTGCCAGAAGAAGGCACCAGATCTCATTAGAGATGGTTGTGAGCCACCATGTGGCTGCTGGGAATTGAACTCACGACCTCTGGAAGAACAGCAAATGCTCTTAACCTCTGAGTCATCTCTCCAGCCCAGGATTTTTATAGTGTATCAAAAATAATGATTTAATGTGCTCAAGATCTCAATTTCCAGATAGCACATGCATTTAATGTAATAACAGTCAATAAACTCATGAATATTAATAAAACTATTACCTTATTGTCACTTTCTGAAATTATTTCAATGTATGAAAATATTGTTTAAATAAAAATATAGAACAAAAAAATTTTATTCCATTTCTGTCGATGCCGCTCCTGTCCAGCAGGAAAGACACCAACACCGGGAACTCTTCTTGCAGCAGTTTTTATTCAGGATCCTGGAGTGACCCCGGGAAAAGCTCCCACAGAACCTTTATAGTGTGCCTGTCCTATCAGAAACTGCCACGTCATCACTCCTGGTTGGTGCATTCGGATCACACCACTATGTCTTGTTCGAATCATGCCACCTTACGTCATGCCTTCAGGCATGCACATAAGGGGCTTGCTCACTGCGCATGCGCATACGGTTTACTCACTGTGCATGCGCAAAAGGGGGCGCACTGCGCATGCGCAAAAAGGGGGCGTACTGCGCCGGGGTAGCAGCAGGGGCGCTAGAAACTACCTTGATAATAAATTATTTAATTAAAATTCATCAGTAAATCCAATTGAAATAGCATATAAGTAATATATAAGTACTTGAACATAAAATATAATAATAATGAGATATTATCAGATTAGAGGAATAGTTAGCTTTTTTTAAAGTTTTTATAATGTCTCTATGGCAACCGAAAAGGCAAAACTATCATCGTAATAATCAGGAGATGCTGACAGGAGACCATCTGCATGGAGAAGAGCAGTGATTATGGATGTAGGGTGCTGGTGTGGCAAGGTGGTACTCTTGTTGTCGAAAGGAAAACTTCACTGGATGTAGGTTCCCTTTCCCCCATGAATTGCCCAGTTTCTGGGTGCTAAGAAAACCAGAAAACATTCCAGTTTCTTTCTTTCTTTCTTTCTTTTTTTTTACAAATTTGCAGTCAAATGAAGACAGAGGCCACAATGGCTGAGACAGCAGGCTGGGAGGAATGGGGTCAGTGTTAATCTGGATTCTCCTTATTTTCAAAACAAGTCTCATTTGTGAATAAAATGGAACACTCAAAAAAATAAATAAATCATAGATCACAAGAGTCAATAAGCTAAAAAGTAAAACATGTATTCTAATCACAATAAAATTTTAGTGATGGAATATGTGAAATTGTCAATTTGCCATGCTATAATACTCTTAAACTTTAAAATAGCACATAGTTATATCAAAAATATATGATTTTTTGATAAATTTTGAAGATATTTAATGAAAATTAGTTTACAATAAACAAGTTAAAAGTTAAATGAATATTTATTAAAATTAATTATAATAGCCTAGTAAGACACAGTGGGAAAAGACCCTGTGGTACACATAAATGTAAATAGCTAGTGACTGGACTAATAAAGAAATACACACATGCAATTATATAGGAAAATAATTTATTGGAAAAATTAAAAAAGATGTAAATATGAATTTCATAGAAAATGGTAAAATGGGATGCCCAACAAACATATGAGAACATGCTCAAAATTCAGTGGCCATACAGAAAACATGAAAACAGTTAATACCAGTATTTCACCCATTATTTTACAAAAGTACAAAACATCTCACAATTTCAATTTTTACCAGTGTAGAACTTTGAACATGTACTGCTAAAACTTACTATTGTTCCTTTCCAATTAGCAACACATTCAGCAAAGAGAAATTCTTACTCTATCTATACTTAACATTTTACACCAGAGCTTTCCCATTGAATTTTTAATCTCTGAATTTCTTAATGTATATATTAAAGGATTCAACATGGGGGTGATAGCTGTGTAGAAAACAGAAATAGATTTATCAATAGGGAAGTTGGAGACAGGTCTGACATACATGAATATGCAGGGGACAAAGAAGAGGACAACCACCATGATGTGGGAGCTGCAGGTGGACAGGGCTTTGCGCCTCCCTTCCTGACTGTGAGTCTTAAGGGAGCTTAAGATGATTCCGTAGGAGAATAGAAGAAGGACAAAGACCACCATACACATGGCTCCATTATTAGCAACTACAGTGAGGCCAATAAAATAAGTGTCAGTGCATGCAAGTGCCAATAATGGGTACATGTCACAGCCAAAGTGGTCAATGACATTAGGTCCACAGAAAGGAAGTTTATATATGGTGAGAACTTGAACCAGAGCATGTGCAAAACCTCCAACCCAGGCTATTACCAAAAATGAGATACAAACCTGTTGATTCATGATGGTTAAATAGTGCAGTGGCTTACAGATGGCCACATAGCGATCATAAGCCATCACCACCAAAATGAAGACCTCAGCACCACCAAATAAGTGCTCCACAAACAGCTGAACCAGACAGGCTGTGAAGGAGATGGTCTTTTTATCACTAACTAAGTCTTTTAGCAACTTGGGCAAGATGGCAGTAGAATAAACAGCATCCATGAGTGAAAGAAAGGCAAGAAAGAAGTACATCGGGGAGCCCAGGGAAGGGCTGGCAATAATTGTCACCACAATGAGCAAGTTGCCCACAATTGTCACAATGTACATGAGCAGAAACATGACAAACAATGCTTTTTGCCCAGTAGGATCCTGTGTGAGTCCCAGGAGGACAAATTCTGTGACATTGTTACTCTGTCCCATTTATTCATCTATCTATCTTGTTTCAAAAACACTTCAGATCCAGGTGTAGTAGCACATGCCTTTAATCCTAGCACTCAGGGAGACAGAGGCTGATGGATTGTTGTGAGTTCAAGGCCAGCCTCGCCTACAAAGCGAGTCCAGGACAGGCAAGGCTCCACAGAGAAAACCTGTCTCAAAAAGCCAAAATGAACAAAAACTTCAGAATAGAACCTGCTATAAACCCTGAAAGGGCCATGAATCCACTTCATGAGGAAGCATGATATTATACTACATTATACAATAGTGAGTCTGCCAAACACATGGAGCAAGCACCTGTCCAGCTCTTCTTGCAGAGAATGCCATCATTTTCTTTCACTAAGTTTCTAAGTACACATTTCTATCTCTATATGTATATATTATACCTTTCCCTCCCCAGGCTATGGAACATTCTCAGAAGAGGAGATAGAAAGAGTGTAGGAATAAGGAGTGATGAGAAACTTCAAGGGAATTGTACTTTCCAGACAGAGCAGGAATTGCATGTCAGAACTCACAATTGTGACAATATGCACAAGGCCCACTCAAGATGAAGGCGGACAAAACCCAGCATGAAGAAGAGGAGGTGGCCAAGAAAACCTACCACTGGTTGGTGAGGTGTTGGCATTTGACATCTGACAGGGGAGTCAGTGCTCTTTTGCAGTGAACCCCTACTAGGTCTACTACACAGTAGCACAGGCCCCACTGCAAAAGTAGCTGAGTAACACAAACTCGAGTCAACGCGTTAACAAAACATCTTTGTGAGAAAATGAAGCATAATGCTGAGTAGGTAAAGAGGTGAGAATGGGTAAATATCATCAAATCATCTTGTATGAAATTTTCAAAGAATTAATAAAATGTTATGTTATTTAATCTGCAAAGAATTGGTAGCAACACAGCTAATTATGATAACTTAGACAGAGCTGACGTCATAAGAAGATGTCTTACAGTATATTCTATGTAGGTCCTAACTTTACTGTGCACTAGAAAGAGACCCATTAATATCAAAACACTTTTATTCTTCAAATAGATCCCATTTCTCTCAAAAAGGATTTTAAACTGTATGAAATAGTCCCAATGTTATTTAACATATTTCTGCCTCTGGCAATTCACTTGACCTATCATGTTTTCCTAGAATTTTAATTCTGTCATTTCGTTATAACCAAATCAGTTGTTTTCACAGTTACACACACAATGTACGACTTTTTTTTTTACGTGATCTAAACCAAGCTATGATTTCTAAGACATAGGATAAAATGAAAGCTCTAGAGACAGTCTATTTCACTGTGTATAAATATTACCAATATTTACCTGTGAGGAAATCTAACTTGCCTTGATTTAAGCAAGCAAATTCCACTCACATGGAGTTGGTAGTGGAAGACATGTGCAGAGTTCTAACATTCTTAGAAGTAGTTATGATGCACCTTCAGCATGCCTCAGTCACGTTCTTGGAAGTTAGATCTATGGAAATCCTTCAAGCCACAGGCTGAAAAGAGCTGGCCTGTTGTAAACATAAGGATATAACATAATCTGTGGCAATTTCGCCTCATTTGCTTCTTGTCTTCTACAAGTTAATACCTCTCAATATTTATTAATAATATTTATATTATGTTTTTAATAATATTGAATTTCAGTAGGACAAAATTAAATGCCAATGTAATTACTTATATAATAAAGTGAAAACAGATCATTTTGTGTTTATACAAACTGTATTATAAATTAGCAAAGATTTAGTTCCATAAAACTGAAGAATAATATGACTCCCCTTTAAACTTAAGCTTTCTTTAATGTTATTCTAAAATCTAATGATTTAATATAGCTATTAAAATTATAGGTTTAAAAATAGTCTCATAATTTCAGAGACCCTGTATAACAATGAAGTTATTTTCAGCTATCAAGAAGGATTAAATTATTTAATAATATTGATATAACCTGAAATAATCATATTAAATGAATTAAATAGGCCTAATAATGACAGATATCACATTTTTATTTTATTTTGTGTTCTAGATTTAATATAGATACAAAAAATCGTATATGTATAGAAGATCTAAAAGAAGAAGTAAAATTTTCTAGTGAAAATAAAGGATTATCTGAAAGGAGAAGGAAAATAAATAGGGAAAATCTGAAGAAATGTGGTAGGTATTTATGTTCAAAGTATATTCATACTAATATGATGTTCTCTTATATAATCTAGTATAATTAAAATTAAAATGTATTATAAAATATTCTGTAAAGGAATATACAATAACAAATTTAGGCTCTATAAAGAGAAGGTGACTCCCTGTGACTTGTTCTATGTAGACATACTAACATTTTTTTCAGAGAAGATTTTAAGAAGCACACAAAGCCTACATATACCTACTGGAACTTAATTAAATTTCGTTGTCATGTGTACTAATACATGAGATGCTGAGAAATTTGGAACATTCGAAGTGAAATATATATAAACATAATATATCTTCAGTAACATCATAAGAAAATTAACATTTTATAAAATAAAATAAACAAATGTGCTGGGATTTTACTACATGAAAATTGTTACTTACCAAAATGGGAAATAAAACCAAGCAGTTTGTAACAAATATGTGCTCTAAGGTCTGATTAATTTCATATATTTAGAAGAGTTATTTGAGAAGTTAACAACATGTAAATTATTAGCTATGTTTCAATACCTCACATTAATTTTTAGCTACAAATGTTGTTGTTGGCCTATTTTTATTGGATGCCTACAAAACCATCATATATCTATGTACATTCAAGAGAACATGATAATTTATGTTGCTTAGATGTAGGAAAATACCAACCTACTATAACAAACTGCAACATAACTACCACTGGCAATCTTTCAGAGAAGTGTCTAAGTATGAAAATGAATACCTAAATATAAGGACCATTGAATCAGAATTTAAAAACTTACTGAAAAATACAGTTGGAGATGTTCACATCTGGAAAACATTGTCGTACAAAATTGAAATGTGATGATTGTACAAATATGCAAAAAGTCAATCTAATAAATACAAACTTGCCCAACACTTTTGTTTGTTTATATAATAAATACAAAAATAAGTGACACTGAAATTATGGGAAAGTCTCTTTTTTTAGTCAATTATAATCAAGCCATAAAAAGGCTCTGGTTTAAAGGGGTATGTTGGCATCCATCTGCCTCACTGAGAAGCCAGGTTCCGGGCAAATTGAAACAGTGACTTCAGTTCTCAGAAGCACTGTGATAGACGTTTCTGTGGGTGCAAGCTGGAGCCTTCAGTCTTTGAGTCCTGGGAGCAGATTCTCCCTGAGGCTAATTTCTTCCTCATTTACAACATGCTCCTATGTGTGGAAGATGCTAGGACATCGACACCCTCCACAGACTTCCTGAAACAATAAATTCAGCAAGCACATGATACCTCAAGGACTATATACAAAATTAGGCTTGGGTAGATTGAGCTTTCAGAAGCCTCTTGGGTCATTACATCAGGAAAACACTTCTTCCTTTTATTTGCAGCATAACCTATTACCGATTTTACATCATTGCTATCTTTAACAGATATGCTGCCTGTTAGAATATTTGGAACAAATTCAAAACAAAATCTCTCTTAAGCAGTTTCTTCCCTTAAACAATCCCTAGAGGTGAAAGGTTAGATTTTTCCAAGAGTGAGTAGCTCACTGCCAAATTGATTAGAAAATCTTGAAATGTGAAATTTTCCAAAGTGTAATATTAAGAAAGTGAGAGTTGCAGGTTCTTGTAGACTCTGTTCTCATTCCTCTGCGTTGTTTGTTGGTTTTGGTTTGGTTTGGCTTCTTATTTGCTCTTCACCAGTCACTCCTTACTCTTTCATTTTAGTTTCTCGGTCTCCCAAAGTATGCTTGGGCCTGATTTGCAGGGTCCATCTGAAAGTTGGGGTATTCTATGTTCCCTAATGGCATATTTCGACCTCTCCTCCAGGCTGTTCAGGCAAAATTCTTTTGCTTCGAACTTTTTCGGCCTCCACAAGTAGCTATTCTGTTTCCCACCATCTAATTTCTGTCTATCACCTTAATACTGACAACTATCTTTACTGCATTTTTCTTCTACCTTTTTTCTCCATTCATATAATAACTAATTTGTTAAAATACAAAGCAGACCAACTTCCATTTGATCAAAAAACTACAGATGGCACATTTTTCAGCAGCTCGTGAAACATTCTCTAAAATATAGTATATATTAGGTCACAAACCAATTGTTTTTTAATTTTTAAAAATTAAATGTGTCATTATATTCTGAAAAACCACAATGAACTGACTCTTAAAAACTTTTGAAGAGTATTCAACACATCGCAGAGTGATAAATCAGTCACCATAGCAATCAAGAGTGAAATCAAATAAAGAAAATTTAACAACAAAAACCTATATTTACAATGAAAGCAATCTGAAGTGACAACATCAAAATATCAGAGAGGACTCAAATAAATAATTTAATTACACAGATTAGGACATTAGCAAAACAATAGCAAGACAAACATAAACACAGTGAACATAGAGAATTCATTAACATTATGGCACTAACAAAAATCAAACAAAAAATTGCAAAGAATTAATGAAACAAATAATTTCCCACAAAAGGATCTTTGAGGGGTCCTGAAGAAGTCATTACTTTCCAAATTATTTACATTTAATTTAATCTTAGTCTATAAACTTATAACATTTTGACGCCTTTGAAATTACTGCAATGCTGGAGTATGTTTTAATAAAAGTGTTAAATGAGAAGCCTATCAGTGAGTTACAATCCACCTAACTGACATATAATAATAACGTACTGAATTATAAATATTCAACTAAGTAAAGACAATTGAAAAGAACAAGTTAACACACATAAATTATAGTGAACATGGATTATAACCAACTAGGGAAGAGAATATTTTTAAATGAGTTGGAAATAATTTTATTATCACAATAGTAAGAAAGCAAATGGTCAATTTAAAGTGACTTTAAAAGTGCAGTTTCACCAAAAGGTGCTATGCAAAATGACACATATAAAATATCCCACTGTATGGTACATTCTGTTTTGCGACTGTGGCTGCCCTTTCAAATGGCCTTTCCTGGTATCTCATAGCATCAAATACCAGCATCTCCTTGACCTCACCATGCCTCCAAAACCTGTACAGTCTGGGAAATCTTGTGTGTCATCAAGTGGAGCTACTAGCATGAAGAACAGCCTTGGCCCTGTCTGGATCACAGCTTCTTTGAGCTGACCGTGAGGAAATATTTCCCAGAAGATTTGGTCTCAATGATGCTGGTCTCTTCTTAATCACGTCTCATTTTATTACGAGAGCTGACCAGTAGAGATAGTCCTACCGAGGCAAAAGCTTCACTGATTCTGGTGTCTTCTTAATCAGAGCCAATTATTGAACCCAAACTGACCAGAGCCACGTATGCTTACTTCAAACTGTGGCATAATGTCCCTGATAGAGTCTCTGTTTCTCTCTGAATTTCACAAGCCAGGCCTCTATCATTGGCATTGCTGTCAACATTCCTATTTTCCAAGATCTCACAGGATATCTCACTGAGCTCTGAGCACTCCATAGCTTTCATAGGCCAAAATTCAAAATCCACCAAACAATACTCCCTAAAATGTATGTCTGGGTTAGTCACAGTGACATCAAAATCCTGAAACTCTTTGTCTTAGTTAAGTTTCTATTGCTGTGATAAAAAACACCTTAACCAATGCAGCTTGGGGAGGAAAGAGTTTATTTCCTCTTCCAGCTGTAGTTCATCATGAAGAAAAGCCAAGACATGAACCAAAGGCAGAAATCTGCAGTCAGAGACTGAAACAGAAACTGTTCAGGAACTTTTACTTAGTGATTTTCTCCCTATTCCTTAATCATTTTTTAATAAACCACCCACTCAGGTAATATCAAGCCTATAGAAGCCTGGGCCATAGAACATACACACGTTTCTGAACAAAATCTGTATATTGTAAATATAAACAAATCTCCTGATAAATGCTAAGCAATACTCACATTCTTATAAAACAAAGTTCATTTAAATTACAAGTTTGTGCTCATCAAAATAAAAGTCAAAGATGTCACCAAATTCACTAACAAGAAATGTTGCAATATATAATATATAATTAGTTCATAATATATCAAAACTAACTTGTGAGAAACTGGACAAAAAAGAACAACTATCTTAATGGATGGAGAAATAAACATGACGATATGATCAATCTCAGCAATAGAGAAAACTAGCACAGCAATGAATATCAGTCTTGTACATTCACAAAAGTAACAAACTTCTGACAATGTCAAGTGTTGGTAAAAATGTAGAACACTGAAGTCATACTGCCAAAATGTATTACTGAATGTTGCTTTGTCAGAAGTAGAATGTTCAGTGAGGAGAAGTTCTTATTGTGCCTGTAGTGAACATTTTACTCCACAGCTTTGCCACAGAATTTTTAATCTCCATATTTCTCAAGGTATATATTAAAGGATTCAACATGGGAGTGAAAACTGTATAAAACACAGTAATGTATTTATCAATGAAAAAGTTGGAAACAGGTCTAACATACATGAAAATGCAAGGAACAAAAAAGAGGACAACCACCATGATGTGGGAGCTGCAGGTGGACAGGGCTTTGCGCCTTCCTTCCTGACTGTGAGTCTTAAGAGAGTTTAGAATGATGCCATAGGAGATGAGGAGAAAGATGAAAACCACTATCGACATTGCTCCGTTATTGCCAACAACAGTGAGACCTATGAAGTAGGTGTCAGTGCATGCAAGTCCTAATAATGGGTACATGTCACACGCGAAGTGGTCAATGACATTGGGTCCACAGAAAGGAAGTAAATACACAGAGATAACTTGAAGCAGAGCATGAGCAAATCCTCCAGCCCAGGACACCACCAACAAGAGAATGCAAACCTGTCGATTCATGACAGTCAAATAGTGCAGTGGCTTACAGATGGCCACATAGCGATCATAAGCCATCACCACCAAAATGAAGACCTCAGCACCACCAAATAAGTGCTCCACAAACAGCTGAACCAGACAGGCTGTGAAGGAGATGGTCTTTTTATCACTAACTAAGTCTTTTAGCAACTTGGGCAAGATGGCAGTAGAATAAACAGCATCCATGAGTGATAGAAAGGCAAGAAAGAAGTACATCGGAGATCCCAAGGAGGGGCTGGCAATCACTGTCCCCACAATGAGCAGGTTGCCTCCTATGGTCACAATGTAGATGAGTAAAAACATCACAAACAATGCTTTTTGTCCAGCAGGATCCTGAGTGAGACCCAGGAGGATAAATTCAGTGACATTGTTATTATGTCCCATTTAATCTTCAGTAAGGTTTGTTTCAGAAATAAGAACTCAGGAGAACAGGACCTGACATGAGTTCTGAAAAAAAAAAAAAACTAGATTTCCATTCTTCCAGAAAGGACATCTACATCA
The DNA here is from genome assembly GCF_964271855.1 of Acomys minous. Taxonomy (NCBI): domain Eukaryota; kingdom Metazoa; phylum Chordata; class Mammalia; order Rodentia; family Muridae; genus Acomys; species Acomys minous. Next base: position 579,029 of record NC_140492.1, read on the forward strand.
GCATCTTCCACAGTGATGAAACTCAGTGGTTGTTCAGTCACCATCCACTTGCTTCTTCTTGGGGGAATCTCCATAATTCGGCTACAATTATTTTATATGTGTTAGATTTCTTTCAAGAATCTTTAGCTTATTTATATATAAAGGAATATTTCTGATTTGTACACTTAAAACTGGTTATTTAAAACAAATTGCAGCTTAGAATATATATCAACAAAACACAGAAATATTACTCCTTTTAATAATCCGGCAAATTAGGGATGTAAATGAACCCAAGACTATCAACTAGTATAGCCTCAGTGTCGCTTGTTACTATTTTAGGAGAAAATGTTAAAATATGATCTGTGTACTACTCAAAAAAACACTGGCCCTAGAGCACCCTTCCAATAGTTAAAATTATATTTTAAATATTATACACAGACAATGTACATCTCAAAGGTCTTTTGTTCTTCAAGATTTTATCAATCTCAAAAGACTGGCTTTGAAGTGCATCAAATAGCTTTAACATTATTTTCTGCAGTACCATATTTATCAGTTAAATTACTTTATCTATTCTGATTGCCACAGTCTCTCTCTCTCTCTCTCTCTCTCTCTCTCTCTCTCTCTCTCTCTCTCTCTCTCTCTCTCTCTCTCCCTCTCTCTCATACACACACACACACACACACACACACACACACACAGAGTTATTAAACCAATTTAAATGCATTAAAATTGACCCAGGTCCTTTTACCTTAGTTGAACTGAACCACAGCTGTTACTGATGAAGGAACCAGTGGTGAGGCTTTGTTTTTTTCAGAACTCTTCTGCTAAGTTAGGTGATGGGCAAGAGAAATGGAAATTAAAAGAGTGATAATGATGCTTCCTAGGTCCTGAAGTAGTAAAATAGAAATTCAGTGTCCAGATTTCCAAATACATAATATTCAAAGAAAACTTTATAACTAGTGTGGCATGATCTATAAGCATAGCTCTGGATCATTTACTAAACATGTTATGTTTAGTAACTCAGCTTACACATTGTAAGTTAAAGAGATTTGACAACATGGTTGAACAGTTTTTCCAGCCCTCATACTCTATATCTCTATTAACTCAAAACTACCTGTTTTTATGACACTGTCATAGCTTTCTTTTTTCACATTTGAATACACAAACTCTGAGGTTATATGCACTTCTTTAATAATGCTAATAATCATGAATAAGTGGTATATGAGGACTACTATAATAATGACTCTGATTTTATTATTCACAAAGTATCATGAAATAACTTCAGACATACTATGAGAGACAATAGCACAGTGGTGAATTCTGTGGACTCTGCACCATATGCTTGTGGTAAATTGTCAGGGTCATTCATTTCCTACCTATATGATCTTACTACAGGGATCTGCAACATCTGCTTTGTTTAGTTTGATGATTTTTTTCAAGCTCTGCTCATGAGCTATTGGTAATGCTGTTCTTTGTGTCAGTCTATCAGTTACATGAAATCATGAGAATCTCTTAATAAAAATAACAAACATAATCTTTGGTAGAAAGAATAGTCTCTGTCTCGTGGCCCACTTAAGAACATAGGAAAAGGTGTGTTAGTAATATTGTTTTTTATTACATTTAAGTGTTCACTTGTGAAGGAATATATTTCAACTTGAAAAAAGAAAGGGAAAACTCATCCACATGGACTTAATGGTGAATAAAGGCACATAGAGAGTCTATACTGCCTTCAGACTGCAGCTGTAACACTCAACATGATTCAGGCACATTTCTGCTTTACCTGTTACAGGAGATCTACAGTTTCCTATCTTCAGTCTTTAGATTTGTGACAGCACACATGTAGGAGAACATAAGCATAGAAGAACATCGTGTACTGTCACTTTCACACCTTATTTTCTGTTTTTTAAAAACTTTCATTCTTTGGTCAGCATTGCTTCCCATTAGAACAATTTTTTTTCTAGAAGCTAGTATAATTAATACACAATAAAACGAGAACAGAGTCCATCAATTGTATCATACGTACACACATGTAAACTATACTAAAGATGACTATAAATCTGATTTCTGAAAACTGGAGAATATGAGTGCTTTATATATAAATTGTTTTTAATTATTTTCAGAAATGGTAACAATTAAACCAGGCATTAGTAGCATTTTCTGGAATATTTTTCAACCATAAAAATGAATAAAATTGTGTCGCAGGAATATGATACAAATGGAAATAATTATATTAGATAAATTAAATCCATATCTAGAACACAAATGTTAAACGTTTTTTAATTAATTATTACCAGTTTTTCATAGAAATATCAATTCATACGCCTATAAGAGATATGTATGTGAAATTGAAAGTCTATGAATAAAGAACACAAGTGAGAGGAATCATTAAAGGAATACAAACAAATGGTTATGGAGAAGACAGGCTCAAAGTGCATTATACACTAATTACAAAATTGTCTTATGAAAATGAATGAAATAAAATTTTAATTAAATACTATACAATAGCCAAGTAACAAATGTAAGTGACTGACTACAGATAAGGTATTTCTCCATGGATTTCTTCTTGCATATATACTATCATAGTCAATAGTTTTAAACTATACACAAAAGATCACATCTAATTGACAGTAACTGAAGGACATTTGTTTCCCTACATGCTAAGCACTTGGAATGATACATAAGTCAAAATGTCCTAATTTAAAGGTATTTAAAAATGACTACATTTTTGTTAGTACATTGCACATATTATGTTCAATAAAATAAGAAATAATTGGTATTTTAGTAGAAAAATACATTTCACATGTTCTTGGTAAAAATAAAAAATAAAGCATATCTGTCAATAATAAAAATACTATATATTTTTTAGTATATAGTAATACTGTAATAAAAATACAGTAATAAAATACAGTAATAAAAATACTGATTTTGTGGCTATATGGTTCTGTGTGATTTTGTTAAATATGCCTACTTATATATTGCCTATGAGAATGCATTACTTTGAAGATGTTAGCAATAGAATATTTAACTAATGCACCTTCCTGCTGGTTTTTTGTTCTGAAAATGAACAAATAAAAAATAAATAAATAAAAATAAAAACTGGGGTTTTTAACTGTATAGGTTGCAAATTTTTCATGTGCTTGTGTGCCTTTAAGAACACATTATAACTTACAGCCATTCAGCAAACACAGAAGAATAATTAAATGACTGTACTCAGTACATTTCTGTAAGATTTCCCTTTATTGTGGGCTCTTTTTGTGACGTATAAGTGTATCCAAGTGATATCTAAAATCAAGAAACATACATATAATATCAACACTTACTGTAAAAGACAGTTGGATATTCTCATCTTCTGGAAAAATATCTTCAGACAAGATCAAGAAATCTGTGTTTATACAGGTATGTAAAAAGTTAACAGAATAAATGGAAATTAATTTCCCCAACTTCATTATATTCTAGCACAAAAAATGTTGACATGTAAATTAATTAGGTGAAATTTTCTATTTTCAGTCAATTGAAGTGAAGCACTCAAAGGAGATCTTGGTTTAAGGAGATATAACAGTATCGTCATAACCTCACAAGTATAATAGTACCTAACAATACAATCTTGAAATGCTCCTGATGAAGAATTCTCATGAATAAAAGAAGTTTCTGTTTTTAAATATACTGAGGTTTAGTTTAACTGAGGACTCCACCACACTGTTTAGAAGTATGTTATTATATGTAGAAAATTAAAGCCTACAAACTCTCATAATTAAAGATAAACACTGCCATAAAAACCTCATCATAAAACAAGGATGAAATATCAAATGAAAGTAAGCTCCAGCTTGGCAGTCTGAGTTTCAAAGGCCTCTAGGTCATTTAATTAGAAAAATACTTCTTCCATTTTTAGAGCCTGTGGGGGCACATCTATTTTAGTAGATAAGCTAGGTAGACTATTTGGAACATATTCAAGTGAAGCAATGTCACTTTATAGGTTTCTTCACTTCTGTAATCCCTAGAGGTAACAGCCTCAGCTCTTGCCAACAATGAATAGCTAACTCCCAAGATTATTTGGAAAACCTATTCTGTGAAAAGAACATATTCAAAGTGTAATGTGTAGGAACTGTGAGTTGCACAACATGAGGCACTTACATAAGGCAGGTAATGTTTAAGCCCCTTGAAGGAGGCAGCAGCTTCTGTCCCTGTAGTTAAGGATAACACAGCAATGTGCAGTCTCATTCAGTCCAGATAGCCTTGAGGTGCTCAGGCTGAGAGCTGGGGCTTCAGGATAGCTTGGAGCTGAAAATCTGTGTTCTAAATTTTGGAGAAATGAAGCTTTTGTAAGGCTTGGATCTGACTGAGATAGAACAGCAATCATCCTCATTCCCTTAGTCTAATCTTTAACTTATGTCCAATACTTACAAATGGTTGTTATTAAAAATAAATTATTGTTTCCCTAAAATTGACCATACTAATTAGCTTCTTTCAGTATTCTCCCTTATGTTGGCTTGTCCTCAGTCCAATGAGCATGTACCCTCCAGACATTTACTTATGTATTGGTTCACAAAGGCCTAGATATAGGTCAAAGCTGTTAGGTAATGGACTTACTAAACATTAGCATTTAAAATTTTTAAACTTACATCTCAAAAAGAAATAAACCTAAGAACAAATAGCTTTACAGCGGTATCCTACCAGACATTCTAATAAGCTCTACAAACTGTCCTTCTCTATCATTCAAAAAATTGAACCAGAGCAAAATTGTCAAACTCCTTTTACAAATACAGCATCACTCTAATATTTAACCGGTTAAAGAAAAAAGAAAAAAGGAAAACTCAGTCTAATACCCATAATATAGATTTTTTTAAATAATAAAATACTAAGAAACAGAACACAGACATACATCAAAGAGATTGTACACCATGACCAAATTAGCCTTATACTTGAAATTCAGAAATGGGTCGACAAACACAAGACAATTAACTTAATAAAAACATAAATGAATTTAAAGACTAAAGTTGCATGATCATCTCAACATATGTAGAAAAAAAGTCTTTGAAAAAAATTCCAACATGCCTTCATGATAAAGTCCTAGAGAATGTAGGGCTAGAGGTAACATAACCTTAACACAATAAAATCTATGTATGAGAAGCCCACAACCATTTTTATCTTAACTAGAGAAAAGCTTGAATCACCCTATTGTAATCAGGAAAACCACAAGTATGATCACTGTTGTCATTCCTTTTCAATATTGTGCTTGAAATACAAGCTAGAGCAATGGGACAATAGAAGGAATTTAAAGAGTTGTAGACATGAGAAAAACAATTCAAACTATCCTTATTTTCAGATGGCAATATATTCTACATTAGAGATCCCAAAATGTCTACTAGAAAACTGCTATAAATGGTCAATTTAGACAGGCTATGTTTTAGAAAGAAGATACTGGATTGATCTTCCTTTCATATTTTTGGTATTCTTATGATGTAGTCTGGACATGTGTGCTCCCTTTGTTAGTTATAACTTTGTTATGGATAAGTGGATAAAGGATGTTGGGGAAGAAGGGAAGATGTATGCGGGAGGTTGGGTCTAGGGTATGGACATTAAATGGAATGGATATGGGAGGGCAGAGGTTGTTCACCACAAACTGACAGCAAGGCCATATTACTGAACAGAACACATATGCAAATCATCGAATATTGAGAAAATTGCCTACCTAGAGTCTTTATACAAACAGGTTTGGTACCATAAGATACTTTTCCCTCTAATTTGTCAGATGTGAACTTTCTATAGATACTTTAAACCATCTACATACAGAAGACATAAAAGTAGAAGTAAACTGACCATGGAAACCAATACAACATAGTGAGGAAGAGGTCTGTGAAAACTAAACATAGGTGAGAATTACTGCATACACCCAAAAATCTTTCATACACTTACTTGAAAATGAGCCTATATAGAACCCACAATAGCTGCCATTCCAAGAACTGTGGAACAGCTGTGCAGCTTTGGGATTCTTCTTCTCTCTCTCTCTCTCTCTCTCTCTCTCTCTCTCTCTCTCTCTCTCTCTCTCTCTCTCTCTCTCTCTCTCCCTGTTAATTACTGGCCTGTCCCCATTTGGAACACAAAGAGCAAACAAGAACAGTCAGGGAAAGAACAGATGAGGCCCTTGAGACACTCAAGCACCATTGATCTTGGACCTCTCTCTGCCTGCCCACTGCTTACTGGCCTGGCCCATCTGGGACACGAGCAAACAAGCAGAGGAAAGTTGGGTGTAGGCCACAACCCACATTAGTTGCCATCCTGTGAGACACCCAAGCAGTTTTGGAATTGGATCTCTCTCTGTTCATTCCCCATCCTCCTGGCCCATCCAGAACACAGCCAGGGAAAGAACAAAGGAGGCCCTCAGGACACCTGAACAGCTTTGGGCTTCAATCTCTCTCCTCCTGCTCCTCTCTGGCCTGGCCCATCAAGGACACAGAGAACAAACAGTCAAAGTCAGTAAAACAACAGAAGAGGCTTGTGGGACACCCAAGCAGCTTTGGACTTGGATCTTTCTCAACCCATTGCTCCTTTCTGGCCTGGACCATCTGGGTTGCAGACAGTAAACCTGCAGAGGTGAGTCAGGCACTGGCCAGAACCCACATTGTCCACCATACGAAGAAGTCCTGTGGGGCACCCAAGTAGTTTTTAGCTTGTAGCTCTTACAGCCTGCTCCTCTCCTGCCTGATCCAACTGGGACACAGACAGAAAACCCAAAAGAGATAAGCTGGGAACTGGATCCAATACCCATAATCTGCCACACGAAGGAGGCTTCTGGGGAGCCCTAGCAAACATCTTCAGCTTGAAACTTTCTTCACTTCCTCACAACCTTACTGGCCCACCTGGGACATAGACAACAGGCCCATAGGAGTAATTCCCAGGCCAGCTAACACCATAAACAATCAGATGGCTATAAGTCATTAAAAGAACACAAGCAACAAAACTCAGAGCCATAAGACACCACTGGAAACCAGTGGTCTTACCACAGCAAGGCCTGGAAATATGAACACCCCTGAAGTGCAAGAATAATATTTTCAATCTGATATAAAGAAAATTATAGAAGCCTTAAAGGAGAAAAATCAATCTCTCAAAGAAATACAGGAAAATACATTCAAGCAGATGAAGAATTGAATAAATTCTATAAAAATTATAAGAAAATAAAATCAAATAAGAGAAAGAAATGGAAGAAATAATAAAAACTATTCAAGCCTTAAACAGAGAATAAGAAGTAACAAAGAAAACATAATCTGAGGCAATCCTGGAGTTGGAAAAACTAGGGAAAAGAAGAGGAACTGCAGACACAAGCAGCACTAACAGAATACAAGAGATGGAAGAGAGAATCTCAAGTATAGAAGTGTAGAAGATACAGTTGAAGTTATCAATACATTAGTCAAAGGTTCCTGACACAAAATATCCAGGAAATATGGGACACTATAGAAAGACCAAACCTAAGAATAATAAGAATAGAAAAAAGAAAAGACTTCAAGCTCCATGGCCCAGAAAATGCTTTCAACAAAGTCATAGATGTAAAGAAACAAATTCCCATAAATATATAAGAAGTCTACAGAATTCCAAATAGATTAAACTAGAGAAAAAAATCCTCCTGCCACATAATAATCAAAACACTAAGTGTACAGAGAAAAGAAATGTACAGCTGCAATAGAAAAAAGGCAAGTCACATATAAAGGAAAACTTATCAGAATTACAGCTGGCTTCTCACCAGAGACTATGAAAGCCAGAAGGGCCTGGACCTGTGTCATTCAGATATTAGAGACCACACCTACCAACCAAGACTAATATATTCACCAAAACTTTCAATTATCATAGATAAAGAAAACAAGATATTCTATGACAAAGCCAAGTTTAAACAACACAAATTTAAACAATCCAGCCATACAGAAATACTAGAGGGAAAACTCCAACCCAAGCAGGCTAATGAGACCCAGGAAATAACAGTAAATAATTAACCTCACATCTGCAAAACTAAAAGAAGGGAAACACACACTTTCTACCACACTCTAACACCCACCACCATCAAAGTAAAGGAACTGGTTGTTAATATCTCTCCATATCAGTGCCCTCAACACCCCAATAAAAAGACACAGATTAATAATAGACTGGATGTGAAAACAGGGCCCACCATTCTGCTGCATACAAGAAACACACCTCAGCAATGAAGATAGACATTACCTCAGAGTAATGGCTGGAAAAGGTATTACAAGCATATGGACCTAAAAGGCAAGCTGGAGTAGCCATGCTAGTGTCTAATAAAATAGACTTACAACCAAAACTAATAAAAAAAGATAGGGACGAACACTCCATACTCATCAGAGGAAAAGTATAGGAAGATGACTTCTCAATCCAAACATCTATGCCTCAAACACAGGAGTACCCACATGCAAAAAAGAAGCATTACTAAAGCTTAAATTACAATCAAATCCCACACATTAATAGTGGGAGACTTAAAAACCCCACACTCACTAATCAAGACAGAAACTAAATGTAGAAATAATGACATTATGAATCATAATGTTATGAATCATAGTCATAACAGGTGTTATGAATCAAATGGACCTGACAAATATCTACAGAATATTTTTCCCACATACAAAAGAATTTATCTTTTTCTCAGCACCTCATGGAACATCCCATCTTACCAGACCACCATGGATTAAAGCCTGAATTTCACAACAGAAACAACGGAAAGCCTACAAACTCATGGAAACAACAACTTTCAACTCAATGACCTCTGCATCAAGGATAAATTTTTTAAAAATAAGGAATTAAAGACTTCTTAGAATTCAAAGAAAATGAAGGTACAGTATACCTAAACTTATGGGACACGATTAAAGCAGCATTAAGAGGAAAGTTTATAGCACTAACTTTTATAAAGTTATAAAGTTTTATAAAGTGCTTTTATAAAGAAATTGGAGGGTTCCGATACTAGCAACTTAACAGAACACATGAAATCTCTAGAACAAAAAGAAGCAGACACACCTGAAAGGAGTAGACTCCTAGAAATAATCAAACACATGGCTGAAATTATTAATTTAGAAACAGAGAGCACAATTTAAAGAATCAAGAAAATCAAGTGCTGATTATTTGAGAAAATCAACAAATAGACAAACCCTTAGCCAACCTAACTTAAAGGCAGAAAGAAAATGTTCAAATGAACAAAATTAGAAATGAAAATGGAGACATAACAACAATCACTGAGGAAATCCAAAGAATCATTAGATCTTACTTCAAAAGCCTATATGCAATACAGGTTTGAAAATCTATATAAAATGGATATTTTTCTTGATAGATTCCCCTTAACAAAGTTGAATCAAGATCAGGTAAAAAAAAAAATAGTCCTATACCTCCTAAGGAAATAGAAGCAGTCAACAAAATTCTCTCATCAAGAAAAAAAGCCCAGGGCCAGATTGATTCAGTAGACTTCTATCAGACCTTCAGAGGAAAAATAATACCAATTCTCTTCAAACTATTCAACAAAATAGAAACATAATAAACATTACTAAACTCATTCTATGTGTCCACAGTCACGTTGATACCTAACCCACACAAGAAAGAGAATTTCAGACCAATTTCCCTTATGAACATTGATGCAAAAATATTCAATAAAATACTTGCAAACAGAATCAAAAACACTTCAAAAATATCATTCACCATGATCAAGTAGGCTTCATCCCAAGATTGCAGGGGTGGATTGATATAATGAAATCCATCAATGTAATCTATTATATAAATAAACTGAAAGAAAAAACACATGATCATCTACTTAGATGCTGATAAAGCATTTGAAAAAAATCCAACACCAATTCATGTCAAAAGGCTTGGAAAGAACGGGTATTCGAGGCACATACCTAAACAAAGTAAAGACAATATAGAGCAAACCTATAGCCAACATCAAACTAAATGGCAAAACTTAAAGTAATTCCACTGAAATCAGGGACAAGACAAGGCTGTCCACTCTCTCCATGTCACTCACAGTATCACAAATTCAAAGTATCATTATTTTCAGATAATATGATAGAATACATAAGTGATTCCAAAAATACCACCAGAGAACTGCTACAGCTTATAGGCACCATCACCAAAGTGGCTGAGTACAATATGAACTCAAAAAAAATTTCACTAGCCCTCCTTTATACAAAAGACAAGCAGGCTGAGAATGAAATTAGGGATACAACAGCCACACAAAAAAAAAATATCTTGCTGTAACTCTAAACTAGCAAGTGGAAGACCTCTATGAAAAAGCTTCAAGTCTTTGAAGAAAGAAACTGAAGAAGGTATCAGAAGATGGAAAGATCTCGTGCGTCAGTATGGTTGCTCATGCATCAGTATGATTAACATAGCAAAAATTGTCATCTTACCAAAAGAAATCTACAAATTCAAAGCAACTCCCATCAAAATGTGAACACAATTCTTTACTGACCTTGAAAGAACAATTCTCAACTTTATATAGAAAAACAGATAAAACCTCAAGTAGCTAAGACAATGCTATACAATAAAGGAATTTCTGGAGGTATCTCCATCTCTGATCTCAAGCTGCAATGTAGAGCAACAGTTAAAAAAAAAACACTGCATGGTACTGGCATAGAAAGAGACAGGTGGATCAATGGAATCGAGTGGAAGACCCAGAAAAACCCCAAACCTATGGACACATGATTTCTGACAAAGAGCCAAAACCATACAATAGAAAAAAAGGCATCTTCAACAAATGGTTCTGGTCTAACTGGATGTCTAAGAGTAGAAAAATGCAAATAGGCCCATATTTATTACCCTGCACAAAACTCTGCCATGCTGTCCTTGGCCATGGCCACCATCTCTAGGATTCCGCCCAGGCTCTCCAAGACTCTGCCCATGCTCTCCTTAGCCACACCCATGATCTCCAGGACTCCGCCCATGCTCTTCTTGGCCACAATCAGAACTCCTGGGCCACATCCACCAAGTTCTTGGGCCCTGCCCATGTTATGCTGTACTCTGCCCACGCTCTTTTGGACTCTGCCCACGCTCTCCTTGGCCACACCCACTATCTCCAGGACTCTGCCACACTCTTCTGGGCCACACCCACGACTCCTGGACCATGCCCACCAACTTCTTGGGCCCTGCCCATGCTCTCCTGGACTCTGCCCAGGCTCTCCAAGACTCTGCCCACAATCGCCTTTACTCTACCCATGCTCACCTTGGCCACCTCCAGGACTCCGCCCATGCTCTCCTGGGCCACGCCCAGAACTCTTGGACTCCACCCAGGCTCTCTAAGGCTCCACCCATGGTCTCCTGGACTCTGCCCATGCTCTCCTTGGCCATGCCCAGGACTCCTGGGACATGCCCACTAACTTCTTGGACCCCACCCACTCTCTCTTAGTAGACCAGACTGGCCTCAAACTCACAGTGATTTATCTGCCTCTGCCTCCCAAGTGCTGGGATTAAAGGCATGGGCCACCACTGCCTGGCCATTTCAGGTGCTTTTAAAATATGACTTGTTATGATGATCTTCACTTAATATTCCCACCCCTTTGAACATTTTAGTCTGCTCTTACTGCTCTTACTCTTTCTCTCTCTCCCCTCTCTTCCTCTGTCTCTGCCTCTATTTCTATCTCTCTCTCTCTCTTTGGAGAACCCCTCCCCTCTTTCCATCTCTCTCCATGCTCATTATTTAATAAACTCCTCTACAGCATTTTTAAAAATTCTGAGTTGGGCCATGTCGGCGCCGCACCATCCAGCAGAAATAAGACACCAACAACCAGACTTTTTCTCGAGATCTTTACTCAGGATTAAGCTCAGTGGGAATGGCCCCGAAGAAAGGAAGGGCCAAGCTTAAGTACAACTCAAGGGCCAATCAGCTCATGCCAGGTGTCATCTCCTCATAGGTCCACGTCAGAGCAGGACTGCTCATCATCAGATCACCAGTTACCCTTGCACAGCCTTTTGCCATATAAGGACTTGTTTATCTTAGAGAGTGCTCGCCATCGGGATGGCGGAAACCTGCGCCTTGTTAAGGCGTGGCACCTCGCAGCTCTCCACAATTCCCCCCGTTTTATTTTGTAAGAGCAGGATGAAATGGGTGAGAGTAGAGGTCTGATCTCCAGAGGGCACTGATGTATGACCGCTCATAACCCAAGTTATCCACCTTGATCATGTATGGAACCCGCCCTGAAGTTTGGCCACTGATGTACAACAGAACTCAGCTAGGGGCTCGGCCCCAGCCTAGCTCTGGACCCGACCGACACCTTTTTCTGGAGGTGGGATTTTGGGTGTCAGCCCACATGCAATCAGACGTGCTCTCCAGGAAGCCATTAACTGCAAACAATGTACCTCCTGTGCAGTGCTTTGCCTTGCACCCTGAACATGACGAAGATCAGGACTTAAAGGCCACCAGCCAAGCCTGAGGGGACTGTCCAGCCTCAATAGCATAGAAGGCTTGTGCAATTAGGGCACGGTCTTTGTTTTGGGATATGACCAAGCGCCAAAGGAACACAAGGCAGAGGAAGCTGATAATCAGAAGGGCCATAGCTAAAGCCCCGATACCTGCCCACTCCTTAAGATGATGCATAGCTTGTTGAATCCAAGAGGCGAGGCCTTCTCTGGACCAGTTCCCCTGGAGATAAGCTGAAAGACTCTTAGACAAATTAGCAGCTCATGTAAAATTATTATATGGCACAGATGTAATGCATAACCCTGATATTTCCATTCATATCCGAGCTGAACCACCTGTTAGAAGTTTCAAAAAGGTCAGATGTATGCCAGCTGAAAGTAGTATTACCAAATGCTCCTCCATTAATCATGGCCATTGGCATCAGCTGCCATTGACCCCACAAAGGAGCCAATTGTCAAAAGGATTGGATGGTATCGGGAGGTTAGTTGACCCGATACAGCAAACTAGGGGGTTATGGTATCACATTCTGACAAAAAGGTTTCCAAGGTTTTACTCTTTAACTTGTTTCCTTTTGATAGTAACAGCTCTTGAAGAGTGGTGAAAACCAATGAGACCTTGACGCACCCATATTTTCTCTTTCTTTTCTGCAATAAACCTCGCGTATTGGCTCCCTTCTGGAGACTTAAGAATTAGCTGCCTTCTGGAGACTTAAGAATTAGCTAAACTTGTCTCAACCTGAGAACCTTCCCCCACTTTACCGCGGACTGAAAAACTTGTCTCAACAACCTGAGAACCTTTACACTCGGGTCCTAATTTACCGGACACTTACCGATCGATCGCCCTGTAGATCAGGAGTTCTGAAGTCTGATGTACCTAGGACTTTAAGTTCCCCGTACGGGCCACCACTTGTCGGTGCCGCACCGTCCAGCGGAAATAAGACACCAACAACCAGACTTTTTCTCGAGATCTTTACTCAGGATTAAGCTCAGTGGGAATGGCCCCGAAGAAAGGAAGGGCCAAGCTTAAGTACAACTAAAGGGCCAATCAGCTCATGCCAGGTGTCATCTCCTCATAGGTCCGCGTCAGAGCAGGACTGCTCGTCATCAGATCACCAGTTACCCTTGCACAGCCTTTTGCCATATAAGGACTTGTTTATCTTAGAGAGTGCTCGCCATCGGGATGGCGGAAACCTGCGCCTTGTTAAGGCGCGGCACCTCGCAGCTCTCCACAGGGCCAAGCGTGGTGTTGTACACTTTTAATCCCAGCACTAGGAAGGCAGAGGCAGGCAAATCTCTGTGAGTTCGAGACCAGCCTGGTCTACAAGTGAGTCTAGGACAGCCAAGGCTACACAGAGAAACCCTGTCTTGAAAAAAAAAAAAAAAAAAAAATATATATATATATATATATATATATATATATATATATATATATATATATATTCCTCATATTGGCACAGGCGACAACTTCCTGAATGGAACACCAATGGATAAGACACTCAACTGGACTAGTAAGAAATGAGAAGTCACTAAAATGAAATCTTTTATAAGGCAAAAGTACCATCAACAAGACAAAGCCTGGTGGTGTTGGTGCACGCCTTTAATCCCAGCACTTGGGAGGCAGAAGCAGGCAGGTCACTGTGAGTTCCAGGCCAGCCTGGTCTACAAAGTGAGTCCAGGACAGCCAAGGCTACATAGAGAAACCCTGTCTTGAAAAACAAAAACAGAAACAAACAAACAAAAACTACTCATGATTCATTTGTTATAGACAGGTCTATTCAAATACATCCCATGATATGTTCATGTGTAACAACACAGAAATGGGATGGAGAGATGGATCAGCAGTTAAGAGCACTACCTGCTCTTCCAAAGGTCCTGAGTTCAATTCCCAGCTACCACATGTTGGCTCACAACCATCTTTAGTAAGATCTGGTGCCCTCTTCCCACCTACAGTTGTACATGCTGACAAAACATCATATCTATAATAAATAAATCTTTAAAAAAAAACAGAGAAGCAAAACAGTCCTGAATTTTTTGCATGTGAAATAAGGGAACACTTTTCAGAGGGTTCTTTCAGAGGAGTATGCCTTTTTTATGTTGTGCAACACTGGGCACACATAACATTAGGAGCATCCTGGCAAGAATCATGTGTGATGAGTACTGTTCACTTAGCCAGACCATGTCAATCAAAAAGACACTTACCAGAGATATTCAACCTAAAGCGTGATTTAGTTCGCTACCATTGCTATGATATGTGAGTGATGAAAAGTAACTTGTGCAGGAAAAAAATTCATTATATGGAAAATTTTCAGTACACAGACAATTACTGAGAAAGGGCAGGGCAGGAACTAAAGCCGGGCAGGAACCTGGAAGCAAGAACTGAGGTGAATCTATATCAGTGTGCTGCTTACTGGCTTGTACTTCATAATTGTTTTATCCTGATGTCTTATATAACCTGGGACAAACAGCTTAAAGGTGCTGTCTTCCTGGTTATCTGTGCACTAAAAACTCAATGGTTAATCAAAACAACACCCAACAGACCTCCCTACACAATAGGCCAATCTTTTTTTTTTTTAAGATTTATTTATTATATACACCTGCAGCCCAGAAGAGGGCACCAAATTTCATTATAGATGGCTGTGAGCCACCATGTAGTTGCTGGGAATTGAACTCAGGACCTTTGGAAAAGCAGCCAGTGCTCTTAAACTCTGAGCCATCTCTCCAGGCCCCCAACAGGCCAATCCTAATAGGCATTTTCTCAATTAATATTTCTTCTCATATATTTCTTTTTTTTTTCTATTTATTTTTTTATTTACTTTTTGGTTTTTGGAGACAGAGTGTCTCTGTGTAGCCTTGGCTGTCCTGGACTTGCATTGTAAACCAGGCTGGCTGGCCTCAAACTCATAGCAATCTACCTGCCTCTGCCTCCCAAGTGCTGAGATTAAAGGCATATGCCACCACACCCTGCCTCTCAGATACTTTTATGATTTACTCCTCCAAAACCAACTTCTTCGGTCTTAGTTATTTTCCTATTGCTTTGTGTAATACCAAGACCAAGCCAACTTGATTCCCCCTAGTCCATGAGCCAGGTAGAAAATATCAGTTATTGAATTTATTATTGTTGAAAAGATCATTTAGCAACAACAATTTGATTTAACAGCCATCACACATTCTGGAAAACAAAGGCTTGTGTCACTATCTATGAACTTTATCATGTTTTTGCAATAATGACAGATAAATCTTATCAAGTGCTTAGCATTGGTGTAAATACTTAGTAAATGATACAGTATCCACTACACTGAATATGTGAAGATCATTAATGAGGCTCGATGCTGCCAAGCCAAAAGCTAGCAGCATCCTTCTTTTGCAGCTTTTAGTACTCTCTTAGCTCTGAATATTTAGTGTTTGATAATTATGTGTTAAATGGGGAATTTCTATTTTGATCCTGCTAATTTTGTTTTCTCTTTTTCTATTGTTCTTTAATATGTCCCTCTTTTTTGGTTGGGGACATTGTTTTCCAATAAATAGTAAATATTTTACTATGTTTTCTAGTGCCAGAAGAAACTGAGACTAAGATGCTACTAGAGAGATGCCATACACAGCCATCCACTAAGCCTGCAATTATAAACCCTAGACCAACAGAAGTGAAGAAACAGTACCGTGGCAGAGTTGGCTGTTGTGAAATAGAATATCTTGAACTCTGTTACTCAGCCTTGCCTCAAATTTATGACTTTTCATGTTATTACTCTCCCAGGTAATTAGGAATACAGCTAGTTATGGAGCACCTCTAGATTGTCCCATACAAATACATGCGAACAAACAAAAATACAAAATATATGTGTGTAGTCAGTAAAAAACAAAAATGACATACTGGAAATATGATGTAAAATATTTACCAAGGTATGTATCACTCGTGTGTGTGTGTGTGTGTGTGTGTGTGTGTGTGTGTGTGTGTGTGTACATTTTTTCAATGCAGGGTTTCTCTGTGTAGCCTTGACTATCTTGGACTCACTTTGTAGACCAGGCTGGCCTCGAACTCACAGCGATCCGCCTGCCTCTGCCTCCCAAGTGCTGGGATTAAAGGTGTGCGCCACCACTGCCTCACTGTGAGCAGAGTTTAATAGTCATACTCTTTTTTCATGTGCCCCATGATTGGATGAATCCTTGTACACAGAAACTATGGAGTGTGTTTCTGATATGTCTGAACAGGTTCTCAGGCTTCGAGGTTTTATTGAGGATGTTGTTGTTGTTGTTTATTAGACTTCTACAAATTTATTTATCACGTGTGTGTGTGTGTGTTTGTGTGTGTGTGTGTGTGTCTGTCTGTCTGTCTGTGTATCTCTCTCTCTCTCCCCATCTTTTTGTTTGTAAGTGTATATTTGCATTTTTTGTGTGTGTGCATATTTTTCCCCGTGTTTGTGGGGGAGGGGCATCAGGAAAAATAGCATATGTGTAGAGGTCAGGGAGCAATTTCCTGGAGTTTTTTTTTCTTCCAACTATATAAAGATGTCTAATTGAGTGGACTATGATTGGCAGAGATGGGTTTTACACAAGCTATATTCCCAGCACAAGGCTGATGGTGTCAGATGCCCATCAAAAGTTGACAAAAGGACCCATACCTCAGCTGGGCACACCTATAATGCCAGGACTTTGAATCTGGAGGCAAGAATATTTTGAGCTTAAGGACAACTGTATTTATATAGCATGACCCTGGCTTCTTTGTTTTTGTTTTTTTGAGACAGGGTTTCTCGTGTAGTCTTGGCTGTTGTGGACTCACTTTGTAGACCTGGCTGGCCCCGAACTCACAGCAATCTGCCTCTGCCTCCAGAGTGCTGGGGTTAGAAGCATGTGCCACCATGCCCAGCAGGTAATCAACTTTAGATGATCAATAAATGTCCTGAATGGCCATTTCTCTATCCCACAGACCAGACAATGAGTAATCTGGAAAAGGAACCGAATTTATTGTGAATCCAAATAACTGTAGTTACACAAATTCAATGAGCTAAATGCTACACATTTGGGTACTTCGAGGGTTTTTCTAAATTATAGCTTTTGAAATGCAACAGCCCTACATTAATATGGATCTTTTGAGGTGATACAACACCTCTTTAAGCAACATTTCTAGTGGCAGCCTACATATGTAAAGAACATTGAAGATGATAGCTCTTTCTCTTTTTTCTGTTTGCTCTAGCTCTGGCTTGCAAGTTAATTTCTTGTTTGTTTTGTTTTGTTTTGTTTTGTTGAGACAGGGTTTCTCTGTGTAGCCTTGGCTGACCTAGACTCACTACTGGATTCTTCACCCTTCCTTTGGTAGACAGGCATTGTTGGACTAATTGAACCACAGCCTGTGAGTCATTCTTATGAATCTGCTTTCTACATACATAGAGATTTATTCTAAAGTTCTATTCGTCTAGACAGTCTTTACTAATATGTCATTTAATAATATTGCTCCTAAGTATTTGTCATGTGTTTTTTGCTTTTTTTCCTCCTGGGTTATCTCATACCTACCTGGTGAAACTGGACACAGGCTAGCTTCCCTGAGCAGGAGCCCTCTCCCTGCTCCATGATTAATCAGCTTGAAGTCCACTTCCCTGGGAGCTAAAAGAGGGCCTCGCTTCCCTGAGATCCAAACAAAATCTCACCTTATCAGATTAGGGCCAGCTTTCCCTTCCCCAATTGTGTGGGAGACCCCACAGTGTAACAGCCACAGCAGATAAAATATTTAGATAAGAGTCCCCCTGCAGCATGACTCAAAGCTCCTCTGCCCTGTACCTTATCAATTAAGGCCAACTTCCCCTATGCCCCTTACCATTTACATGATGCCAAGGCTGGAAAAGTCCCACTTGTGGTTTCTGCCTTTAAAAACCTTATATTCTAAGGAATCAAGGCTGCCCACCTTCCTCAGCCTCTGGGAAACAGAAGGTCCTTGCTCTAGAGCAAGATCAATAAAAAAAGACCCTGTGTACATTGCATCTTGCTGGTCTCTGGGGGTCTGTGGAGATTTCATGACTTAAGCATTTCAGTACGTGCAGTTTACCTGACCCAAGCATGAATTCACAACAACAATCTCATTTTGTTTTCTCAAATCTCTCTGTAATTGTTAATATTCTTGGCACTCTTATACTAGTGGCACAGATGGTTCACTTTAATGCAAATTGAATAATAGGCTGTGCAAGCTACCTGCTGGATGACAGAAGGTACCTAAATGAAGCAGGCACAAGTTGGCTGGGCGTTGTAGCACATGCCTTTAATCCTAGCACTCAGGAGGCAGAGGCAGGCCTGTCACTGTGAGTTTGAGAAAAGCCTGGTCTACAAAGTAAGTACAGGACAGGCAAGGCTACACAGAGAAACCCTGATTCGAAAAATGGAAAAACAAAAAACAAGGGGAGATCCAAGATGGCGGCAAGCAGTATGGACCATGTTTAGAAGCTCCAGTAAATGATTCAGGGAATTCTGAATCAGGAACACCAAGCTCCCCACCCCACTAAAGTGGGAGTACTCCACAGTTCGAAAGGACCAAAATACAGAAAACCTGCATACCCCTGTACACGGGAGGAGTGCAGATTCTCTTGGACCAGAGCAGCAGCAGAGGTGGTGGCTGAGGTTTGCAGCTGGGAATCCTCCAGCACAGGCGATGGGCATGGTAACCAGTGGGAATTGCTGTGGGATAGGGGACTCAGTGCAAGATTTGGGCCCCACGACCCTAACTGAACTTGGTGTGCAGTTTGGGCCCTGTGACCCAAGCTCAACTCAGCATGCGGCTTGTGCCCTGAGATCCAAACTGGACTCATAGCACAGTTCAGCTCCTGAGACCCTAGCAGAGCTTGGCATGCATTTGGGCCCAGAGTTCCTTGCTGAGCTTGGCAAGCATTTTGGCCCCTCAGACTCTAGCTGAGCTCGGCATGCAGTTTGGGTCCAGAGTCCCTGGCTGAGCTAGGTGCGCGGTTTGGGCCCAGAAAACCTAGCTGGGCTGGGCATGCAGTTGGGCCCAGAGACTCTAGCTGAGCTTGGCATGCAGTCCCAGCCCTGAGACTTTGGCTGGACTCAGCGCGCAGTCCAGGACCCAGAGTCCCTGGCTGAATTCAGCACGCGGTTTAGATCCGGAGTCCCTAGCTGAGCTTGGCGTGCAGTTCAGCCCCTAAGACTCTAGCTGAGGTCGGCATGTGGTTTAGGCCCAGAGTCCCTGGATGAATGTGGGGGACAATTTGGACCCAGAGTCCCTAGCTGAACATGGTAGGAGGTTTGGGCCCAGAGAACCTAGCTGGACATGGTGGGCAGTTTGGGCCCAGAGACTCTAGCTGAGCTTGGCATGCAATCCCAGCCCTGAGACTTTGGATGGACTTGACACAAGGATTGGGTCCAGAGTCCCTAGCTGAACATGGTAGGAGGTTTGGGCCCAGAGAACCTAGCTGGACATGGTGGGCAGTTGGGCCCAGAGACTCTAGCTGAGCTTGGCATGCAGTCTCAGCCCTGAGACTTTGGATGGACTTGACACAAGGATTGGGCCCAGAGTCCCTAGCTGAATTTGTTGTGCAGTTTGGGTCCAGAGTCCCTGGATGAGTTTGGTGCACAGTCCCGGACCTGAGACTCTACTGAATTCAGTGGGTGGTTTGGGTTCAGAGACTCTAGCTGAGCTCAGCACTTGGTTTGGGCCCAGAGTCCCTGGCTGAATTTGGCAGGCGGTGCAGGCTCTGAGACTCTGGCTGAACTCGGTGCACAGTTTGGGCCCAGAGTCCCTAGCTGGGCTTGGTGGGCACTTTGGGCCCAGAGACTCTACCTGAGTTTGGCATGCGGTCCAGGCCCCAAGACTCTAGCTGAACTCGGCCAGCTAAGTGTGCAGTTTGGGCCGGAGACCCTGATTGGACTCAGCGCTAACTGGACTATGTGTGTGGATTAAGCCCAGAGACCCATTTGGGTCAAGAGACCCATTTGGGTCCAGAGACATGAACTGGACTCAGTGTGTGTGTGGTTTAGGCCCTGTGACACTAACCTGGACTCTGCGAGCAGTTTGGGTCCTGAAACGCTACCAAAAACCACAGACCAGTGGAGCATCAAAGCTCTGGGACTAAGGAAATCTCAGGGAGACATGAAGTAGAGTGGCCAGTAGACCCTCACTGCCCAACCAGGTTCAGTCCCTGGAGAGCTCCAGTGCTACAAGGTGACCAAGAAGGCTGTGGATACTTTGAGCTCACCCAACACACATTCAGAGACCCAAGAAGATTACGGTACCCACAGTACAGGGGAGTTGGGGATTACTGGCTGTGAGAGACCCAAACTACAGGGCTAGCTTCCTGCCATGCAGACCAGTGAAGCATCAAAGTTTCCAGCCTAGGGAAATCATGAGAAAACAGGTGAATCTATACCCAGACTCCCTCCATGCAACTCCAGAGCTACATGCCAAAAATAGAGACAGCAAGATGCATAAAGGACAGCATAAAATCATATGCAAAAAACAAAAACAAAAACAAAAACAATATGGCTACTCAAGATCCCAGAGAGACCAAAGAAAACAACCCAGAGAACTCAAACACAATGTAAATACAAGAAAATGACCTCAAATCCTTAGTAATGAGGATGGTAATGGAGGAAACAAATAAAATTCATAATCAAATGCAGGGAGACACAGCCAAATAGTGGAAGACATAAAAAAGGCCTGCAGAGAGGCAATGGAATTTTTTTTCAGGAAAATACAAACAACCAGATGAAGGAAATGAATAAAACTCTTCAATCTCTGAAGGCCTATAAAGTCAATGGAAGAAACTCAGGAATATACAAACAATCAGATGAAAGAAATCAATAAAACAGTTCAAGATCTGAAGATGAAAATGGATTCAATGATAAACACAGAGACATAAGAAAAACAGGAACGTGAGAGCTCAGAGAGGAAGGCGAGCAACACAGAAGTGAGCCTTTCTAACAGAATCCAAGAGATGGAGGAGTGAATCTCAGGTCTAAAAGATACAATCATGGATCTTGAAGCAACCATAAAAGAAAATGCTAAATCTGGGAATATTCCTGACACAAAACATCCAAGAAATCAAGGATACCATGAAAAGAAGAAATCTGAGGATAATAGGCATTGAGAAAAGAGAAGATGCCAGACTGCAAGGTCCAGAAAATATTCTCAACAAAGTCATAGAATAAAACTTCCCCAATCTGAAGAAAGAGATGCCTATAAGCATACAAGAGGCCTACAGAACACCAAATAGAATACAACAGAAAAGGAAAACTTCCCGTCACATAATAATCAAAACACAAAACATACAGAACAAAGAAAAATATTAAAAGTTGCAAGAGAAAAGGGCCAAATAACATTTAATGGCAAACCTATCAGAATTACACCTGACTTCTCAGCAGAGACCATAAAAGCCTAAAGGGCCTGAACAGAGATCCTGCAACCCTAAGAGACCACAGATGCAGGGCCAGACTACTTTACCCAGCAAAACTATCAATAACCATTGATGGAGAAAACAAAATATTCCATGACAAAAACAAATTCAAACAGTACCTATCCACAAACTCAGCTTTATAGAAGGTACTAAAAGGAAAACTCCATCCCAAATGGACAAACTACAACCAAAACTACACAGGAAATAGATAACAATACCACTGCAAAAACATAAGCACACAAGTGCTCTTCTGGAGCCAACATCAAAATTAAGACTCTTAACAGTCACTGGTCATTAATATCTCTCAACACCAGTGGTCTCAATTCTCCAATAAAAAGACACAGACTAACTGAATGGATGCATAAACAAGATCCAACATTCTTCTGCATTCAAGAAACACATCTCACCCATAAAGATAGACATTACCTCAGGGTAAACGGCTGGAAAACAATTCCAAGCAAATGGTCACAAGAAGCAAGCAGGCATAGCCATTTTAATGTCTAAAAAAATAGACTTTCAACCAAAATTAATCAAAAGGGATGAGGAAGGACACTTCATACTCATCAAAGATAAAGTCAACAAAGATAACATCACAATTCTGAACATCTATGCTCCCAGTACAAGGGCACCCACATTTGTAAAAGATCTATAACAAAGCTTAAACCACACATTGATCCCCACACAATAATAGTGGGAGACTTGAACACCCCACTCTCACTGAAGGATAGCTCATTGAAACAGAAACTAAGCCGAGAAATAACATCATTAACCAATGCCATGAATCAAATGGATCTAACACCTTTCACCCAAACAAAAAGGAATATACCTTCTTCTCTGCACACCATGGAACTTTCTCCAAAACTGATCACATCATAGGTCACAAAGCAAGCCTCAACAGATACAAGAGGATTGAAATAATACCTTGTATCCTATCAGATCACCATGCTCTTAGGCTGCACTTCAACAACAACAGAAATAACAAAAAGCCTACACATACATAGAAACTAAACAACTCTCTACTTAATGACACCTGAGTCAGGGAAGAAGTAAAGAAAGAAATAGAAGACTTCCTGAAAGTCAATGAAAATGAAGGAGCAATATACCCAAATTTGTGGGATACATTGAAAGCAGTGCTAAGGGGAAAATTCAGAGCACTAAGTGCCTTTAAAAAGAAAGTGGAAACATCCCACATAACCAACATAACAACACAGCTGGAATTCCTAGAAAAAAAAAAGAAACAGAAACACCCAAGATGAATAGACGACTGGAAATAATCAAACTCAGGGCTGAAAGTAATAAATTAGAAACTAAGAAAACAGTCCAAAGAATCAACAAAACAAGAGCTGGTTCTTTGAGAAAATCAACAAGATAGTCAAACCATTAGCCAAACTAACTAAAAGGCAGAGAGACAGTATCCAAATCAACAAAATCAGAAATGAAAAGGGAGACATAACAACAGACACTGAAGAAATACAAAGAATCATATAATCCTACTTCGAAGGCATATATGCCACAAAATTTGAAAATCTAAGGGAAATGAATGATTTTCTTGATTAATTTCACTTGCCAAAATTGAGTGAAGAACAGATAAACAAACTAAATAGTCCCATTTCCCCTATAGAAATAGAAGCAATTGTTGAGAGTCTCCCAATGAAAAAAAGCCCAGGGTGAGATGGTTTCAGTGCAGAATTCTACCAGACCATCAAGGATGTGCTAATACCGATACTCTACAAGCTACTCCAAAAGATAGAAATGGATGAAACTCTACCAAATTCATTCTATGAGGCCATAGTCACATCCATACCTAAACCTCACAAAGACCCAACAAAGAATGAAAATTTCAGACCAATTTCTCTTGTGAACATTGATGTAAAAATACTAAATAAAATACTTGCAAAATGAATACAAGAACACATCAAAGATATCATTCACCATGACCAGACAGGCTTCATTCCAGGCATGCAGGGATGGTTTAATATATGGAAATCTATCAATGTAATCCACTATATAAACAAACTGAAAATAAAAAACCACATGATCATCTCATTAGATGCAGAGAAAGCATTTGATAAAATCCAACACCCATTCATGTTTAAAGTTTTGGAGAGATCAGGGATACAAGGCACATACCTCAACATAATAAAGGCTATATACAGCAAGCCAATAGCCAAAATTAAATTAAATGGTGAGATACTCAAGGAAATTCCTCTAAAATCGGGGACCAGACAAGCCTGCCCACTTTCTCCATATCTCTTCATATAGCTCTTGAAGTTCTAGCCTGAGCAATAAGATACAAAAGGAGATCAAGGGGATCCAAATAGGACAGGAGGAAGTCAAACTATCCCTATTTGCAGATGATATGATAGTGTACATAAGTGACCCCCAGAATTCCATCAGAGAACTCCTACAGCTAATAAACACCTTTGGCAAAATGGCTGGATACAAAATTAACTCAAAAAAACAGTAGCCTTCCTATATATAAAGGACAGTCTTACAGAGGAAGAAATTAGGGAAACTACACCCTTCACAATAGCCACAAGCAATATAAAATATCTAGGAGTAACTCTAACCAAGCAAGTGAAGGACTTGTTTGAAAAAAACTTTAAATCTCTGAAGAAAGAGATTGAAAATGACATCAGAAAATGGAAAGATGTCCCTTGTTTATGGATCAGGAGAATTAACATAGTAAAAATGGCCGTCTTACCAAAAGCAATTTACAGATTCAATGCAAACCCTATCAAAATACCTACACAAGTTTTTAAAGACATTGAAAGATCAATTCTCAACTTCATATGGAAAAATAAACAACCCAGAATAGCAAAAACGACCTTATACAATAAAAGATCCTCTGGAGGAATCTCCATTCCTGATCTCAAGCTGTACTATAGAGCAATAGCCATGAGTTTTAGAGCTGTTTTGCTGTTCCACATGCATGCCCCAACCCTTGGGATTATAGAATTCCATGCCATGCTTGGGTCACCATGATAACTAAACATTGAGCATATTAGTCGCAGAAAGTAAGAAGATATTTGTTGGTACAGATTGCTGTGTTACATTTAAAATAACAATGCTATTTTGTTTTTTTCTAAAGGAAAGTCCAACACTTCTCTCATCTCAATGTACCTTCTCTGACAGGATTGAGGGTGGCATTTTGTAGAATGTAGAGAAATCTTGTGTCCTTTGTCATTTAAATTTGTGATGTATCTCTATGTTCTGTCACTCACTGGCAGGTACATAGACTGTGGTGTATGGCATGGGCATAGCATGCATTCATATACACTTCTTATTCTCTCTGCCATGCAAAGCACTAACTAATATGACAGAGTTCATTAGTCTATTACAAATGGCCCTAGAACCACGTAAGCGGTTCTCCAGTGGTGTGAGAGTTTTCACCAGGAGCTCTCACAATGAACTAGCGCTGTAGCCTGGGACTTCAAGTCCAGCTCAGTAGAACTATCCTTCCATGCAGATCATTTAATGTTGCGTAGTGCTTGACAGTCTCTGCAGTAAGAGTGTCCTTTTTCACATGACACCTGAAATGACACCAGATTTCTTCATGACTCATCACTTTTCAGATAATGTTACACATTTTCCAAGGCAATGCCTGAAAGGCAGAAGGTTCATTCTGGCTCATGGTTGTAGAAGTTTTAGAACAACATATTGTCCTACTGTACCACTGCAGAATCAAGTTCGGTAGACAGTCATAAAGACTAGGGGATGAGAGAGAGGCAGACAGGGAGAGAGACAGTTGTAGGGAATGAGAGGGAGACCAAAAGACAGAATGACAGACAGAGAGGGAGATGGAGGGAAGGAAGCAGAGAGAGAGAGAGACAGAGAGACAGACAGAGAGACAGACAGAGACAGAGACAGAGACAGAGAGACAGACAGAGACAGAAAGACAGAGACACGACAGAGACAGAAACAGAGAGCGATTGATTCAGAGATAGCCAGAGAGATCGATAGAACATGATTTGCTTCTTGTTTTATAACCTCATTATTTCTGTTTTATTCTTGCATATTTATTTAATTCCATTTCCTTCTCTTAAGAACAGCTTATTTTCTCATAGAGTATATCCTGATTTTAGTTTTTCCTCCCTCTACTGTATCTAGATGTCCAGATCCCCTCCCCTTTCTCTCCAATCTAGTTCTGTCATTCATTAGAATATAACAGGCTTCCCAGTGGCAACATCCATAGAACTAAATAAAATGGAATGAGGTAAAACCAAAATTATTATATCAAAATTGAACATAGCTAACTCATGAGAAAGAAAAGCATCCAAGTGGAGGCACCAGTGTTAGAGGTTCTCTTCTCCTCACAGTTAAGAGTCCCATAAAACAGTTTATTTTTACACTCAAATAACATATAAAATGTTTAATATGTATGTAGAGGGCCTGACCCAGAGATATGTAGGCCCTGTGCTTTCTACCTCAGTCTCTAGGAGTGCATATGAGCCTTCCTTAGCTGATTGAGAGGGCCTTGTTTTCTTCTTGTCCTCCATGCCCTTTGGCTCCTACAGGCTTTTCCACCTTCTCTGCTCTGCGATTCCCTCCCTTGTGGGAGACTCACTATTTTAGACACCTTCTCTCCATAATGTGTTCCTGTGGTTCTCTGTGTCTGTTCTAAACTGCTTTTAGAGGAGGCCTCAGATGATGTCAGGACAAGGCACAGATTTACAAATATTGCCATGTACCATTAGTGTCATTTTGTGTGTTTTTCCATAATTTCCTTATTTTAAATTAATTAAATTATTTATTCATTTTACATCCTGTTCATAGCACCCTCATTCCTCTCCTCCCAGTCTCACCATCTCTCTGCGTTCTCCTCCTCCTCTCTCCCCTATAACTGAGAAAAAATGGAGACACACTACCACCATTCCCTGCCCATAAAGTTGCATCAGGACTGAGCATCCTCTTACCCTGTGGTCTGGTGAGGCAGTCCCACCAGGGATAGTGATAAAAAGCAGGCAACAGAGTCCATGTTAGAGACAGTCCCTGCTTCTTCTACTGTGAGACCCACATGAAGCTTGAGCTTCCCATAAGGTGCATCTGTGTAGAGGACCTAGGTCCAGACCATGTATGGCCCTTGTTTGGATGCTTTCGTCTCCAGAAGCCCCTCTGAGCCTTGGATAGTTGGCTCTGTTGGTTTTGTGGAGCTGCTGTCACCTCCAGTTCCTTCTCCCACCCCCCTTTTCCACAAGACTCCCTACACCTCACCCAATGTTTGGTTGTGAGTCTCAGTTTCTGTTTCAACCCACTGATGGGCATAGGCACTCAGAGGAAAGGTGTGCTAGCCTACTGGATGTAGTCACAGAAGAGTATTGTTAATAGTGTTAGGGGTTGGCTTTCTCCCATTGGGTGTTTTTTTAGGTTGTGCGAGACATTGTTTGGACAGTCCTTCCATCTCTGCTCTATCTTTATCCCTTCACATGTTTTAGGCAGTTTAAATTTTGGGTTAAAGTGTTTGTGGGTATGTTGGTGTTCCCTTCCCACTATTAGGATCCCTGTCTTGTTAGAGGGTGACCTTTTCAATCTCCATATCTACTTATAGTAAGGGTCTCAGCTAGAGTCACCCCCATATCCTCCTGGGGTTATAGGTGTCCAGCCTGTCTCAGAGATGCCCCAGACCAAGGTTTCTCTTCCATCTTCAAAGTTCCTGTCCTCTGGCCTGCACCCCCTCACCGTTGTTCCCATATCAAGTCCCAACCCCCATTTCTTTCCTCCAGTGCTCCTTCTCCTATCCTGTTCCTACACTTCAATAGACACTTTCTCTGTCTAATCTGTTTCCCTTCTCAGTGAGATTCATCCATCCTCTCTTGGGCCCTCCTTGTTACTTCGCTTCTTTGGGTCTGTGAATTGTAGTATGGTTGTCTTCCTCTGATGAGAACTCTCTGATTAGCTCTGTACCCCATTTAAAATTGGGGTATTTGATTTGTTGATGTTTAATTTCTTGAGTTTTGTATATATTTTGGATTTTAGTCTTCTGTTGGATATAGAGTTGGTAAAGATCATTTCCCAATCTCTAGGCTGTGCTTTGTCCCACTGACAGTGTCCTTTGACTTGCAGAATCTTTTCAATTTCACGAGGTCCCACTGACCACTGGGTCAAGGAAGAAATAAAGAAATTAACAAAAAAGAAAGAAGTTAAACTCTTTCTAGAACTCAATGAAAATGAAGGCACAACATACCCTATCTTATGGGACACAAAAAAATCATTGCTAAGTGAAAGTGCCTTCATAAAGAAATTGGAGAGATCTAATATTAGCAACTTAACAGCATACCTGAAACCTCTAGAACAAAAAGAAGCAAACACACCAAAGAAGAGTAAATGTAAAGGAAGAATAAAAATCAAGGCTGAAATAAATGAGTTAGAAACAAAGAGAAAAATTGAAAGAATCAATGAAATTAAAAGCTAGTTCTTTGAGAAAAATAAATAAGATAGGCAAACCATTAGCCAAACTACCTAAAAGGCAGAGAGATAATACCCAAATTAACACAATCAGAAATGAAAAGGGCAGCATAACAAAAGACACCGATGAAGTCCAAAGAATTATTAGACCTTTTATTAAAGCTTATACTCTACAAAAGTAGAAATTTATATGAAATGGATGATTTCTTTATAGATTCCACTAACCAAATTAGATCAACATAATGTTAACCATATAAATAGTCCTATATCTCCTAAGGAATTAGAAGCAGTGATCAAATGTCTTCAACAAAAATAAAGCCCAAGGCCAGATGGTTTTAGCACAGAATTCTACCAGACTTTCAAAGAACTAATACCAATACTCCTCAAACTATTCCACAAAATAGAACCAGAAGGAACATTGCCAAACTCATTCTATGAAGCTACAGTCATGCTAATACCTAAACCACCAAGAAAGAAAAATTCTAAGAAAGAGAATTTCAGACCAATAACCCTCATGAACATTGATGATAAAATACTCAATAAAATACTTGCAAAGAACACATAAAAACAAGAACAAAAAAAATCCACCATGACCAATCAGAATTCATGCAAGGATGGAGAGTTGTTTCACCATAGAAAATCCATTAATGAAATCCACCATATAAACCAACTAAGAGAAAAACATGATCATCTCATTAGATGCTGAAAAAGCCTTTGAAAAAATCCAACTCCCCTTCATGATAAAAGTCTTTGAGGGATCAAGGGATACAAGATCCATACCAAAATATAATAAAGGCAATATATAGCAAGCCAATACCCAACATCAAATTAAATGAAGAGAAAATTAAAACCATTTCACTAAAATCAGGAACAACACAAAGCTGTCTATTCTCTCCATATCTATTCAACATAGTACTTGAAGTTTTGGTAATAGTCATAAGACAATGAAAGATCAAAAGGATATGAATTGGAAAGGAAGAATTTAAAAGGTCTCTATTCACAGATGATAGTGTAGTATACGTTATTGACCCCAAAAATTCTATCAGAGAACTTCTAGAGCTGATAATAACCTTCAGCAAATTGGCTGGATACAAAATTAATTTAAAAACCAGTAGACTTCCGTTGTAATATAATAAATGGATGAGAAAGAACTTAGTAAAACAACACCCTTCACAGTAGCCACAAATAATATAAAAAAAATATTGGTTTTACTCTAACCAAGCAAGGGAAAGTCCTGAAAATCTAGAGCTTCAAGATTTTGAAGAAAGAATTTGAAGAAGTTAGAAGATGGAAAGATCTCCCATGCTAATGGATCAGTAGGATTAGCATAGTAAAGATGGCCATCTTACAAAAAGCAATCTGCAGATTCAATGTAATTCCCATCAAAATTCAAACACAATTCCTGACAGACCTTGAAAGAGCAATTCTCTACTTCATATGAAAAAAGAAACAGGTGTGGTTGAAGTTTTGATTATGTTATATAAACATGTTTTTGTTATGATCCCAAGTGTGAGATGTGAAACTTCATTTAGTTTCTCCACAGATGATAATAGTCTCCTAAGACTTTATCATCTTTATCTTTATCAGCTGGGAATTTCCTTGTGCTAGGAGCCTGGTGTTTGGCATCTGGAGGGGAGGGGAGGAGGAGAGCAGAGGAGGGGAGGAGAGGAGAGGAGAGGGAGAGAGAGAGATCTGGAGAGAAATGCCCTGAAGAACACCTAGAGAAGGCTGCTGCTGATTTCTTCCACTGCCACCGTTTGCTGTTTGCTGTTTGTCTGGACAGCTGGGATTCTGATGAAGAAGAGTGGAACAGCCCCACAGAACTGTGTCTAAAAAGGTCTACATCCACTTTACCTAGTAAACTTCTTTATCTCTTACCTAGGGTCGGTGGGTTGGAAAGGAGGTAGAGGAATTAAGGAACTCCAAATTAAGTACATTTTTTAAAAAGCAAAGCCTTCACCCAGAATACCCAAATATCCTGTAAAACAAAAGCACATCTGGAGGTATCACTATGTTCTACAAAGCAATAGTAATTTTAAAAACTGCATTATATTGGAATATAAATGGACAGATTGATCGATAGAATCAAGTTGAAGACCCAGAAATACACTCACATACTTATGGACACCTGATTTTTACAAAGAAGCCAAAACCAAATGGTAGAAAAAAGAAAGCATCTTCAACAAATGGCGCTGGTCTGCCTGGAGGTCTGCATGTAGAAGAATGGAAATAGATCCATATTATTCACCTTACTCAAATATCAGCTCCAAGTGGATCAAAGATCTCAACATAAAACCAAATACACCAAACATAATAGAGGTGAACGTGAACATATTGTCGCAGAAGACAACACCCTAAACAGAACACCGACAGTTCAGGCAGTAAAGTCAACAACGAATAAAAGGGATCTCATGAAATGAAGAGCTTCTGTGAGAGGAAAATGTCAATGGGACAAAACAGACTATTTTCTTATAGTCCACCCTCCCACCTACAATAGACTGCACCCTCCTATGTCAATTACTAATTGAGAAAATGCCCTGCGGTTTTTCCTTAAACTCGATCTTCTGGAGGCATTTTCTCAGTTGAGACTCCCGGCCCTCAGGTGGCTTTTCAAGTTGACACAAATCTAGTCAGCACATTCACCAACCCATCTCACCAGCCCCTTAGTTTCTTTCCCACTGCTCTGACACAGTCTCTGACAGGAATATAGGAAAAGACATTTATCTTAGCTCATGTTCAGAGATCTGAAGTGTATCACAGCAGGGCAGGCATGGCGGAGTGTTTCATCCATGGCAGCAGGAGGGTGTGGCCATGGCTGCTCATGCCATGGCCGACCAGGAAAGAAGGAGTGGCCAGAAGCATGTCTGGGCTATTACCTTAAAGGCCACTCCTAACTCTCCACTTCTGCCTGGAAGGCTAGCCTTCCCAAATAGCACAACCACCTAGGGAACAAGTGCTCAAAACTGCATGTTAGACCCGGAGTGAACAACGCTATGAGAAGCTGCAGAGTTCACGAGGAGAGAAGGGAACCATCATAAATAGGAAAGTGCAGTTTAGAGCAGGAGAGGTCAGAGCTGTGGATGTCACAGACTCCTGAAGTGGGAGAAAATACCCAAAAGGTGCTATGCCAAACACATCAAATGGACTCATTAGATGAACAAAGAACTAAATATTGTCCTCACTGTTCTCCCTGGTGGTATCTACATGTTTAAAGGAAGCACAGTAATAATTACTGAGCAAAATTCCACCCAAGATCACAGGCACAGTTCCTGCATTGTTATCTGATAGCCAGTTAAATGTAAGAATGACCCCAGTGGCTTACATGTACTAGGCAAGTGTTCTGCTACTCAACCCTAACCCTACCCTCCTGTTTGTGTTTCACTGTTGTCCCAGGGTAGGTTGTCCAGGCTAGCCTTGCGTGCGATCTCCCTGCCTCATCCTCTCAATTATCTTCTGCCAGCCCTGAGATCTCTGTCTGGATTTCTTGGACTTGGACATGGCCAGCTTGGAGAAATGCTAGCCCGCAATGCTGCAGAGGTCTTCAGAATGATAATGTAGTTGACCACTAGGTGTCAGTGTAGCATCCTCAATGAAACAGGGCTGCTGCCTTCTTCCAGAGTGAGAGTGATTTCCATCCATCCCTGTTAAAAATCAGGTTTACCTTTGTCAGATGTGGGGTTGGTGAAGATCTTTTCCCAGTCTGTAGGCTGTCGCTTTGTTCTCTTTACCGTGTCACCTGCCTTACAGAAGCTTCTCAGCCTCATGAGGTCCCATTTATTAATTGTTGACATTAATGCCTGGGCTGTTGGTGTTCTGTTCAGGAAGTTGTCTCCTGTGCCAATATGTTCCAGGCTCTTTCCCATTTTTTCTTCTAAGTGATTTAGTGTCTCTGGTTTTAGGTTGAGGTCTTTAATCCACTTGGATTTGAGTTTTGTACAAGGTGACAAATACGGGTCCAGTTGCATTTTTTTACACATAGACATCCAGTTAGACCAGCACCATTTGTTGAAGATGCTATCCCTTTTCCATCGAATGGATTTGGCTTCTTTGTCAAAAATCAAATGACCATACAGGCGGTAAACCTTAAGCCCCTACCCAGATCTAGCCAATGGACAGAACACTCTCCACAGTAGAGTGGAGAGTGGGATATTACTTTCTCACATACTCTGGTGCCTCACCTTTGACCATGTCCCCTGGACGGGGAGACCTGGTGGCAATCAGAGGAAGGACAGCAGGTTACCAAGAAGAGACTTGATACCCTATGAACATATACAGGGGGGAGTAATCCCCCTCAGGAACAGTCATAGGGGAGGGGAATAAGGGGAAAATGGGAGAGAGGGAAGAATGGGAGGATACAAGGGATGGGATAACCATTGAGATGTAACAAGAATAAATTAATAAAGGAGGAAAAAAAATCAGGTTTACGCAGTACTTCTGAGGATCACAACTGGTCCTTATGAGGAGGAGCTGAGGACTTAAGGATCAGATTTCTTTCTCTGTAACACTGCAGGTGGATTTTGATTTAACACCTCAGCAAGACCAGGTGGCTTCAGAAGGGAGACCGAGGTTAAAAGGTGGA
Source organism: Acomys minous (assembly GCF_964271855.1). Classification (NCBI taxonomy): domain Eukaryota; kingdom Metazoa; phylum Chordata; class Mammalia; order Rodentia; family Muridae; genus Acomys; species Acomys minous. The sequence goes on from NC_140492.1 coordinate 611,774, forward strand.
AAGTAGGAAAAGAGGTGTGGTTTCAGGTGACATTCATGACTTGGTGGTTGTTCAAGGCAGTGGATGAGCAGGAGGCCATCCATCGCAGAGGACAAGATACAGAGGTAGATTGTAGTGAGTACAACACGCGGCTCCTCCGATGAATACAAGGGAGTTGACTTGCCACTCTGGCTTTATCTTATGTTCATTTTTATATATTTTTTTGAAGATATCTTTTCCCCGTTTTCTTTGGAAGAAGTTTCTAACAATAACTTTGTTATCGCCATGGAGAGACAATCCTATCTGCAGAGTGTCTCTGCATTGAACAGTATATGTGTTTACCGTCGAGTACCATATTGACCATGAGCTCATGAATTTAAGGTACAAGTGTCATTTTCCTGTAATAGGTAGAAATTAGACAGAAGGAGTGGAAGTCACTTAGCGAAATTGTTACTAATTGATATTATTTATTTTGGCACTAACTGTGTGTATAATGACATTTACTGGTGCAATCTAGGCTGGGATTTTGATTTTTCTCCTGATGACCATAGGAGACAAGTTCATGTTAAGGGGCATTATGGCAGGGGATTACAGGGCCCCACCGTAATGAAGTGAGAGGTAGGCTTCAGGTATCAGTGACCAAGCTACTGGCCTATGTTCAGGTAGAGTTCTAAGTGGTGTGATTCTAGGGAACACTACAACATGCCAGATTCCCTGTCCTTATCAGTGTCGTGAAAAGCAAGCTGTCACTCCAGGACCCAAGACCCCAAGGGCAGACAGGAGTGTCCTTCCTTCAGGCAGAATTAGCAGAAGGCTTTCTTCAGGGTCATATTCTGAAATGCAAATGTGTCTGGAAAGGGTAATAAGTAAACCCTACCATGTCCCAAAGTAATCTCTAGCCTGTGCCACCAAAACAGTCAGGATATGAGGGGAACAGGGAAGTAGCAAGAGATCAAGTTTTGGGGTGGATTGGGATGAAGATTAGACTAAGTACATCCACTTTTCCACTCCTAACTATAGATAAGTTATAATTCCATCTGAGTAGGGCAGAGCTCATAGAAGATTCACTTGTCTCTGTTGGATGTCACTAGGGAAAAGTGGTTTGTTTCATGTTGGGAATGGCCCGATTGGGCTGGACCCTACATAGCCATGCCCATAAAGGGTTGGCAGTATGTGAGGGGATGCAGTGTGGGGATCTCACCCCTGCTTGGCACTTCCTTGAAATGGCCTCAGTGATTTGCTTGGGTGAGGCAGATCTGCTGAGTTCTGCATGGCCTAAGCATGTTTGCAGTGTCCCCTCCCTCCCTGAAGATGCACTCTTTCCTGGAGTCACAGAGAAACCAAGAAATTCTCATGGTTCTTGCAGTGTGATGCATTGTTAATACTGATTCCCCAGCAGAGAGCCAGCCCCAAGGGATATGAGAGCTCATGTAAATTCATTCTGATGGTCAGAAAGGCCCTTCATTGTCTTTAATTAGATAATTGATCAGTAACATGGATGAGAAAAAGTTATGGCTAGTTGGCCACAATCCTGAATGGCAATCATTGGTGTAAATTTTCAGTACATGAGTTCTGCACTTGGCACTAAGAGGAAGGAATAGAGCTCTACAATGAATCAAGGTGTGAGACCTAAGACAGGCACACTCTCAAAGAGTGTCCAGTTGATTTTCTTTTATCCACCTAGGTAACAGATAAGGAAGTCGAAATTTATCCCTGGTAGCTGGGTCCTGAAGACAGATGTTTAAGATGTGTTCCCCAATGTTAACTGAAAGTCCACTTATGCTCTCTAAGCTCCTGGGGGGGAAAGGAGAGAGCTGAGCTGGCAGCAGCCTCTGCCTCTTCTGTTCCACATGGGAGCCACCAGCTCCTATCACCCAGCATCCATTTTCTTTCTCAAGACCAATATTTTGTCATCATTGTGAGAAAACTTTAAGCTGAGAGATGACAACTGAAGTATAAAATATAGAAAGTCAGAGAGAGTTCCACAGCAAGATCAGCAACAGAGTTTCAGTCTGAGTGCTGAGCAACTGTGGTTCTCTATCCTCTCTCTCTCTCTCTCTCTCTCTCTCTCTCTCTCTCTCTCTCTCTCTCTCTCTCTCTCTCTCTCTGTGTGTGTGTGTGTGTGTGTGTGTGTGTGTGTGTGTGTGTGTGTGTGTAGATAAGGGAGGCTTGTGTCACTTTCATGAGAAATATTTACGGGCTGAGGGCAGATGAGGAATGTTTTGCCAGCAGGTCAAGAAGTGAATGGGGAAGGCTGAATGCTCAGGTGCAATGATCTGGGTCTTTACTGTCCCTCTAAGGCTCATGTCTTAAAGGCTTGACCCTTGTTGGAAGGACACTTCTGGGAGGTAATGGAACATTTAGGATGTAGCAACATGGGAGAAGTCAGGTTATAAAAAGGAATGTGAGACCCTGGTCCCTTCCTGACTTTCCTTGCTCTGCAGCTTATGACATGAGCAATGTTTTCTGTCTCTGCCAGTCAGCATACCTGCCATAAACCCAAAACAGTGGGGCCACCTGACCTGGAAAGAAGCCTTAGAACCATGAGCTAGAAAGTGAGCCCAGATGTATTATCTCAACTCATTACCTTTTCTGTCTTCTAAGCTAAGGCTCTGCTCTGCTGCTGCTGTTCTTGGTGGTGGTCTCATGGTACTGGTCTAAAATGCTGGGTTCCTCTGCTGCAAGGGGCTGCACTTTCACTAATAGCTTCTCCTGGACTGTCTTCATAGTGCAGAGCCCCAGCATTTCTCCATGACCATGTCATACCTTGAAAACCAGTACCTCTGGAGACTCTAACACTATTAAGTTGAGCTGCCAGCATAAGGGCCAGCCTTGATTGCCTCTGGAAGACAGGTTCTGTGTGAAGACTCTGAGGCAACTCTGAGATTTCACCTCAAGAATGCTAGCCTCAGTATCTGTCCAGATCCCCCACTGGGTGGAGTCTCTCAGAGGACATCTATGTGTGACTAATATCCACTTATAAGTGACTATATGCTGTGGGTTCCTTTCTGTGGGAGGCTGGGCTAAGAATCTGGTCACAGAGTTTTCTTCAGCCTTCTGGAGGCTACCTGAAGAAGGCCCTTTCCTGAAAACCGGTCATGAGGAAGGCATTCTGGGCAGGGAAGGAGCTTTCTGGCCAGATTCCCCAGCTCGAGGGAGTGCAGGGCAGCCGAGCTTACCCAGGGTTGAGAGGAAGGAAATCCATGTCCCTTCCAGCAGGGGAAGGGATCCTCTGACTAGTGAAAAGCCAGATAACAGGCCGCACTTGGGTAAAATAAAGACAGTCAAGAGTCAAAGAGCTAGATTTTAATTCATTACGCTTAATGATAAAAGTAAGAGAAAAACAGAGAGCTCACAGGGAAAAGGGGGAATGCACCCACCAACCTCCAACCTCTGGGGTTTTAACCAAGGGTACCTGAATAGCAGAAAACACTCCAGGGCACTTCCCAGGGCTTGTCTCCAGGGCACCTTTGATATGTTTTCTTCAAAGTGCCAGCTTTTAACACTTTTGTATGGGTTGGGGGGTGGTCTGGTGAGCTCATGTTAGCAGGGGGGACACTCACCTATAACCGAGCACTTACCAGGAGAGAGCATCTCCTCCGCCTATAGACAAAGGCCCACAATATACCGTGTGTGCCTTTCTGGGTCTGGGTCTGGGACAGATACTGGGACTGGAAGCTGGACTCTGGGTGGAGTGCTGAAAGTTGTAGGGGAAAGTGGGGGGATGGGAGGTCTGGGAGGGAGGAAGAGCTCCACAGGGAGACCATCAAGGCCTGTGGATCTGGGCACAGGGGGACATGCACAAATGGATGCACCAGCCAAGGACAATGCATGCAGAGAACCAAGAGCCCTGTTCAGATGTAACCAATGGACTATGGATTCTCCATGTGGTTGCAGGGGAGGGCGGCTGCTGAACCTCTGACATGCACTGTCGATGCCGCCCCTGACCAGCATGAAAGACACCAACACGGGGAACTCTTCTTGCCGCAGTTTATTCAGGATCCTGGACTACTGGAGTGACCCCGGGAAAAGCTCCGACAGAACCTTTATAGTGTGCCTGGTCCTATCAGAGATTGCAACGTTGTTGCTCCTGGTTGGTGCGTTCAGATCACGCCATCTCACGCTATGCCTTGTTTGAATCACACCACCTCACGCCATGCCTTCAGGCATGCGCATACGGGGCTTGCTCACTGCGCATGCGCAAAAGGGGCGCATTGCGCTGGGGAAGCAGCAGGGCACTGCTATCTATGGCTCTCCACAATGCACTCTGGTGCCCACAGTTTGGTTACTGCCTCTTGGCAATACCACCTAGTGAGCACACAGAGGAAGGGGATGCAGGCTATCCTGATGAGACCTATTGGCTGTGGCCAGACAGTTAAGGGATGACCTGGCTCAGCTGCCCTTTCTGACCATGTGCATCAAGGAGAGTCTGCGGCTGCCTTCCCCAGTCATAACGGCCTCCTGCTGCTGCACCCAGGATATTTGCATCATCAATGTTTTTGGAGCCTATCACTACCCAAGTGTGTGGCAGGACCCTGAGGTCAATGACCCCTTCCGTTTTGATCCAGAGAACATCCAGGACAGGTCCCTCTGAGCAGGACAGGTTGCTCAGGCAACCGATCAGGACTGAAAGAAGAAAAAGGAAAGGGAGCCCAGGGTTTCTTCTCTAGAGACTGGCTCTACCGAGCAGTGAGGAGAGCTTAAACTGACCACAATTTTCCTAAGGCTGAGGCTGTAAAAGCGGCTCTGGCTAGAAACTGCGGGGGGGGGGGGGGGGTGGCGGGGGGGGGGGCGGGGGGGTCATAAAAGGAGGCTCTGATCTGTAGATAGGCCTCTTTGCGGAGATCGCCAATAAATTTGTGTAAACTTAAGCTTATTAGCCGTAGAAGGCTGATGGCCCTGAGTCTGCTAACTTATTTGAGAATCTACAGCGAAGTAAGAAATAAGAGAGAGATAGAAAATGAACCACTCACACGCATACATTCAAGAGAAAAGATAGATGGAATTAGGCATCTTGACTTCAACTGAAGTCAGGTTTCCCAATTTTCAGCACATGCATTGAAGAGAAAAGGATCAAGAGCAGAGGTGGATGAAGTCAGACATCTTAACTTCAACTGAAGTTAAGCTTCCTAAATTTCCCAGCCACGTTTATTGTAGAAGAGCGTACTTATACTTCTGAGAAAGGGGAATTACCTCATAGTCAAAAGAGTACAATTAATCACAAAAACAGCTGAATTCTAAAATACAACAGGTTACATGTCTTAAAGCTAAACATTTCTTATCTATGTATCCATTATATAAGTTCATAGTGAGTTCAGAATGACGAAGATTGACAGGGTCTAAGGTTAATCAGGTCTGAAACTTACAATAGTATACAACTTATTAATTAGAACAGACCTAACTATACATTATCCAGCTATGTCTTAGTTCATTATGAACCCAGAACAATAATTTTTATCTGTCTTTCATTCTAAGAAACAGAGAAAATTTAGACATATGTAGGTAGCTTCATTACACTTAGGTCATGAGAAGTTTAAACAAACTTGCCCATATTTATGGTGAAAATACCAGGATTCACGGTGCCATCTGCAGTGGAGGCTTATCTGAAGCCACAAATCTGCTAGTAGGCTATCCTTAGTGAGGCATTTGGAGGTCCAAAGAGGTATTTATTGTAGCCATAAACTAACTTTAACTTTTAAAGCTATTTGAATCAAATCAGGAATTCCATAATCAGATTAATTCATCTGAATAACAAAAAAGTACATCTTCAATAAGATCCTGTAGGAAATTTGCTCAATCAGAGCTGGTCAGTACTCAGAAAATAGCAACTCACACCAATGCCAGATGTATTTACTTTTGGTTTTTCGAGACAGGGTTTCTCAGTGTAATCTTGGCTGCCAGGGGTGGCTTTGTATTTCTGTTCAGCTCAAACTACTTTGGCTCCACAAACTTAGGTCCTCTCAGGTCTTCTTCCTTCACTTCCTCCTTCTTCACAAAGAATTCTCCACAATCACCCTGGAACCTTACTGCTCTCAGCTTCTCATGATCCAGATATGGATCTATGGTCATGGGTGCCTAGACACCCATCTGGCCTGGCTCTCTCAGTCAACCAGGTTCCTGACGTGGTTTCTCAGAATGTGGCTAGCTATGAGCTCAATTCCCCTCCCCCCTCCCCTTGACCCTAATTGATATAATTGATATCCTGCACAGCTGCAGCCAAGATCAATCGCTTCTCATCTCCTCACACCCCTCCCTCATCCTGTCTTTAAAGTATATAAGCAGCCTGAGAAAATAAAGTTTTGTCAGCTTGACCAGACTCTTGACTTGCTGTCTGTTTTTTGCTTCTCTTGTCCCCCATTCTCTCCCTAGGGGTCCGAGGGTCTCAGTTGATTGTCTGGCGGGCCCGGACACTTGGCTGTCCTGGACTTGCTTTGTAGACCAAGCTGGCCTTAGACTCACAGTGATCCACCTGCCTCTGCCTCCCTGGGTGCCGGGGATTAAAGGCGTGCGCCACCATGCCCGGCTCTAATGCCAGACTTTAGAGAGATGCAGCAGTGCACAGTTGACAGGGCAGTCAGAGGTTGAAAGCAGTTCTGGGGTGCATCACGATACAGACCTTGCAAATACCGGATCATCTCCAGAGACCTCTCATGCCTCCTGGACTTTCCCAAATCAATGGCTCCTGACAGCATGTCAGAGGCTGGAAGCAGTTTGGAGGTGCATCGTGGTACAAGACCTTGCAAACACCAGATCACCTCCTAGACAGCGCACATGCCTAGTGAGCTCCCTTAACAGGGTGGCTCTTGGCAACTCAGGCCACTGTCACATGTGGCAGATTGGAAGAGCTCAGCATTAGCTCTGTATATCAGCATCCAGTGATGTTCTAAATTACTGATAACGATTAGCCTCACCACCAGTAGACACTAAAGTGACTGAGGAAGTAATTAATTTTATCAATATATAGATGAATATTTTAATTCAGAGGATAATTTTTGAAATTCTGTTATATATTAGCAGTCTGTAATAGGCCCCTAATATTCTTTATCTGATCACTATATTCCTTTAAAAATTCATTAGAAGAACTGAAATTTGAGCTGGAGCAATGACTCAGCAGTTAAGAACAGTTACTGCTGCCCCTGCAGAGGAACTGAGTGTGGTTCCTAGCACCACTCTGGGTGGTCCGTACCTGTCTGTAATCCCAGCTCCAAGGGATCCTCCTCCTCTGCCTTCCCTTGAGCGCTGCACTCACACATGCACATCTGCCCACTCCACCCACCCACACACCACATACCCATAATTGGGTGGGGTAGCTGGAGCAGTGCTGGAGAGCCTGCTTTGGTAGTGTTTGTGCAGGAGAGCTGGCAGGTTGTCTAACTCAGCCATAACCCAGTCCCCTCATCCCACTCCAACATTTACACCACATATAAACTTCGTGAGCACATGAAGGGGCCTGTCCTTCAGATCTTGCTATCTGTGGATAATCCCAACCTACTACCATAAGAGCTTATCTTTATGCTACATAATCCAGTGTCACATTCAGACTCACTGTTCAATTATGGACCATGATTTATCTTCACTTTTTCTCTTCTCAATTAAATCATACTTGGTGGGTTAGCTCTTATGTGACCATAACTATGAATTCTGGGTCATTAAACTTATGTTTAAGTCCTTTCTATACCTTTGTACATTATATCACATCAGTTTTAGTTGCACACACTTACTTTAGATTGCTAAATGAATGATTATGTAGAATAATCTTTACCCTTTCATACAACAGTAAACAACACCACTAAAATGATGTGTTTAAAAAATGATGTTGGCTACGTTCAACTTGCATGATAAATTCAATAGAATCTGAAGAAAATTCCTAGCAGTTTGCAACAGGAAACTTGATTCCAAAGCTATTTTTCACATGAGAAAACTCAAGATTCTCAGAAGGGTTATGAATAGTACTGGTTGGTACAATGTGACGTCTGTACTTACCACAAAGATAGAACAATTAAGGATGTGTACAAAAAAAAAGAATGTGTACAATAATTGTGAAAAATTGAGGGGATTGGAGAGAAAAATATAAAAACATAAGCCAAAAAATACATTCAAATTTTCATCAAAATACCTAAGGAAACTTGGACAGGAAAAATGTGAATTTGACCAATGTTACCTATGGTTGCACATGTATACAAATTAAATAGACACAGACTTCATGACTACTACAGGAATAACTCAAAGTGGACCCTAAACTGTTATATTTCTGACCCTTCCGCTATTACTGATCTCGCTTCCAAACAGAAAGACCCCATGCTCTAGAGCTTTCTCTGTAAATGGAGGTGACCAGAAATGGGGGCTATGGCTCAGCAGCCCTTCAGGACCTCTTTGTGATTTCAGGCACACACAAAACCATGTTTTAGAATAATTTAATGTCTGCTTCCTGGCACATGGATTATGTCACAAGATGTGGAATATATCCCATCCAACTACTCAGCACCAGGCACACCTGAGAAACCTCTGCATCTCACAAACTCCATTTGTACCCTGGAATTGAATTTCCATGAATCATGTAGGCCACTGTAACTGGTGGTACACCAAAAGTAATGCCCGTATGTGCACACAGAACAGTGATATAAGAATCACAGCTTTCCACTTCCAGGCCTGCAGAGGCCCCCCAGATCATCACAGAACCAACAGAACCAGTCTCATCCACAGTCCATCTCCGTCCTAGCAGATCAGAATCTGACAGGACAGCAGACCTGCTCCTCCTGGACTGGGCACAGTGGCCATCACACTCACCACGGCATGGCATGTGGTCTTCCTAACAGTTCACTGTAGCTGCATCAGAGCGGAATCCTGGAAGGAACCTGTAAGCTAACTCCCACCAATGCTCCTCATTGTTAGGCCTGCTGAGAGTCCCTCATGGGCAACCTAGCAGGGCTCAGGACAGTAGCAGCTCCTCTACTGGGGGATCAGAGATCAAATCACTTGGACAGCTGATGACTTCCCAGCTCTGACCTTCCACCCTAGGGACAGACAGAGCCCTGGGAAATCTGTGTTTAGTAGGCTTTCACTCTCCCACAGCACTTCTTGTTCCTCTCCCAAGGCACAGGGACCTTTGTTTACATATTCCATTACACACTCAATGTCCACCGCAGCCATCTCTACCTCATAACTGGGATGTACTGTAGCCGAACTTCTGCCAAATTCAAACAGTAAAAACAAAGCAAAAAGCGGCCAGGAATTTTAAAGCAAAGAACAGTCAATGGAAGGTGAATTTTTAAAAAACAAATAAAAAGAAAGGGCGTGGCTGCTCCTGTGCATGGTGGAGTAGTACATTTATTATAGATAAAAGAGGGAGCACAGCCAGAGCCAGGGACATCTGGGAGTCCAGAGTGGACATGACCCTGAGCCATGTAAAGAGAAGGAGGAGGAAAGAAGGGAGAAGCAGATCCAGAGGTCAGGATGGGAAATGATAAAGATGAAAAAGACCAGGTAACCAAAAGGATTGCATTACATAAGGAAGGGCAGCTGGGAAAAGAACAGCCAAATCCCTGGGCTAGAGTACTGGGTATGTCAACCATTACCCTGTAATGGGTAGGGACTGAAGGATGCTGGGAGAAGAGGACAGCCAGGTTTGCATCGATTTGTTAAAAGGGCACCTCAGGCATTTGTCCCAGGGTTTGAGACTTAGTAGTAGACAGTGGTGAGAAGGTTGAAATATTTTAATTGTAATCTCAAACATTATTTTTAAAAGTTGAAACAGGCCTTATGGTCCAATACTCTTCAGAGACTAGACATATGTACTAGAGCACACCAAGTATTGCTCACACCTTTTCTCTCATGTTGTACATTTCCAGACTGGAAAAATAACATTCCTGTTAGCCAGAGCCATACTAGTTTGTCAAGCTCTTCAGTCTTTGTTGAACTAATGTAAGTACAGAAATTTGGTTTCTAGAAATAAGTTCAGTTCCTCATCCAGATTCTTAATTGCCCTGGTCACTTTCTCTCCAAAAATCACCAGTTTGATCACCTGACCACTTGTGGCTAATGCCAACTACTGTCAAAGCAGGAGAGCTCTCGCCCTCCTTCCTCTCCGTCCTTGTTGTGCTGTGACTGCACCAGCTTTAAAGTTGGTCAGTGAAGCTCATTCTTACACAGGTCCGTTTTTATTTGCAATTCCCCACCCCCCACAATCCAGGAAGAATGGAGGACACTCATTTACTGGTGTCTTTTCCTTCTCAATGACTGGACTGTATTCCAGGCCATGGCAGCCGAGGGTTAGGTGTTCAGAGCAAGCCTTAACCACACAGCATGAGGGAAGGCTGAACTACAGGTGATGCTGTTCCAAACAAAAGCCTTTGAAAAGTGGAAATTACATTCCTCTAGTCAAGGTCTCTCTGTGTAGGCCTGGCTGTCCTGGACTCGCTTTGTAGACCAGGCTGGCCTCGAACTCACAGAAATCTGCCTGCCTCTGCCTCCTCAAGTGCTGGGGTTACAGGCCTGTGCCATCACGCTGGCTGAAATTATTTTTAACTAATTAACTTTTCATCCCAATTGTAGCCCCCTAGCTTCTCTCCTCTCCGACTCACCCCCGTTCCCCATCCCTCCCCCCTATTCCTTAGAAAAGAAGGGCCCCGCTACCCACCCCCCCAGCCCATCAAATCACAGGAAAGCCCATGAGAAACAGGAATTAAATTCCTAATGACTGGGAAACACTGGAGAGTAGAAACAAATAAGAGATTAGCGAAGTGATAAATAAGAAAAAGAATTAAAATATACCATTAATTGACTTTTTTAAAAGATAAATATAATTAAAAAACACATAGGTAGGCTGGGCAGTGGTGGCACACACCTTTAATCCCAGCACTCAGGAGGCAGAAGCAGGCAGATCTTTATGAGTCTGAGGCCAGCCTGGTCTACAAAGTGAGCCCAGGACAGCCAGGGCTACACGAAGAAACCCTGTCTTGAAAAACCAAAACCAAAAAAAAAAAAAAGAAAAGAAAAGAAAGAAAGAAAAACACAAAGGTAAACTGACTTTGCAAAAGGAATGGCACTAATAAGACAGTGTTTGACCTTGTCCCTGTGTGCAGTGTTAGCTGCTGAGACCTGTAACCTGACACAGCTACAGCCAATGCCATGTGTTTCAGATTTCTGAGCTGACTTTACTGTGTCATCCCTTTTGACCCACTGTGACTTTCCATTTATTGGAAAGTCAATATTCAGTGGGTCAAGCTAACCTACCCAAATTGTATACCTACCAATCTGGTCTGTTTTATTCAGAACCATGAATCAATAAATGCTGGTAAATTACAAAAACCACTCCCCTCACTTGAATCAGGTCCGTCTTTGTAATGGCGCCCCCTGCAGCTGACTGCCTTAAACTTCAGTCTGCAGTCTGGCTGCGGCCTACCCTTCTTCAATGGGCACTGCACACAGTAAACTGCTCCTCCTGCTCTGGTCTGAAGGCAGAAGCCATGCTCTACACTCCACATGCAAATCCTTCTGTTATTGAGAAGGAAAGTTCATTATGTGACTCAAATAGGCAGTTTTAGTCTTTTAACTATTTAGGAATTTTCATCAAGAGGAAAGCAAGGTCATTGCCCTAGGGTGACATAGTGGAATCAAGGTGATCAGAAACATTTCTCTAAAAGGCTAAAGATGCAGCTGTCCTTGAATTAATGTCTTCCCAGGGAGAAATCCTTCCACGCAAGTAAAAGATGACAGCATGCATAAAGCTCTGGTTAATGCTCAAAGAGGAGCCAGCTCAGAGCAGATTCTGCATTCCCCATATGCTGTCACCCATACGTCTCTTTTAGGTCCAGGCCTCATGTCTGGGACAATTCAAATATGGACTGAAGTCTGCAGGTCTCGCCACAGACAGATGAGAGGTTTACACAGCTGAGATAGTCTCAGAATTGTACCTTAGGTACACCAGTACCCTGGAGCAGCAGGTCACTCTTCAGCCACAGGGTCCTGAGTTGGAGGTGCCAGAATATCAGAAGATAGAAAAATAGAAACAGCCGGGCATGGTGGCATACACCTTTAATCCCAGCACTCAGGAGGCAGAGGCAGGCGGACTGCTATGAGTTCGAGGCCAGCCTGATCTACAAAGTGAGTCCAGGACAGCCAAGGCTAAAAGTGAATCTTGAGTGACATAAGCACCTCCCTAATGGTTAGAGTGTGCTGAAGGGATACAGCACAGTGTTTCCAGGAGCAGGCTTCCAGTCCAGACCTGCCAAGATTTGCATTTCAATAGCGCTCTCCCCCAATAGCCTAAACCTTCTTTCAGTCTTCCATTGGCACTTCCTCTTCTTCCTCCTGGAATCAAGGTGAACAGCCTGCATGGCCTACATGGCCACTTGCAGTGGACCCAGAGTTTTTGTGCTGGGTTCAGGTAAACTGCAGCTACCTTTTATCTGGGAGGCATGGGACAAGCCTGGGAGAAAAAGCAGGAAACAGACAGCAAACACTGTGGAGAGCTGTTTTTAGCCAGCACATTTGCCTCAGTGGGGAGGTGAAAAGCTAGAAAACAAGCAAACACAGCTGTGTTAGTCAGGGTTCTCTAGATGAACAGGCCTGACAGAATGAATCTCTCTATATACACAGAGAGTGGATTTATTAGCATGGCTCACAGGCTGTGGTCCAACCGCGGCAGCAAGGCTGACTATTGAAGGAAAGTTGAAGAAGCCAATGGTGGCTCACTCCATGTGGCTGGATGTCTCAGCTGATCTACAGTGTATACCAGAATTGCAAAGAAGGAGGCTCTGGTGCCAGGAAAACGTGAACTTGCTAGCCAGAGGTAGGGCAAGCAGACAAAGAAAAAGATTTACCATCTTCAATGGCCTTCATATGTATAGGCTGACACCAGAAGCTGTGGCCTAGATTAAAGCTGGATCTTATCACCTCAAAAGATACAGATTAAAGAAGGGTTTTGGCACCTCAAAAGCTATATTAAGAAAAATCCACCATAGTACCCAACTGTTTGGGTTTTATATAATTTCAGATGTACTCAGTGTGCCAACCAAGAGTAGCCATCACAGCAGCCAAGACAGAAGAGCTGAGGATTTCTGTCCTGTGGCAAGAGAGGAGAGCACAGTTGTTTCCAAAGCAATGATTTCCTTCAACACAGGAAGTCTGGATACACTCACATAAAGTTTCCCTACTCCTAAGCGTGCTAAGTTAAAGCCTCTTCTGAACATGGTCAATGTAAAAGCAGAGATAGTCAAGGGTATTCTCAGCTCAGAGTCATGCAGAAACAGATGTGAGTTACAAGTGATGGACAGAAACGCCTCTAGGATGTTCACCATATGCCACAAGGTCTTAGCTGAAAATCAAGTAAACGATGCTGTGAAGAGGATTGTGTGGGGCCTGTGCTACATGTCAGTCATGGTGTTTAGCCTAACAGATGTGTCAAATGCCACAATTCTCACATATACAAAGGACAGAGAACACAAACTCAGAAAACATCAAGGAAAAGCCACCTACCTGCACTGTGGACCCTGTGCATAGAGAAACAGCTTTATTGAGCTATTCTAACCCCACAGTAAGGCTGCTTTTGCCTCTCAGCAGGAAGGCCACAGCTGCTTCCATGCAGGACCAGAACTAGCCCTGACTGCAGTCTGTCTCGGGGCTGTGATGTCACTGTCTGGAATCCTACTGTTTAAGCTTTATTTTTGTTTTATATGTATCCGTGTTTGCCTGCAATTGTCTCTGTGTAGTTCCAACAGAGGCCAGAAAGAGGTAGGGGATGACTGGGATGGAGTTAGCTACCATGTGATTTCTAGGGATGGAACCAAGGTCTTCTGTAACAACACTTAACTGTTCTTAACTGTTAAACAATCTTTCTAGCTATTTTTTTAATTTAAAGTTTATTTTTATACATTTTAATGCTGGGAGCGGTTGCACGCTGGATTGGCAGAAGCAAGAAAGGGAGCTTCCTGGGGGCAGCCCATCCATTTTATGCACGGCTGAAGAATGGGTGTATCCCTGGTCCAGGCAAAGCCCAAGGGATTTTTGCCTCAAGGCTGAGTATTGTTGCTATACTGCCTTTCCGTGCTTGTCTCATATACCTGACATGGAATACAGAACCTTTCACTGCCTATTGCTCCACAGGTGCTACTTTCTTCTGTTGGGCAGATTTCCTACAGAGTCTTATGAATAAGAATTTATGCTTCCTGGTGATCATTCCTGAGTTGATTCAAGTCACTTCTACTCTCTTGAAAATTAGCTGTTTCTTTAGGAATTTAATTCTATAATACTATTCTATTCTTCTGGTCCCGTTTTCGTACTTGAGTTGGAATTATGCAAGCCTTTACTTCAGGAATGTGTGCACAATGTAACAGTCCCACGGAAAAGAAGTGAAATATCTTAAAAGCTGACAAGAATTAATTGAAAGCCTGGGAGAATATTGTTTTTATATTCTTGGAGAGAAGGAAACCTTTCTAGGCAAGATGAAATGGAATAAAAAGACAATTTAAATGACAAAAAAAAAAGAAAAGAAAATTAGCTAAAAGCTCAGTGATGCACTTGATTTACACCAAGAAGGAAAACAACATTGAAACAAATTAATAATCAAGGATATACATTCATTTTAGGTTTGGTTCAAGGATAAAGCCCAGGTATACAGCAACTAACCCTAACCCTAACCCTAACCCTAACCCTCATATCTAACCCCTAACTGTAACCTAAACCTAACCCTTAACCATAACCACTAACCCTGATCATTACTGACATAGTTATTAATTCTATGATAAATTAAGCATAACCCTAACTCTCTAACCATAATCTTAGCACTAAAACCCTAAACCAAACCAACCTTAAATCCTAGCCCAAACCTAAACCCTAACCCTAACACAACCCTAGCCAGTCTACCCTAAACCCTATCCTTAACCCTAACCCTGAGTTGTAACCAGTCTTGACCCTAACCAAACTCAATCCCTAAACCTAAGCCTACCCTATCCTAACTCACTTGCCTAACTCTAACCCTAACCCCTAACCCTACTCCCGAAGCCTAACAGTAACCGGTAGCTTAACCCTAACCCTTAACACTGAATAAATCCAACCCTGACCATGAACCTGACCCTGAATAACCCTAACCCATCTAACCCTAACCCCCTGATCATCATGCCTAAACCTAACCCCTAACTTGTCTAACCCTAACCCTAATCCCACCTCATCTAACCCTAACCCCCAACTCTATCCCTAACTCTGAACCCAAACCCTAACATTAACCCCTAATACTAACTCACTCCAACTGTAGACATAACCCCTGAAACCCTAACACTCTAACCCTAGCCCTGACCCTATCCCTAACCCTGAGACCAAACCCTAGCATTAACCCCCTAATCCTAAACCCCTCCAACCCTAGACCTAACTCTCTAACTCTCTAACCCTAACCCCTGAGACCCTAACACTCTAACCCTAACCCTCTAACTCTAACCCTATCCCTTAACCCCCTATCCTATCCCCCTAACCCTAACCCTCTAACCTTATCACCCTAACCCTAGCCCTATCCCCCAACCCCTCTAACCCTAACCCTATCCCCCCAACCCCTCTAACCCTAACCCTTATCACCCTAACCCCCCAACCCCTCTAACCTTATCACCCTAACCCCTAGCCCTATCCCCCCAACCCCTCTAACCCTAACCCTATCCCCCAGCCCCAATCCTACCCTCTAACCCTATCCCCAACCCTAACCCTGGTCGTTACTGAACATATTTTATTAATTCTATGATAATAAATTAAACATAACCCTAATTCCTAAACTGACACCCCCAATCCTAACCCCTAAACCCCAACCCTGACCCCTAGTCCTAACCTTACTATTTGAATTCATGGGGATTTTGTCCAAGAGTTTGCAAGTCCAAACAAAACAGAGAGGGGCATCATAATGTCTGAGTAGATTTTTTATACTTCTCACATTTCTTCTCCAGAATAAAAAATCTTGTGTAAGTTTCTTGGCTAAAGATTTTACCACATCCTTTCTAGTCATGGAGTCCCTTCAGTATGAGTTCATTTGGGTCCTCAAAGGCTACTAGGATATGCAGTAGTCTTTACCCACTAAAAGTTTTACTCTTGTGTAAGGTAACAGAAAGTGCAAAACTACTACACTGATGACATTTATGGGTCTCTCTGCAGTATGATTTTTTTTTCTCATGATTTCTAAGACCACTACTACATACAAAGTCTTTACTACATTGCATAGGGTTTCTCTCTAGTATGCGTTCTTTTATGTATTTGCAGGTAACCACGCTGTGAAAGGCTTTATCACACTGATTACATTTGTGAGGTTTCTCTTTCTTTTATGTATTCGAAGATGACTGTGATATGCAAATGCTGGGAACAAGGAAAAGAACTTGTCCTAAGTACTGCATAGAACAAACTAAGTCCATAGGACAAAACTAAGTTCAATTTCCAGGCCCTAGGGGAGCTGGGGACTACCCAATAACTGGCCGCCAGCTTTTGTTATTCCTCTTTTGTTCCTAAGATATAATGAC
Organism: Acomys minous; assembly: GCF_964271855.1. Taxonomy (NCBI): domain Eukaryota; kingdom Metazoa; phylum Chordata; class Mammalia; order Rodentia; family Muridae; genus Acomys; species Acomys minous. The sequence goes on from NC_140492.1 coordinate 628,240, forward strand.
TGTTCCTAACCAGGGCTTCTGTTGTTGATGGTTAGTTCCTCATCACAAAAGAACAAATAGCTATGACTGGTTAGACTGAAACCTACATTCTGCATCAGTTGAGGCTGACCAACTACATAAGGAGAGCCCTTATCCCTAAATACCGATTGGTGGAAAATGTAGCTGCGACTCAGGCACAAACGTTAGTGGTTTTCAATCTTAAAAGCACTTTCACATTTTTGCTGCGGGCTGGAGGCAGGGGTGGGTGTCATATCTTAGGTTATAGCTCTGATTGATAAGTAGTGGCTTGATTACAATAAATCCACGTATTTGCATTGACCTGGTGTTTGTGTTGGATCTCAGTGGACCCAATAAGAAAAAGGCTTTACCGAGCCACATGTGGTGGCCCATGCTTGTAATCCCAGCACTTGAGAGGCAGAGGCAGGTGGATCGCTGTGAGTTCGAGGCCAGCCTGGTCCACAAAGTGAGTCCAGTGCAGCCAAGACAATACAGAGAAGCCCTGTCTCGAAAAACTAAATAAAAAACAAAAACAAAAACAGGAAAAAAAAAAAAAGGCTTTACCACATTGATTACATTCATAGATTTTTCTCTCCAGTATGAATACTTTCATAATGATGAAGACTATAGAAATGTGGTGAGGGCCATGCGGAGGACAGCAAAACAGCTTTAGAACTCAGGAAATACGGCCCATTGGTTAGCACAACCATGATGGGTATGCATCGGAGAGGCAGAGCCATGGGAACTGTGGGTCCTGGGGAGTCTATGCTGCTATGGAGCATCACTCTGCCTGTTACTCTTCTGCTTTGCTTATTATCCTTGTTGTCTTCATACCCTTCCTTATTTATGAATTGTATGAAAACTCTAAGGGAGCTTCCTGCCCCACCCTGGGCTGCATCATTGGCACGCACGACAACAGTGCTTGACCTTTTGAAGGACTGTGACTGGAGGAGATTGGTTCATCCGCCACCCTCAGAAAGAACTTAGAGATGTAGACTGTTCATACAGTTAGGTTAAGATGGTTTTGTTAGTGACTCTGATGTAGAAAATATTAGGGAACAATTGGAGTTAAGAAAAATCACACACTTAATAGTTGAGCTGGGGATTTTTTGAAGTCAGGGAACAAGAACAATAGCGCCTGACTGGTACTGGCTGACGTGGTTAAAGCTGAGCTGGTGATCAAGGCGGTGATTAATCCCTTTTACCCATTTTTGCCCTCAGCTTCCTGGTACTATTTAATAAAAAATGTTAATGAGTGGATGTGCACCTTGAGGATTTAAAGTAGAAATGACTGGTTTTTATATACATAATTTTAGATTTATAATTCTTTTAAGATTTTTATGAGATCACTTTTTAAGATAATTGATCCTTTCTAATTGCAAATTGTAGCCTACCAGTAAAGAGAAACAACTGGCTGAAAAATTACCTTGCTTGCTTACATGTTGTTAATCTATAACACGTTGCTTAGTTACGAATGGATGTGGGTTCTTAGGAATATTTGGTTTTCTTCACCTGCAATATGTAAAATGTTTTTCACGTAAAGGTACTGGGGAACATACTGTTTTTCCATGATAGCTCACTAAAAGAAAAAAATGTAATTTTTATACTGTTTGAAAGATTTTGCTGGGATATGTAAGTCATGGGAGAAAAAAACAAAAGTTGTTGGAGCTTGTCTTGCCTCACCGCCAGGTATGCGTGATTGTGTGTATGTGTATGAATGTGCCCTCCTTTTTCTCTTTTCTTTTTGCTGTCCACAATAGTACTGACCCCAGCCGCAGGCCAAAGGGAGAACTGGTCCCAGTGAATCCAGTGTTATTCACTCACAGAAAAGTCTGCTGAGCAATCAGTTGCTGACTCTCTGCCCTGCCCTGCCTGTGATGTTGAAGCTGGCCTTCAACAGAAATGTGCAAAGGCTTTACTTTATTAAATATATTCATAAGGTTTCTCTCCAGTATGAATTATTTCATGATGATAAAGACTATAGAAATGTGAAAAGGCTTCACCATATTAAATACACTCACAGGGTTTCTCTCCAGTATGAATCCTTTCACACCTTTAAAGATGACTGTGGCATGCAAAAGTTTTACCACACTGATTACATTCATAGGTTTTTCTCTTCAGTATGTGTTCTTTTATGTATTAGATGACTGTTACATGCAAAGGCTTTACCACACTGGTTACATTCAAAAGGTTTCTCTCCAGTATGTGTTCTTTTATATATTTGAAGATGATTGTGATATGCAAAGGCTTTAACACATTGATTACATTTTTAGGATTTCTCTCCAGTATGTGTTCTTTTATGCCTTTGAAGATGACTGTGACTTGCAAAGGCTTTATGACATTTGTTACATTCATAGGGCTTCTCTCCAGTATGTGTTCGTTTATGTATTAGGAGATGACTGCTACGTGCAAAGGCTTTACCACACTGGTTACATCCAAAGGGCTTCTCTCCAGTGTGTGTCCTTACATGCCTCTGAAGATGGCTGTGACTTGAAAAAGCTTTACCACACTGGTTGCATTCGTAGGGCTTCTCTCCAGTGTGTGTCCTTTTATGTGTTCGTAGATTACCGTGACTTGCAAAGGCTTTACCACATTGGTTACATCCATAGGGCTTCTCTCCAGTATGTGTTCTTTTATGTTTGCAGAGGCTACTTTGTTGTGAAAAGGCTTTACCACATTGATTACATTTATAGGGTCTCTCTCCAGTATGTGTTCTTTTATGTATTCGAAATTCATTATGATGTGCAAAGGCTTTTCCACATTGGTTACATTTATAGGGTTTTTCTCCAGTATGTGTTCTTGTATGACTTTGAAGATGGCTGTGACTTGCAAAGGCTTTACCACATTGGCTACATTCATAGGGCTTCTCTCCAGTGTGTGTCCTTTTATGTGTTCGTAGATTACCGTGACTTGCAAAGGCTTTACCACACTGGTTACATTCATATGGTTTCTCTCCAGTATGTGTTCTTTTATGACTTTGAAGATGACTGGTACTTGAAAAGGCTTTATCACATTGATTACATTCATAGGGTTTCTCTCCAGTATGTGATCTTTTATGCATTTGTAGATTACCGTGACTTGCAAAGGCTTTACCACATTGGCTACATTCATAGGGCTTCTCTCCAGTGTGTGTTCGTTTATGTATTAAGAGATGACTGTTACGTGCAAAGGCTTTACTACATTGGTTACATTCATAGGGCTTCTCTCCTGTATGAATTCTTTCATGCCTTTGAAGAGAACTGGGACATGCAAAGGCTTTACCACAATGGCTACATTCACAGACTTTCTTTCTAGCATGTGTTCTTTTATGATACTGGAGACTACTGTGATGTGCAAAGTTTTCACCATATTGAATACCTTCATAGGGTGTCTCTCCAAAATGAATTCTTTCATACCTCTGTGAGTGGCTCTGATATGCAAAGGTTTCACCAGGTTGAGTATATTCAGAGTGTTTCTCTCCAGTATTTCTTTCATGCCTGCAAAGATAATTGACACATGTGAAAGCTTTACCACATTCATTACACTGATGAATCCATTTACCTGTGTGAATTAATTTTACAATTGGGTCTAATGATAAAGAGGAACCAGATCTTGAGGTTTTATCACTTTGTTTAGATTCATGGTGTTCCTCTTCATAATCGACTGTTTTGTGTCTTTGACAATACCTGTGATGGTAAGAGCATTTATTACATGGCTCACATTTATAGCATCCTTTTTTCTATATGAGGGTTTTAACGTGTTTGAAGAGCACTAGAAGGACTCAGATCGCATTTGTAGGTTTTCCTATAGCATGAGTCATACCACATTTGTAAAGTGAACCAGGGCAAGTAGAAGAAATTCCACATTCCTAGTACTCAAAGGGATTTTCTGCAATGTTCGTTTGTGGATGTTACCAATAAAGTTGGAAAACAAAAGATCTACAAATTATTTGTAAACTTGTATTACATTCAGAAAGTCTACTCAAGGTGGTTTTTTTTTTTTAATAATTGTTATGGGAGAGAGAGAGTTATGTTGCTTGTTTCAATATCCCTATAGTAACACGGCTTGTATCCATTATGACATATGATAATCCTATTGAAAGAAGAATACCAAATGACAGGGCTCCACATTGCATTCTCGCAGTTTGAGTTTTGTTCCTCATAGACATGTGGTATGGGATTAAGGCTTCTCCACAACAATATTCTTGACTCTCATAAACTGCCCCTCTCAATAAACATAGTAACTTTACTACAAGTACATGAGCAACACCAGCATCACTATGTACTATTTACTTACTAGAAGGTTTTGGACATATACCTATCACCTACTCAATGTGTATTCTTTTTGAAGTTCTACAGCACAGCTCTAACAGGACTATGATTCAAATGGTGATGCCTGTTAAGGCGTTGTTTCCTTGTTTTCTTTCTTAGAGGAATGCCTTAGAGGAGGCAGTTACCTGACATTGAGGTACATGGTCTTCCGAGAATGTGATAATCATCACTACACTTAAAGCAGAGATTTTTTACACTGTTGCTTTTCTTTAAAACTTCCAGGGCACATTAAAATTTCTTCTTCAGCCTGCACATGAAAATTACCTTCCATGTCTTCTAGAACTCTGACATTGCTCTTCAATATTATGGTCTTCCCAATTGTAGCCTAAAATATAGTACCAGAAAATGTATGATATATTATTGGAAATTAGGTAAAATTTAAGTTACTATATTCATTGAACCTTAGAACCATGCCTGATTTATTCACCTCATTCTTCCTCAATCTTAACTGAAATTACAGTAGAGCATCAATTGAAAAAAAGAAACATTTGTCCTCTTATTTTAAAAAGCAAAGAAAATTCATAGTCTTACCTATAGCAGTGAGGTTCCTGTAGGTCTCCAGCATCACCTCTTCATAGAGACTCTTCTGGGCAGGATCCAGCAAACCCCACTCCTCCTGAGTGAAGCTCACGTGCACATCATCATAGGTCACCGCATCCTAAAATATACAATCATGTGTACAATAGAAAGCATGATACTGACATCACTGTAAATGTGTGTTTAGTTGACAACATATTCATATGATTCTGGTGCTTCTTCCACTTGTTCCCTGACACAGAGGTTCTAATGTAAACACCAAGCTATATGGCCTTTCTTATAGTGGTAAATGCCTGGACCACAACCCTGGACTAAACCTAGAATGATTGTACTTCCTTGATTGTTAATTTGTTTCAATCTTGTTTTTCTTCCTGGTGTAATTCATGTGGTTCACAGAGCTCCTGGCAGTTTTTTGCTAATTGGAAGGAGGGCTACAAGTTACTTGAACCAATTCAGGAATCATTACCAGGAACTATAAAATCATCTTCACAAGATGTCAAAGGAAATCCTCCCAATGATTGTGCCAGACACATGAGACAAGCATAGGCAGGCAATATAGCAACAACAAGCAGTTCTGAGGCAAAAATCCCTGGGGCTTTTCCTAAACCAGGGATACACACATTTGCCAGCCATACAAACATGAGTGGGCTGCCTCTCTAGGCTCATTTGCTTGCTTTTGCCAATCCTGCACAGCTCTTGGCATCCGTGATTTCTGCACCTTTGAATAGGTTGTAGCATTGCAAGAGAAATGCCAATTTTAACAAACATAGAGACAAGCAAACAGATCAATAGTACTGAGCACAAACCAGAGAAACTGTATGAACAGTTACTAACTACAAAGATGATGGGCAAAGCTGGGTGTATTTGCTCATCTCAGCACTCAGGAGGCAGAGGGAGGTGTATCTCACTGAGTTGGATGCCAGCCTGTTCTGTGCAAAGAGTTCCAGGACAGCAAGACGTACATATTAAGACCCTGCCTCCCTTGAAAAAAAAATCAAACAAACAAACAAAAAGATGTAAAGAACTCAGAGGTATTTATTGAAGTTCCTACAAAGAATTATACATTCATTCCAGTTCTGTGTGCATCTTCAGAAATCCAAGGGACTCCAGTTTACAATGTAACATTAGTAAGATTTTACTAAAAGGGAATGCAGTTACAAATGAACAGATGAAAATATTAGCAATATAAATGTTGATCACAAATAAGCAACACAGGGCAGGAGAGATGGCTTCCCAGTTAAGAGCTCTTGCTGGTCTTGAAAATAATTGAAGTCAATTGCCAGTATTTATATGGGGGCTCACAACTATCCATTATCCCAAGTTCAGGAGTTCTGAGGCCATCTTCTGACTGCAGTGACGATGAGGCACACATGATATACATATTCATGCATATTTTACTCATACTCATTCAAAAAATTTTCAGAACAAACACAATAGGTAGAAAGAATGTCACACACCTGCAATCCAATGGCTCAGAAGGCTCAGGTCATATTAATATCATGAATACATGCCATCCTGAGAAACGGAGCGTATTCTCTGCCACATTTCACAATTCAAGGTGTAGATGATGATCTACACAACAGCATATGCTTGCACATACAAAACCCTATATCCCAGGCGCACCAGCTAATAATATAAACACAAAAAGGCCAGGCATGGTGGCCCATATCTAATCCTAGCATTCTGGAGCCAGAGTCAGGTGGATCTCTAAGTTTGAGGCCTATCTGACCTACATACCTATTTTCAGGATAGCCAGGGATACACAGAGAAATTTTGTCTTCAAAAACAAAAACAACAAAATTAAAAATATAAAAACCCCAGACTAGGGATGAAGAGATCGCTCAGAGGCTCAGTGGCTCCTAACCATCTATATGAGATCTGGTGTCCTCTTCTGGCAGCCAGGCACACATGCAGGCAGAGCACTGTATGCATAATAAATCTTTTTTAAAAAGAAGTTCATAATCAAAACAAAAAAAAACCCCACCCAACTAGCAAAATAAATAAGCACTGAATATCAATTGCTTCTACTTTATCTTATGTGATTTAGGGATAGAGTCTATAATGGTGCAGGCACATGAGAAGGAAGCTGACTGATCAGTTTCAACCACAACAAAGAACAGGAAATGGGTTGAATCCATAGACACTCACATCCCATCCTCAATAAGGAATCTAGAAAGGCTCCTCCTACAAAAGCTTCCATAAGCTCCACAAAGAAAGCTAAAAAAAGGACAGACAAATGTTCAAAGACATCAACTTACCTAGGAGTTCTTTGATTCAATCGTCTGCATTCTGACCTGGCCACTGAAAGCTCATGGTCATCCCATGAAGAAAGTTCATTTAGTCTAACTTCAATGATCCTAATAGTCTGCAACAGCGCATATACACTGTTCAAACGTCCAAAGACTCTTTTGACACTCAGGGTATGCTCTTCACTGACACATCTTATAAAATCAATAAACAAGTTCTATCTTTCCAACACACAATGGCACAGAATACCCCTTCTCGTTCCAACAAACAGGAACATGTTCCTAGTGAGGGGAGAGTAGACAAAGGCAGGAACCCAGCAGGGCAAACACCAAATCCTGCAGCTTTGTCTCAGAAGCTTCAGAGAAACCCTGTCTCGGAAAAAAGGAGGAGGAGGAGGAGGAAGGAGAAGGAGGAGGAGGAGGAAGGAGGAGGAGAAGAAGAAAGAAAGAAAGAAGAGGAGGAGGAGGAGGAGGAAGCAGCAGCTTCAATTTCTAAGGACTTAGATGACCCTCTCCCTGCTGACTCCTCACACGTCCCTCAGTTTGGTTGCTTCTGCTTCCTACAGAGAGGATTGCACTTATCTTCTTAGGACAGTCCCCTAACTGGATCAAGCTAACCTATGCAAATCATACGCCACCAATCTGGTCTGTTTTCATTCACATTAATGAATTAATATACATGCTGGGAAAGTACAAAATCACTCATCCTGCCTGAATCAAGCCCTCTACATAACGGTGCCCCCTGCAGCTGACTGCCTTAAACTTTAGTCTGTGGTCCAGCTCCTGCCTACCCTGTTTCACCCTGCAGTGTACACAGTAACCTTCTGGTCTGAAGGCAGAAGCCAGGCTCCACATGCAAATCCTGTTCCTGTTCCTGCAATGGACAGTTCACTGCGTGACTCAAATGAGTAATTCTAAAACTATTGTGGTACTGCCTTTTAACTAAAGACTTTAGGAAGTTTAATCAAGAGGAAAGCAAGCTCATTGCCCAGAGGGGCAAAAGACTGGGATCAAGGTGATCTGCATCAACATAGCTTGTAGCAGAAATATTTTTCTAAAAGGGTGAAGATGCAGCTGTCCTAGAATTAAAATGTCTTCCCAAGGAGAAATCAGTCCACACAAAATTAAAAGATTAATTAAGAAAAATCTCTTTAATGATAGCATGAATTTAGCTCTGGCTAATGCTCAAAGAAGAGCCAGCCAAGCACATATTTTTGCATTCTACATATGCTGTCGCCCTTAAGTCTCTTTTAGGATCAGGCCACCAGGTTATATTTTGAAATTTTTAAATATGGACTGGAGGGTGGCAAGTCTAGCCAGTTAGACAGGAAAGATATTACCAGAATTCTTTCTTTCTTTCTTTTTCTTTTCTTTTCTTTCTTTCTTTCTTTCTTTTTTTTTTTTTTTTGTTGTTGTTGTTGTTGTTTTTCAAAACAGGGTTTCTCTGTGTAGCCTTGGCTGTCCTAGACTTCCTTTGTAGCCTAGACTGGCCTCGAACGCTCAGCAATCTGTCTGCTTCTGCCTCCCGAGTGCTGGGACATGCCTGGCATTTTTTCTTGTAAGATTTATTTATTTATTATTTGTACAGTATTCTGCCTGCATGTGTGCCTGCATACCAGAAGAGGGCACCAGATCACATTATAGATGGTTGTGAGCAACCACATGGTTGCTGGGAATTGAACTTAGGACTGTTGGAAGAACAGACAGTGCTCTTAACCTCGAGCCATCTCTCCAGGCCCCCAGAAGTATTTCTTAAGAACACCAGTACTGGGGCTGGAGAGAGTACTGGCTCAGTGGCTAAGAGAACTAGCTGCTCTTTCAAAGGACCTGGGTTCAATTTCCAGCACCGGCATGGCAGTTCACAACTGTCTGTAACTCCAAGATCAGACACCCTCACATCAATGCACATTAATTGAAATTAATTAAAATATTAAAAAAAAGGAACCCCAGTACCCTGAAACAGCATGTCAGAAGTGGGAGGTTCTGGAGAATGAAAAAGAAAGGAAAAGTAGAAGGCAGAATGTGTGCAAGCTGGGGTGTGGAGGTCTCCCACAAGCTGTCTTACATCAAGTAAGCCTTTAAAGAATAGCATCTTGTATACTACTTACAGGGGGAAAACATAAAAGCCAGGCGTGGTGGTGCACACCTTTAATCCCAGCACTCAGGAGACAGAGGCAGGTAGATCTCTGTGAGTTCAAGGCTAGCCTGGTCTACAAAGTGAGTCTAGGACAGCCAGGGCTGTTACACAGAGAAACCCTGTCTTGAAAAACCTAAAAAAAAAAGAAAGAAAGAAAGAGAGAGAGAGAGAGAGAGAGAGAGAGATGGGAGCCGTCTATAATGTCAACAGAAACGACCATACAATGGGACAAACTCCGGAGGAATCTAATAAAGCAAAGCCGCACAAGAAGAACCCGGGGAACCTCAAGAACATCACTGACCACACCCACAGTGGCCTTGGGACCCACAACCCCATGTGGTGCAAGGGTTGGGCTCTGAGGCTCTGAAGTAACCCCTCCACAAAGGCCCCGGCCCCAGACCATTCCCAGCTCTCCCAAGCATATTCCTGGCTTTAGAGAAGGAGCTCTACTTTATTTTCAGCACCTGGGGGCCTTAAGGAAAGCTCCCGAGGCCCAAGCCCCTGACTGTTGCAGGCTCTGCCAAGCACGTTTCTGGATTTGAGAAAGAGCTTCTCCGTACAAGAGGACTTAGTGGGAAGACTTGCTTCTTCAGCCCGGCCCTCAACACAACAGTGTTTTTCCTTTTCAAAGAGTTGTCCCCTAGAATAATCTTGTCTACATGGCAGAACTACTCTTTTCTCAAGAAGAAAACTGGACCTTTATGGCACACCAGGCCTTAATGTTGACTGTGACGCTGCAATGCCCCTTGAGGAGCTTGTTAGAAGCTTGCTCCTTGATATGAGGATAGGCCTAGTGGCTGGTTGTAAATCAGAGCTGTCTCCTTTATTATGGGTTGGAGCCAAATGTCTGGACAATCCTGACGAAGAAACAGGTGTGCCCTAGCATCCTCATCTCTAACAGGCCTGGTTAGCATGCGACTTATCTGTGGGGTGTTTTAGAGGCAGTCTCCCTCAGCTTAGAACCCTGCCTAACCCTGTCGCTATTTTCCTAAGCACTGGTAAATCCTTTAATCCTCAGTTCTACTCTTCTACATCACGGTTTAATATTGGAGTGCTACCCAACATATGAGATGCCGTTTACAACTTCCACAAAATTAACTCCAAATGGATCTTTTACACCTAAATGTCAAACGCTAACGACAACACTAGAGAAACTACGGCTCTCCAAATTTGAGATGCTGCCAAGGATGTTTCTACGCACTAGGCCCTGCTCCAAGTACTTTGCATAGATGCAGACCCCATAGTGAAGTTATTCAGAGGCCACCGGTGGATCCAGGGAGTGACTAGGATCACAAGGGACCTCACAAGTGGCCGCCGCTGACCACCCAGCCCCAGGGAGGACCCACCACCACACCAGCTCCCGTTGCTCAGCCTCCCGCTCCTCCCGTTTTGGGCAGTGACCCTGCGCTCACCATGTCCCGACTTCGGAGCTTGCCCGAGCTCCCCTCCCAGCACCCAGCAGCAGCGCTCAGTGCACAACACAGGAAACCTGTAGCCTGCTTAGTTACAGGGAACCTGCAGCACGATACCCGGAAGAACCCGCCTCCATGTCTGATTGGCAGGTCCAGCTGGGGTCCCTGATTGGCCGGTGAGTCTTGAGTAACATAAGCACCTCCCTAAGGGTTAAGGTGTGCTGTAGTGAACGCAGTATAGTGGTTTCCGCCCCGTTTTCCAGTCCAGCTTCAGACCTTTTCGAAATCGGCAGAGACTGACACTCCAGCAGCACTGTGCCTGTCCTCCAGCAGCCTACCTGGCTGTCTTCCCATCCAGCTCCGGGGAGGGCTCAGCATGCTCTTCCCCTTCTTCCTCCTGAAATCAAGGTGGATAACTTGTGTAACTCATTACTCAGCTTGCAGTGGAGTTACCGATCTGTTCCACGCGTGGAAACATGCCCAGAATATTAACAATTGAGAGAGGTTTTAGGAAACAAAATTTTTGTTTTGTAGCTTCACGCTGGGTTCAGGTAAACTGCAGCTACTTTTCACCTGGTAGGGGTGACACTACCCTAGGAGAAAAGCAGGAAACAGACACTTTTAAACACTGTGGAGTACTGTTGTTAGCCAGCACATCTTCCTGAGTGGAAAGTTTTTTGTTTTGTTTTGCTTTGCTTTGCTTTGCTTTAAATTGTATTAGCAAAGGTTCTCTAGGTGAACAGACCTGATAGAATGAATCCCTCTGTGTATGTAGAAAGTGGGTTTATTAGAATGTATCATGGGCTGTGGCCCACCTAGTCCAACAGTGGCTGTCTGCCAATGGAAAGTTGAAGAATCCAGTCAGCAGTGGTTTAGGACAGGGTCAGACAAGTCAGTCGTCATGGCTGCAAGTTCCTTTTCTCTCCTTACACTAGGCATACACCCCAGCAGGGGGATGCCTGACGTGTGTCCTTGTGGGCTCCCATAGCTGCCTATATACCACATGGGAGATAAACTCAGACTTGTAGCTTTTGTCAAGTGCTCAACCACTTTGTAAAGACTTGTATTGTCAGTCTCTCTCCTGGTGTGTGTGTGTGTGTGTGTGTGTGTGTGTGTGTGTGTGTGTGTGTATACTCTTCCCTAATTTTGTTGAAATTTAGGCTGGAAACTTGTTTAAGCACTGAGTCTAAGTTAGTTTCTGATGCTTTCAATTCTTTATTTCTTCTGGGTCATCAGGGCTGAGGTAAAGATAAACTTAGATCAACCATTCACACCTTGGGGCTGAAGAGTGAGTAGCTCAGTCCTAAGAGTATGGGCAGTTCATCCACAGGGCCTAACTTTGATTTCCAACACCCAAGAGAAAGCACACAAATGTCTGTAACTCCAATGGCATTATGGGAGATCAGGCACTCTCTTCTGGCCTCCACTGATATCTGGATGCACCAGGTAAAATCAATTTTAATTTACACACACACACGAAGAAAACCTTTTGTACAATAGGGAATCACAGATGTAATTTGCAGATCTGGCGTCCTAGGAGAACGCATCAGATGTCCTGGTCTGGACATACAGGTAGTTCTGAGCCACCCAATGAGGGAGCTGGGAACCAAACGTGGATACACAAGAGAAGCAGTACCACTACTACTAATGTTCCAGCTTCCAAGTACGTCGTTGTAATAAGATGAAGATGCTCCGTTACTCATTCTGTCTCCTATCACCTGAGGGTGATCAAGTCTCTGCTAGGTGGTTGCTGACTGATTCGCTGGATTTCTATCCCTCTGTGAATGGACTCTCCAATAAGGAAAATCTACATAATTTAAGATATGCTTTTTGGTTTTGGGATATTTTTGAGACAGTATTCCTCTACATAGCCATAACTGTGCTAGAGCTCACTATGTGGACCAAGCTGGCCTCAATCAGAGAGGTTGGCCTGCCACTGTCTCCCAGGTGCTGGGGTTACAGGGATGCACTTCTAAGTCCAGCTGAGATATGCCTTTTTAAATTACCTCTCCTTGAATCAGGGAATTGAAGAACAAAATAAAATTTAAAAAGCAATTGTTATTGTTTAGATGAAGAGTAATGCTTCTTGAAATTCTACATTAATAATTTAAACTTGCAAATCTTTTTGTATGTTCTCAATGGCTTGGTTATTTTCTTTGCTTTGTTAATTTCAACTATTTAAAATATTTGAATTATGTGTGTATACACCCATGCAAGGTATATATGTGGCAGTGAGAGTACAACTAATTACTGTCTATTATCTACCTCCTCTATGTGAGTTCTAGGCATGAAACCCAGACAGACATTTGTTTTTGTTTTTGTTTTTTGTTTTTTTGGTTTTGGTTTTGGTTTTTCGAGACAGGATTTCTCTGTGATAGCCTTGGCTGTCCTAGACTCACTTTGTAGACCAGGCTGGCCTTGAACTTGCAGAGATCTGCCTGCCTCTGCCTCCTGAATGCTGGGATTAATAGCGTGTGCCACCACTGCCCAGCTGAGAGTCTGTGGTGAGCCATAGATAGCAGCGCCCCCTGCTGCTTCACCGGCGCAATGCGCCCCCTTCTGCGCATGCGCAGTGAGAAAACCTTCTGCGCATGCGCAGTGAGAAAACCCTTTGCGCATGCACAGTGCGTAAACCTTTGCGCATGCGCAGTGAGCAAGCCCCTTATGTGCATGACGTAAGGTGGCATGATTCTGACAAGGCATGGCGTGAGGTGGTGTGATCCGAATGCACCAACCAGGAGTGGCAACGAGGCAGTTTCTGATAGGACAGGCACACTATAAGAGGTTCTGTGGGAGCTTTTCCCATGGTCACTCCGATAGTCAAGGATCCTGAATAAAAACTGCTACAAGAAGAGTTCCCGGTGTTGGTGTCTTTCCTGCTGGACAGAAGCGGCATCGGCAAGAGTCATTTGTTTAAGTGACCTCATTGGCCCTTATTTGGGTATTAAAATTATTTCTGTATGCGATGTGTGTCGTTCACCATCAGTGGTAGCCTGGCTTGGCTTCCGTGTCTGGCTTGCTTCTGGATGAGAACAGAGGGCCCTCAAGGTCAAAGGTCCTGTCTCTCACTCAGGGACAGAGAGCACGCAGGGCGAGGCTCCCACTCTCACTGGGCTTGGTGTAAATGAGTTTTCCACCGGGCGTTACAATTAGCTCTTTTAGAATGAGATTGAAGGTCTCAGATGGAAAAGGGTTCCAAAAGCAGACAAAAGAATCAGAGACGCCTTCTGTTAGGAGTCCCACAAGAACAGCAAGCCACACAACAGTAACAGACACGCAGAGGACTTAGCACAGACCCCTGCAGGAACCACGGCTGCCAATTCAGAGTCTGAGCCCTCATGACTCCAGCGTAGTTGATTCTGTGGGCTGCATTCTCATAGCGTCCTCAACTCTTCTAGCTCTACATTTATTCCTCTCCTTCTTCTTCAGGGTTCCCCACGCTCTCCCTAACGTTTGGTTGCGGGTCTCTGCATCTGCACCAATCAGTTGCTGGGTAAAGCCTTTCTGATGACAGTTGGGCACCATCCTATGAGTACAGCACAGTATCATTAGGAATCGTTTCATTGACGTGTGGGGGGCGCCAGTCTTCTTTGCTTCGGTCTCTGAGCCATCCAGCTACAGGTTCCTGGCCATCCAGGCAGTGCTGGTCATGGCTTCATGCTCAGGGAATGGGCCTCAAGTTAGACCATTCATTGCTTGTCCACCCCTACAAATTCTCCATAACCAATACCCCCAGCACATCTTACAGGCAGGACAAAGGTTTTGTGGCTGGGTTGGTGTCCCATTTACAACAGTGGAAGCACTTCTTTGTTAGAGAAGATAACCTGTTCAGACGCCTTATCCTGCGTTCCTAGGAGTCCTCGATAGGGTAAATCTCATAGGTTCCAGGGAGCATCCACTGCACTAGGTTTCCATATCACCTCCCAATGCCACCTTGTCTCATCCTACACACCCTCCCTCCAGCCAGTTCCTCAGCCTGTTCCTTCTTGTACCCATCACCGCCTTCCCCAAGTCAATCCAGAAAATCTATTCTATGTCCCCTTCACAGGGAGATCCATGTGTCCGCTCTTGGGATCGTTGTATAAAGACAGCCAAAGTAGACCCCACAAAATTGTCTTCCGGGCTGCACATATTTGTCACGGCCTAAAAACCTATAATCACATCACATAAACTCTTGAGTCTCCTTAAGAAAAACTATTCAAATAATAAAAATATATGTACAAAGTGACATGGTGACTGAAGTAAAAAAAATTTAGTAGAAAATAGATTCCATGAGAAATTTATCTAGAGGCCATTTGTGTGATATTTTGGTTCCTAATCTTCTTTATTCTCTCCATCTCCTGAGAAATTAAGTAAGACAGAATTAAAAAGTAATGGCCTGGTTTCTTAGATAAAATACTGATTCTGTTGGATGTTTATTACTGATGATTCACTCAGTCTACAATATAAAAGATACAAGCCGGGTGTGGTGGCGCACGCCTTTAATCCCAGCACTCGGGAGGCAGAGGCAGGCGGATTGCTGTGAGTTCAAGGCCAGCCTGGTCTACAAAGTGAGTCCAGGACAGTCAAGCCTACACAGAGAAACCCTGTCTTGAAAAAAAAAAGATACAAATGGTGTAGAAAAAATGAAAAGTCTATATTTTGTAGAGAAATGCAGTGCTAGGTAGTTTCAGAAGGCAGTCATGTAGTGAAAGGGAGACATGAGTTTAGCACCATTAAAGAGACATCCCTTGCTCTGGATTGGAAGCCTAGGAAAGTACCCTAACGTAAGACTCTATCCAGATAAGCCTTTAATTTATGGAAGGAGTACACAACTCAGTTCCTACTAGTTCCAGCAAGCAATTTCATATACAACCTGCTGCATGGATGGTCCAAGCATGGTAGGGTTTAGCAACACTTTACAGAATCACTTGTGTTATATTGGTTCTGAAAACAAGAAAGATGCAAAATTAAAAGTCCTGGACTGTTCTGTAGTTTCATTTCCTTACTGTTGTACACATCTATGTTTGGCAGAGTCAGAGCCCCCAGTGAGGAGACTGTGAGAGCTCATTGTATGAATCTGTGAGGACAAAGCTGGGTTATATTTTGAGACAACAGGATGCTGACATACTGAAGCTATGAGACATCTGCCATACAGAGCTGTGTATAGGGTGCGGAGGTATCAAAGGAACAGATGCATGAAAGGTTGCAGGGATCGAGTTACTGGATATGAGCCTCTGAGTATAAGGCCTCATGGCCCTGAGGAGGCAGATCTGCAGTAGCTCACGGTGGCCCTGCTGAGGGTCTGTCTTGCCTTGAGCCAATCTTCTTTAATGTGACCACATTCATCTCCGTCCCCCACCTTATTCATTCTTCTCTTATACAATACATTCTGTTGGTGGTTTCCCCTCCCTCCACTCCTCCAACTTCACCCCCTTTCTCTCCTCTCCCCCATATCCCCCCCCTTTCCTGTTTTCCTTCAGAAAAGAGCAGATCTCTTAGGGATATCATCCAAACATGACATAGCAAGTTACAGTAAGACTTGTCACCTCCCATCATATCAAGGACGGATGAGCCACAGCAGAGGATGCAGGCAGATATTTGAAATCCACTGGCAGGTATGTCTGGTGAGACAGGGCTAGTGGTACTTCACCAGGGGTCAGCACCAAGCTATCAGCAGTGGTGGAGCAGGCCCCAGCAGCTGCAAAGGCATTTCTGCCATTGATGCCTGACCACCTGGCATCCAGTGGTAGTTCCCCACCCCGACCCGGAACAGATGGAGTCTCAGATGGTCATGGTGGAATGGTGAGCAATTGACAGAAATATTTGGTTGCCTAGACAATCCCTCAAAATAAACACTGGAGCATCGTCTTCAGCCTTCTGGGCCAGGATGTCTGGCAGGGTTTTTCTGTGAAGTAGGAATTATAAAGGACTTGCCTACCTTATCCTTGCAAAGATTGGCAGTTGACTTCCCTGCATCCAGTTTGTCCAGTATGGACAGTATTCTGTCTGTAGTTGATGCAATGACATTTTGTCATCCAGGAGTTAGTTTGCCACATATGAAGCCTTTGATGCTCTTTAAAGTATAATTGGAGTGCTGCCAGTAGAAGACATGTCTCATTATCAAAAGAAAGCCTTAAATTAATGAAATAATTTTAAATCCATATTCTGTAGATCTCTGAGGTTTTTGATGACCATCTATCTATCTATCTTATCTGAATTGTTTGTTTCTAGCTATTTTTTATCTGTCCAACTAGGAAACAAATTTTTATAATTAACTAAACAAGTATCTAACATGACCATAAGTTTGATTGTCTAAAGATGTGTTTCTTAATTATCCTAAACAGTTGGTAATAGCTGCTTTCAAAAGAACTAGAATTTAACACTGCATTTTTAAGAATTACATAGAGGGCCCAGGGGTCCCGCTCAAACTAAGGCACCAGCCAAGGACAATACAGGCTGTAAACTTTAAACCCCTACCCAGATCTAGCCAATGGTCAGAACAGTCTCCACAATTGAGTGGAGAGTGGGATATGACTTTCTCATGTACTCTGGTGCCTCACGTTTGACCATGTCCCCTGGAGGGGGAGACCTGGTGGCACTCAGAGGAAGGACAGCAGGTTACCGAGAAGAGACTTGATACCCTATGAGCATATACAGGGGGAGGAAACCCCCCCCCCCAGGAACAGTCATAGGGGAGGGGAATAAGGGGGAAATGGGAGGGAGGGAAGAATGGGAGGATACAAGAGATGGGATAACCATTGAGATGTAACAAGAATAAATTAATAAAAAAATAAAATAAAAAGAATTACATAGATATAGTACCTACGTAATTGCTGTAACAAAATATAATCTTAAATCTGTCTCAATATACAAAGATTCACACCAGTGTAATGACATCCTAACGGAAACAGTCTGTGATGGTGGATGATCTAACTAGCCTGTCTGAAATAGTCTCAGGTGCAGATTTTTGAGAAAACAGTTAATTGAGGCTATCTGTGATATAGGATCACCTGGGCTACTTATCGTGTCTGTGTGTGTGTGTGTGTGTGTGTGTGTGTGTGTGTGTGTGTGTGTGTGTCTGGTCCTCATGCTCTTCATACATAAACTTTCAAGTGTATTATACATTTCTTCACTGACATATGTATAGAATGTGCACTGAGCACAGTTCAGTTAAAGATGATTCTCTGCTCTCTGTTCGAGCAGCTAAGGCATTTGTTTTTCTTTATAAGGTAGTTTGTACTGTATAACCACGTAGTAATAGAAACTTTTATGTATGCAATCTGAAAGGATGGCATGGTAAGTCCTGAGGGTTTTGTGGCCAAAGATTTATTGGTCATGCGTAGATGAGGTCCTGGCTGGAGACATTTTCATGCCTCAGTCAGTCTTAGAGCAGTTCCCACGTGGAAGGGCCAGCAAATTATGTTACCTGTCCCATTTGGTCTTTTTTATTTGTTTCCTCTGTCTGCAGCCAAGATTTTCAGGAGGTCTCCCTCTGTCAAATCTGATTTTTATCAATTTGGACAGAATCCACACTTCTTCTTCTCCTGTGGTAACATATGCATAACCCCTTACCCAGATTAACACACTTCCTGCCTTCCATTCTGAGGTTAAGACATCCTTAACATAAGCAGGTTGGTTTAGTTCAACAGTTCCCCCCATCCCATAATCCAATGTCTCTCAGTACTGTTGTTTCTGTTCATTGGCATTCAAAAAATTTAAAGTTAATAAAGCATTATTCAATCTATCTCTGGGGGTATTTGTTACCAGTTTTTGTTTAAGCATTTCTTTTAATGTATGATTGGATTGAGAGATCAAAAGAATTAAAATCTGTATCTCAGGGTCACAGAGATAAGAAATAGACTTCAAAGGCTTAAACACAACTGCAGAGAGACTTGGGCGAAGCTACAGGAAAGGGACCTAGAGGAGATAGTGTTGCTGAAGGACTCAAAAGGGCCTCCAGCCTGAGTCATATGACCACATTCCTTTCTGTCCAGCCAAGATTTGGTTCCTAGGAAACCAGACCAAAGTGCTCCAGCCTTGTTGCACCATTGCCTGCCCTGCTCCCGTAGCAACAGCCAATCAGCACAGGATGGGGCATTCAGCTGAAACCCGAACCCGATGTTCCTTTGGGTGAGAAAGTGAACAAAGAGAAACAAGAGTGTTAGAGCCTTTTTCGTAACCTATCACTTTAGGACACTAGACCCCCTTATGTATCTTAGCCAATAGGCATTTGCCAAGCTGGGACCTCCACCCATGCTTGGGGACACTGGGGGGAAAGGAACCTAAGTAACCCCTAGACATGAGCGAAGGGTCCCCTCTGGATACCACTGCATGGGTAATAGCCGCGGCCCTTCTCCTTTGTGCTATTACATAGGTTTCACCTCCTGGGGATTTGGGGGGAACTCGAGAACCAGGCATAACAGGATCTCTCTACTACTGCTTGTCCTGTAGGATCGTGTGGTATACATATTATATGTGAAAAATTGCTTCATTTTAATAGAGACATATGCTAGAGCATTGTTAGTCTTAGTTTGTACAGCTATTCCCAAAACTGCCATAACTTGTAATAAATGTGTAATTACTGAATCACCTTTTTTCAGAACTAAAAAGCAGGTGACCGTTGCAATCCTGAATATGTAT